>NC_135978.1:9353945-9678433 GCF_053455715.1 Rhinoraja longicauda
TCAGCGGGTCAGGCAGCATCTCAGGAGAGAAGGAATGGGTGACGTTTCGGGTCGAGACCCTTTTTCAGACTGAAGAAGGGTCTCGACCCGAAACGTCACCCATTCCTTCTCTCCTGAGATGCTGCCTGACCCTGCTGAGTTACTCAGCATTTTGTGAATAAATACCTCCAGATTCAGGGACAGTTTCTTCCCTGCTGTTATCAGGCACCTGAACCATCCTAGCAACACTAGACAGCAGTCCTGACCTACTATCTACCTCATTGGGTGACACTCGGACCACCTTGGATCAAGGCTTTACCTTGCACACAAACGTTATTCCCTTATGATGTATCTATACGCTTGTGAAAGGCAGCGATTGTAATCGTGTACTGTCTTTCCGCTGACTGGTTAGCGCGCCACAAAAGCTTTACGCTGTACCTCGCGGCACATGTGACAATAATTGAACTGAACTAATAGAGCCATCTACAGAGAAGGCACGAGGGCCAGTAAACCATATTTACAAGCTGGGAATTCTTGCTTCAGTCTGTATGCAACCCCCCCCCCCCCCCCCCCCCCCCCCCCCCCCCCCCCCCCCCCGCACACACACACACGCTCCCTGGTAGTTCCTCAACAGTTAGAATAACAATTTCTTCTCGTCACGCATTCGGGATTGTCAAGTCTTGAGTTTTGTGGTGTCCTCGTTCAGAACGCACTTCCTTCCACGCTGTTAGTCTACGAAGGTCTTTGGCTTCTGGTTCCCAGAGAATTTCTGTTGCTTTTGCACGACATACTGCGTGAAAGTGCCACTTGACGGACAGCGCAGATGATAAACATCACAAGGTTTGGAGCCATAGGGTCCATCCCACTTTAAAATCAGAAGGTGAACCTTTCTTCAAAAAGGGTTGCCCATTATTGTTTGTAATCACTGAGCACAAAATTCTTTCTTAATGTCACCAATTCCTTGCTTGGCCTAACGGAAAGTAGTGCGGCACGGTGGCGAAGCAGTAGAATTGCTGCCTTACAGGGCCAGAGACCCGGGTTTCGATCCTGGTGACAAGTGCTGTCTGTACGAAGTTTGCACATTCTCCCTTTGACCGCGTGTGTTCTCTTCTGGAGCTCCAGGTTCCTCCCACATCCCAAAGACGTGCAGATTTGTAGGTTAATTGGCTTCTGCAAGATTGCAAATTGTCCCCAGCATGTAGAATAGTGCAGTGTGTGGGGTGATTGCTGATCGGCACGGACTCGGTCGGCTGAAGGGCGACCTGTATCTCTAATCTCTAAAGTCTAAACTAAAGCGGAAATGAGAAGAATAGCTGGTTCTGCTGAAGAGAGGTCAGGATAACGCGTTGTAGGATTTCAGCACACAGTTTAATGGAAAACAGAGCTACAAATATATGCAGAGATTTGAATTTGCCTTTGGTGAAACATTAAAAGATTTCTGTTTGATGGGAAGGAATAGAGGGAGATGGAAACCCAGAAGGTTTTGGCTCAAATAGATGTGACGGTTGCATATCCTCCATTTTGTTTGGCAGAAGCTTCAGACGGGCTCTTTGCTTATTTATTACTCATTTCTTCAATATGCACGCCGTTAATTACTCACAGCTGTGCAGTGAACCTTAGTTAACAAGATTTACTACCTCGCAGCTTGTCTCTGTACATTATGAATTCGAAACTTTGGGAGGATTGGTGTACGATGTTTATTAGCGAACATGATTTTTTAAGCCAAAAAGCAACATAGCTTTGTAGCAACTTTGCCTTGTAGTTAGTTATGCCACTTCTCCAGCTCTGTCTCCGGTGCCAAGTAATTCAGAATGATTCTTACTGAAATAATGGGAGTTCTTGCACAGCTGCAAATAAAAGTACGTAGAAAGGAACTGCAGATGGGTGGTTTATACCGAAGATAGACACAAAATGCTGGAGTAACTTGATGGATCTGACAACATATGCTGGAGAAAAAGGATGGGTGGCGTTTCGGGTGGGGACCCTTCTTCAGACTGAAAGTAGAGTGGAGGGGCCTGGGGGTAAGGAAAGGTCAGAGCAAAGCAGGGCGAGGATGACCAGGAAGGGTGAAACTGAAGGCCCATTGTTGGCTGGGAAAGAGGTGATACAAGGATCTGAAAAGTGCAACTAGTTGGATGACTAGGGGGAGGGGGGGGGAGAGAGGGAATGCAGGGTTTACTCGATGTTAGTGAAATCACCGTTCACACTGCTGGGTTATGAGCTGCCCAAGCGAAATATCAGGTGCTGTTCCTCCAATTTGCATTAGGCCTCACTCTTGACAGTGAAGGAGCCCCAGGACAGAAGAGGTCAGTATGGGAATGGAAGGGGAGTTCGTGTGGGTCTGGTCAGAGATGTACCAAGGTGGACTAAAATAATGGACCTATTTGAACTGGTTGTTGATTGAATCGACGGATGAGAGAGCGAGCAGGTTAACTTGCTTTTGTTGTTTGCAAATCCTGATCTCCATACATTGTGGTTGTCCACTGCTGCTGTGCTGGTTGTGTTCCCCCTTTCGGGCATTGCTGTTGGGGGCTCTGTCATTGGCAAAGATACCTGGGCTCCCCTGTGACTTAGTTTAGTTTCAGTTTTAGAGATACAGCGCGGAAACAGGCACTTCGGCCCACCGAGTCCGCGCCGGACCAGCGATCCCCGCACTACTAACACTATCTGACAAACAGATAGGTACAGTTGTAACAGGCCCTGGTGAGACCGCACCTGGAGTACTGTGTGCAGTTTTGGTCTCCAAATTTGAGGAAGGATATTCTTGCTATGGAGGCGTGCAGCGAAGGTTCACTAGGTTAATTCCCGGAATGGCGGGACTGTCGTATTTTGAAAGGCTGGAGCGATTGGGCTTGTATAGTCAATAGTCAATAGTCGTTTATTTGTCACATACACATAAATGTGTAGTAAAATGAAACATTACCCGCAGTTGAACAATAAGACCAATAAGATTAATCAATAAAAATGCAATAACACATACAATCACAACTAACACCAAACAAAAAGAAACATCCATCACAGTGAGTCTCCTCCAGTCCCTCCTCACTGTGATGGAAGGCCAGAATGTCTTTTTCTCTTCCTGCCGTCTTGTCCCGCGGTCAGGCTGTTGGAGTTGCCACGTCGGGGGGGTCGGGGCTCCCGATATTGAAGCCCCCGCTGGGCGGTGAAAAAAATCCCGCGGCCTATTTCAGGCCGCGCCGGATGGTGTGAAAGGTCCGTGGCGGGCCGACCCAAGCCCCGCGATTCGGGGCGGGCGAACACGTTGCCTCTGCCGCTGCCAGAGCTCCCGATGTCGGCCCCCATCCAGGGGCCTGCGGGCTTCCGACGTCCACGCGGCCCGCGCCGGAGCCTCCGGAGACGAGTCGCAGCCGTTCCCGCAGCATTCGCAGGCAGCCAGCGCCGCAGGTGGTGAGTCCGGACCGCGGGCTCTGCGAACCAGAGACCCAGGTGGTCCCAGGTGCATGGCCGGTGGTAGGCCGCAACGGAACGGAGACACGGCACAGAACAAAGGTCGCGTCTCCGTTCTGGAGAGAGAATGTTACAGTTACAGTTCCCGTTCCCTCCCACCCCCCCCCCAAAACATAACATACAACACTACATCATATTAACACTACAATTGAGACAAAAACAACAAAAAACACAAAAGACAGACGGACTGCAGGCAAGCACTGGGAATTTAGAAGGATGAGAGGGATCTTATTGAAACATATAAGATAATTAGGGGATTGGACACATTAGAGGCAGGAAACATGTTCCCAATGTTGGGGGAGTCAGAACAAGGGGCCACAGTTTAAGAATAAGGGGTAGGCCATTTAGAACGGAGATGAGGAAGAACTTTTTCAGTCAGAGAGTGGTGAAGGTGTGGAATTCTCTGCCTCAGAAGGCAGTGGAGGCCAGTTCGTTGGATGCTTTCAAGAGAGAGCTGGATAGAGCTCTTAAGGATAGCGGAGTGAGGGGGGTATGGGGAGAAGGCAGGAACGGGGTACTGATTGAGAGTGATCAGCCATGATCGCATTGAATGGCGTGCTGGCTCGAAGGGCTGAATGGCCTACTCCTGCACCTATTGTCTATTGTCTATTGTCTAACACTCGGGACAACTCTCAATTTTACCAAAGTCAATTAGCCCACAAACCTGTACATCTTTGGAGTGTGGGAGGAAACCGGAGCTCGTGGGGAAAACCCACACGGGTCATGGGGGAGAACGTACAAACTCCGTACAGACAGCACCCCGCAGTCAGGATTGAACCTGGGACTCTGGCGCAGTAAGGCAGCCCATTCGACCGCTGTGCCACTGCCGGTCTTACACATAAATTCCATTCCAGTATTGTTGTTCAGATGGACTGCTCTCTTACCTGGTTGTGTTTCTCCATACAGTATACTGTTCTCTGAGCTGCTTTTTTACGTAATTGCTCTAGGACGCCAGTTGTTTGCCGGCAACCTTGGCGAGGCTGTTATTTACCTTGTGTATCAATCTCGGCTAAAGTTATTGTGTTTTGTTTTCAGTTTAATTCTATGAGCGTTTTCTTCGGGAGGGTAGATTAGTTGAAGAACAGAGTTGCAAGCCCGGTGTTCTCTCGTTCCTGGGGGGACTAGCACTCGAATGTTGTACCAACTGAGTCTGCCCGAGCCCATTCTCAGCTCAGTGGCATCTGTTAAATTTAGTTGAATTAAACCAGGACAGACTTCAGAGCTTTAAAAAGTCATGATTGCCAATTAGGAATTTCATCTGGGCTTTGCGTAGTTGTCAATCACACATCCAGACCAGGGGGACTTCTGGAGTTTCACTACTTAACTGTAGCTATAGAATTACACTAATAATACATCTCTCTTCAAAAAAATTTTTTAAAAATTGCCAGAATGCATTCAGCCCAATCCTAATTGTTAACCCAAAAAGCAGCGGGCAATTTAGATTTTTGTTTAGAGATACAGCGCGGAAACAGGCCCTTCGGCCCACCGAGTCCGTGCCGCCCAGAGATCCCCGATCCTACACACACTAGGGACAATTTTTACATTTTACCCAGTCATACCTGTACGTCATTGGAGTGTGGGAGAAAACCGAAGATCTCGGAGAAAACCCACGCAGGTCACGGGGAGAACGTACAAACTCCGTACAGACGGCGCCCGTAGTCAGGATCGAACCTGAGTCTCAGGCGCTGCATTCGCTGTAAGGCAGCAACTCTACCGCTGCGCCGCCGTGCCGCCAATGCAATGTTTTTGCATGGTTCTCCTCTTTATTGTTTAGTTTCGTTTAGTTTAGAGATACAGCGCGGAAACAGGCCCTTCGGCCCACTGCGCCGACCAGCAGCCCCCGCACATAAACACTACCCTACACACCACTAGGGATAATTCTTTACACTGAAACCAAGCCAATTAACCTACGGACCTGTACGTCTTTGGAGTGTGGGAGGATCTCGGAGGAACCGAAGATCTTGGAGAAAACCCACGCAGGTCACGGGGAGAACGCGCAAACTCCGTACAGACAGCACCCGTAGTCAGGATCGAACCCGGGTCTCTGGCGCTATAAGGCAGTAGCTCTACCTCTACGACACCGTGATGTCGTTGGTGGATGGTATGGTATCATCGTAAACCCTTTTGATCAGAACTGCTCCAATCCAGGTTCCCTTTGAAGTCTTAACTCACCATTCGAGCTGTTTATAACCACCAGCATCTGAGATAGAATTAAAAAAATCTAATTGGTAGATTTATTCTGTTCTAGTCATTCTACGCAAAACTCATGCTTTGCGTCTGAAAATGTGAATTGGTTTTTCTTTTGGTCAGTGCAAGCAGAGTATCCAAAAGCCGGGTCCTCCATTGTTCTTCCCCCTCCCTCACTGAAGTTTCCCCGCCCCCCCCACCACCACCCCCCATTCCCCCACGCCTGGTCCTTATTTGTTCCTTAGAGAATGTCCATTGATTTCTTTCCAACTATGGCAGAAAATAACAGGGTGGTTTATAAAATGAAAGGTGGTATAGGAACGAACTAGTCACAAACTGTGCGTGTGCGTGTGCGTGAGAGAGAGAGAGAGAGAGAGAGAGAGAGAGAGAGAGAGAGAGAGAGAGAGAGAGAGAGAGAGAGAGAGAGAGAGAGAGAGAGAGAGAGAGAGAGAGAGAGGGAGGGAGGGAGGGAGGGAGGGAGGGAGGGAGGGAGGGAGGGAGGGAGGGAGGGTAGGTAGGTAGGTGGGGCAGTGCAGTGGGTCGACAATTTGTAGTTGCTATTTAATGTAGCTTAGTGTAAAGTCATGCTCTTAGGGATGTGCAATAAACCGAGGGATTATAGGATTAATGAAAAAATACTGATAAGAGATGAAAGAGATAGTTTGTTCAGCCATCAAATCAATGCTGGACAGCTGTCGAGGAAGCAATGTTAGTTATACGGAAAGTAGATTAGAGTGAAGATTGAGGGATTTTATCTTGCCACAGTGCAGAGACCTGGTCAAACCTCACTGGGCGAAGAGTGCCATCTTGCATCTCTCGTGGGAAGGGTAGAGCTGAACTAAATTAAGGTGCAGGGGAAAGATACCTGAATAATTTGGGAACTGTACAGAAAGAATCAAAATCTGGCCTTGCTCATTGGGAGGCAGAGATTGGTTCAAATTATGCAGTCATAACTAAAACAAGGTCAGTCAAGGCACGCTGAATTTTGTACAGGAAAGTATGTATGTGGGCGCCGAAAAATGAGTAAAAGGAAGTAGAATTTGAGAGACTAAAGTTTACTTCAATGTTGCTTATACATTGAACATAACAATGGAGGATTTTTCTGTGGCTGGGAGTTTGTCATAAATTATATGTCGGCAAAGACTAGATTTTACAGGCACAGTTATTTTAACAGCAACATTAAACTGGTTAAAGTAATTGGCTGATGCCATTAGTTTTGTTTAGTTTGTTGTCAGGTGCAGTGAAGATTTTTTTTGTCAGCGTGCGAGCCGGTCAGCGGAAAGTCTACACATGATTATAATTGAACTGTCCAAGGTGTACAGATACGTGATGAAGGGAATAACGTTTAGTGCAAGATAATATGGTTTATCGTTATCATGTCTACCAAGATAGAGTGAAAAGCTTTTGTGTGCTATCCAGTCAAAACATAGTGTACGTGAGTGCAATCAAGCCATGCACACGAACAACAGGTCGTGCAAAGAGAAAAATACCACAGTGCAGAATATAGTTTTACAGACTTGTAGCTTAACAGTTGCAGAGAAAAAGTCCATGGTTCACAATGAGGTAGGTTGGAAGATCAACACTACGGTCTGGTTTATGGGAGGATCGTTCAGTAGTCTGACAACAGTGGGGATGAACCTTTCCTTCAATCTGGTATTGTGTACATTCAGGCATTTGTATCCTGTGCCCACAGGAGAGGGGAGAAGAGGGAATAACCAGCGTGAAAAAGATCCTTCATTATTGACACACGGTGCCGGAGCAACTCAGTAGGTCAGGCAGTATCTCTGGAGAACATGGTCGGATGACGTTTCCAGTCTGAATTAAGGTCCTGGCCCAAAACTGCCCTTATCCATGTTCTTCTGAGCTTCTGCCTGACCCGCTGAGTTACTCCAGCACTTTATGTCCTTTTTGTTGTTGTAAAGCAGCACCTGCAGTTCCTTGTGCCCACAGGGCCGAGTTGATGGTGGGGAGGCTGGTTGGTGTGATGGACTGGGCCACATCCGCAACGCTCTGCAATTTATTGCGTTCTTGGACAGAGCTACTGCCAAAATAGTGCCTAGGTTTAAAAGTCGCTGGATTTTCTTTGGCCTCTCAGTATTATGTTAGCTGAGTTCAACCCTGTTGCTGACAACCTCTGACACCCTCTCGATTTCCAACAACGTAAGTGGGATGATATGGTGACAGAACTAGTGGAGTTGCTGCCTCTCAGGCCCAGTGACCCAGGTTCAATCCTGACCTCCTCTGCAGCCGGCACGATCTTCCTGTGACCTCCTGGATTTCCTCTGGATGCTCTGTCTTTCTTCCACACTCCAAAGTCCGATCGGCAGGTTGTTAGGTTAATTGGATGCAGTAAATTGCCCCAAATTCGTAGGAGAGCGGTCGAATCTGGGAGAAGTTAACAGGATTGTGGGAAGAATGGAAAAAGATTTGCCTAGGATTAGTGTAAACTAGACCAAGTGGACCCGATGGGCCCAAACCTCTCCTGCATTGGTGCAGCACCCTCTCCCCCCCCTCCCCCTCCCCTCTCCCCCTCCCCCTCCCCTCTCCCCCCCACCCCCCTCCCTTCCCCACACCCCTCTCACCCCTCCCCCTCCCCCTCCCCATCCCCTCCCCCACTCTCTCCACCCCCCTTCTCCTCCCCCTCCCATTCCCCTCCCCCCCCACTCCATCCCCTCCCCCCCCCCACTCCATCCCCCTTAACCCACCCTCCACCCCCCTCCCTCCCTCCCTCCCCTCTCCCTCCCTAGGAGATAGATTTAAACTTTAAAATGTGAATAACTTTAAAAATGTAACACCGATTTCAATGAAACCTCTTCCATTAGCACCAAAGGAACGGCGGTGAGTAAGGTGGGCCTAAAATCTTGTACCGTTTTGGCTGTTGTTCAGGAACAAACAAACAAACAAATGAGAGTTTTAGTATATAGATGGGTGCTTGATAGTTTGGGGGAAATGAGCCTGTTTCCGTGCTCTATGACTCTTTGGATGGGGCTGTTTCTTGCAGATTAATTCCAGTCCACCTTGGCAAGTTAAAGGGCCTGTCCCACTTAGGCGATTTTTTAGGCGACTGCCGGCGACCGTCAAAGTCATAGCAGATCGCCGTAACTTTCTTTTACCCGACGACAATGACCACGACAATGCCGAGTTAGGTCGAGATTACACCGTCTTCGGAAACATCGCGAAATTCCCACGCTTATCAATGCTTCTCCGGCGTCCTAATTTTCACTGAAATCACTGACAAGTCGGTAAGTATCATATCATATCATATCATATCATATCATATCATATATATACAGCCGGAAACAGGCCTTTTCGGCCCTCCAAGTCCGACTTGAGAGTTTTGAAATATAACATCTTGCCCGGGTTACTTGAAAACCAAGCTTCACGGTAACAAGGCATAAACTGGATTAACTTCCAGTTTACTAATAGCAGTATTAAGAAATTTAATTTTAAACGTGGTTAAATTGATTTTTGTGGGGTGTGAGGGCATTCTTTGAAAATGTACGGGAGATGCACATCTGGTTTCTGGGTTGCATATCTGGGTTGGGAGCCTACTTTAAATGTAATCGCTGATGGCCATAAACATCGCGAAAATTCCCATGCTTACCCGACCGTCAAACTGTCGCCTCCAATCTACCTGACAAATTTCCTGACGGTAAATAAATTGGTTAAACACAAGTATTTTATGGTATCTTCAAATGACTTTACTTAATTTAATATTACGTGCTTCTAAATGCTACGACAACCTAGCAAACCTGGGGACAGCATGCGACAGCGCCCGCAATAAGCAACGATACCTGGCGACAAGCCAGCTGTCGCCGAGAAATTTCAATCCAGTTGATTTCTCCGCGACGCGCCGAGATCCACTACGATTCTTTGAAGACTCCTCACAATCATGCTCGCGACTGCCTAGTCGCCGGCAGTCGCCTTAAATTCGCCTAAAAGGCAGTCGCCTTTTTTATTCTCTCTGTAACATAACTTCATTTCACATTACTTTGTAAGAAAATAACTGCAGATGCTGGTACAAATCGAAGGTATTTATTCACAAAATGCTGGAGTAACTCAGCAGGTCTGGCAGCATCTCAGGAGAGAAGGAATGGGCGACGTTTCGGGTCGAGACCCTTCTTCAGACTGAAGAAGGGTCTCGACCCGAAACGTCGCCCATTCCTTCTCTCCTGAGATGCTGCCTGACCTGCTGAGTTACTCCAGCATGTTGTGAATAAATACTTTCACATTACTTTGCTCAGAAGCATTAGAGATCAGAAGTATTCTTCAAATATATATATATATATATATATATATATAGTGTTTCCTCGCAGGTTGATTGACAATAAAAAAAGCTGCAGGGAGGAACTGCAGATGCTGTTTTACACCGGAAATGGACACAAAATGCTGGAGTAACTCTGCGGGTCGAGCAGCATCTCTGGAGAAAAAGAATAGGTGATGTTTCGGGTCGAGACACTTCTTCAGTACTGGATTCTCTGGGCAAAATAAGTAAATTCACACAAATAGATGCAGAAAATCCCAGAAGTCCAAGAAAAAAATGTTTTAATCTGAAATTGTCACAAATAAGCAATGTGTAATGTTTCAAGTGTTCAATCATTCGAAGCATTTCTTTTCAACAGTCAGGGTAAAGCTACTTTAATCTTTACTGTCTATTTTTTTCTGAGTAATGGTCTCCTGAGCTTGCAGCAGAAGTTTTATCCAGGAAACTGTCAGAAGCTTCTACATCATAATTGTTTGAAAATTATGGAAGCACTGTTGGGAAATATTTGCTGTTGTATTTGATTCTTCTGGAGTGCTGATGCACAATGGAATGTTTGGTATGCACTGTCTTAACAGAACTACAACTGAAAGGAGAATTTAGGAATATTCACTATGGATCTGTAAGAGACATTGGTGTATTCTTTGCAATGAAAGACTGGAATCTTTGAAGTGGTAAGGGGAATTATTTGCATGCTCATGTACACAGATAAACAAACAGGATGGATACACAAAGTAATCAAAGAAGCTAACTGCATCTTTATCTAAAATTAGGATGTGATGCTTTCATTGCACGTATTCCTGCACCGATTCAGAGGTACCGCGTTTGGTTTTAGACACCAAACTTTAAATCGGTAGGTTGGTGCAGCTCTGATTTGTGAGAAACTATTAAGCTGGCCTTATATTTTCTGGAGGTTTGATGGTGCTCCAATTCATGTGCTTAAAATATAAGAAGAACATTCGAAAACACATGAATAAGGATGGACATCCAAGAGGCACATCACCCCAACTTAGAAGTACAACATTATTCATAAGTTCACAGGTTGTTGGAGCAGAATTATGCCATTTGGCCCATCAAGTTACTCCACCACTCAATCATGGCTGATCTTCCTTTCCCTCTCAACCTCATTCTCCCGTCTTTTCCCCATAAACCTTGACACCCGTACTAATCAAGAACCTTTTGTTTTTATAAACCATATAGGGACACCCTGTATTAAAGAAGCAGGGGTATTAAAGAAGCTTTTTAATAACGAGGCGATCTGTCTTGACGCGGTGCCAACTGTCGCCCGTGTATGTACGCACTCCCCTAACCCTGGGGGACAATCTGGGGCTTGGCTTCATCATCCAATGTGGCACAGAGAGTTATAGAGTCATATAAAGTCACAGCATGGAAACAAACCCTTCGGCTAGGGTTGCCAACTGTCCCGTATTAGGCCCGGGGGGCGCTGTAGGCCTGGCACTGTAGGCCTGGACACTGTAGGCCCAGACAGTGTAGGCCCGGAGGCCCGTGCGCCGCCTGATGGAGGTTGCGTAGCAACCCGCCTACCGGCCCAAGCGGCCGCCATTGGTGGAGCGGGAGCACCTGGCCGCTGGCTGGATGAGGTCACGTGGGGAGCAGGGCAGTGACATCACCTTTTGTCCCTTATTTAGGAGTGAGAAAGTTGGTAACCCTACCTTCGGCGCAACTTGCCCACACCGTCCAACATGTCCCATCTACGTTACTCCCACCTGCCTGCATTTTGCCCATATCCCTCTAAAGCTGTCCTATCCATGTGCCTGTCTAAATGTTTCTAAAACATTGTGATAGTTTCTCAACTGTGGCCACCAACGTTAGCCTACTAGCAGATGTTGAACCAGTGACCTTTTTGCTATATATATATATCACACTCTCACAAGTGATATATATCAAGCAGGGTTACACGAGTTGAAATGTATTTTTGTTCCGTCACGTTCAGTGTGTAAGATGTCAGTTCCTAAGATGACATTTAGTTTGCCTGTTAGTTGCACTCTGAACTAAATTCATATTGATGATTTGATGTATTCATTATCGAGGTCGGCTCATGATATCCAAGCCCAAACAGTTTAAGACGATCACTGTGTAGGAAGGAACTGCAGATCGACACAAAATGCTGGAGTAACGTAGCGGCTCAGACAGCATCTCTGGAGAAAAGGAATAGATGACGTTTTGGGTCGAGACCCTTCGACAACAGCAGATGCTGGTTGACACCAAAGATAGACAAAAAATGTTCGAGTAATTCATCGGGTCAGGCAGCGTCTCGGGAGAATGGCTGCCTGTGACCTCTGCTTTGTACAGCATGTGCTTTACCGGCTGGGTATTTTGCTGCATTGTACAAATACAAGTTTTGGGCTTGGACTCGTAGCACTGTTGCGTAGCTTGAAGGACCACCCTGTACAATGAGAGCAAGTGATGATGCCTGCTATTCCCTCTTCCTGTCCTCTATTTTGTTTCTCTCTGGCACATCTGAAACTACAGATGCTGAAAGATAGACACAAAATGCTAAAGTAACTCAGCGGGACAGGCAGCATCTCTGGAGAGAAGGAATGGGTGACGTTTTGGGTCGAGACCCTTCTTCAGACTGAGAACATGGATAGGTGGGCTTTTCAGGCTGGGACCTTTCCTCAGTTTAAGGAAGGGTCCAGACCCGGAACGCCACCTATCCATGTTCTCCGGCAATGCTGCCTGACCCACTGTGTTACTCCCAGCACTCTGGGTCTTTTTTATTTTGTAAGCCAGCATCTGCTGTTCCTTGTTTCTAAAAAATGAAATGGACTTCTTACCAGAGGAAAGAAGTTCGGAGCCAGCAACCGAAGACATCTCGACATTGAAAAATGACCTCTCTTCCTTTGAGCAAAAATAACATAGCGTTTGGCTGCTGAACGCTGCTGAGAACCTTTGGCTCGGCAGATAAACTAAGCTTGACCCAAGGGCTGCATTAACAACCGGCCACTTGTATTGTTGAAGGCTGGGCGGGCAGCTTTTAACAGCCTACGATTGTGTGTGATGGCAACAAAGAGAATAGTGGTTCAACTTTAGTGATTCTGGTTAACCGGACAAAACCACTGCTTTCCCTGTGGATAGGGATCAAGGAAGCAGATGCACCACACACAACTGTAATGCAATATCGACCCCATTCTGTGTCAAGCGAGCTGTCCAATTTAAAGCAGCTCACACACACACACACACACACACACACACACACACACACACTGGGGAAGTGTAAATCATCCCTGTTAGACTGACATAAGCGTGGATGCATGTCCAGACACCTCTTTCAGAGGAAATGGAGTATAGTGTAAGTATTGTTCTTATTGGTAACAGAATCTTTGACTTGGGTCTGGAAGCTATTAAATTGCCTCAGTAGGGTCTGAAGAACATCAAGACAGGCGGGACTGTTTGCCACTCTCAGCGCAGTTAAAATAAACAGTTCCGAGCTGCGGAGACGAGGTGCCGCCGCGTTCCACTGCAAAATTGAGCAATCATTCAAAGAGCTGATTATAGTCGCGCAGTCCATCAAGCCCCGCTCACCGCAGCGGATTGCCATCTCCGGTGACCGTCTTTAGAGGAAGGCCCTTGATGACTGTGTGAAATTCTAATACCGAGCGAGCATAACCCTTTTTATCTCACTTAGCCAAAGCTCAACCTCCAAGACTTTTAAACATCTCGGGGACAACAAAACAAAAAACGAGAAACAGAAGTCGTTTAAGAGATGAATTCTATGGGAGCAGATTTTTTTGTGGGGGGGGTGGGAATGATTGATAAGCGATGGTGTCAATGTGCAGGTTCAAGCTGTTACTGTGTTGATTGCACCAAGTCAATTATGCATACCTCGTCACTAAGCTGAAGATCAGATATATATTGATGCTGGCCTGGGGAATTTTTGGGATGTTATCCGACACCACAAGGGAGGGAGGCAAACAACTTAGAAAATGCTGTAAATTTCATGCCCAGAGCTTCATTTGAATGGAACAAACACGCAGGACAGGATTTTCCAATGCTCGTGGGGTTCTTGCGAGTAGAGCGGTGAAGAACAGCGCTGGGTCCACTTGCTTCTGTTAAGCGTGGGGTGCGTGGCGGAAAGTTTAATTGTGCTCTGAGGAAGTAAGTACGTTTGCGCATTTACTTTTATATTTCCAGCTCGAGCCACTTGGCCTGGGCCGAATTGGACCTCGAGGTTGATTATATTGTGTCAGGACCAACACTGATATAACCTGCAGATAAATCATGGTTTGCTGATGCAAACTGCTGTTGAAATGTTCAAGCAATTTGTGTCCATAATCAATCCAAATTGTGTATGAAACCTTTGTATTGTATTGCTAATTAATACGTTTGACCTGTATCCTGAATAGCAGTTTAACGTTCTGAATAAAGGCTGGTGCGTACAGGGAATGCAGAGCAAAGTTTATCTTGCAAAACTGGTTTTGGGCCCCGCAAATAATTGAAATTTCCATTCATTTTCCAATGTCAAGTCAAGTCAAGTCAATTTTATTTGTATAGCACATTTAAAAACAACCCACGTTGACCAAAGTGCTGTACATCTGATTAGGTTCCAATGGGAAAAAAAAGAAGAAACATACAGTACACGCAAACAGTTCACAGCGCCTCCTCAATGAGCCTCAAACGCTAGGGAGTAGAAATAGGTTTTGAGCCTGGACTTAAAAGAGTCGATGGAGGGGGCAGTTCTGATGGGGAGAGGGATGCTGTTCCACAGTCTAGGAGCTGCAACCGCAAAAGTGCGGTCACCCCTGTGCTTAAGCCTAGACCGCGGGATAGTGAGTAGCCCCAAGTCGGCCGACCTGAGGGACCTGGAGTTAGAGAGGGGGGTTAGAAGATTTTTAGGGGGGGGGAGTGTCCATTTAGGGCTTTATACGTGATTACTATAATTGGGATTTGGTCTCGTAATGCCTCTGGATTGTGTGGCTATTTTCAAGTTCTCAGTCCGGAGAATCGATCCTTCCTGCCAAACGCATTTGGACGCGCTCTGTGAAGGGAGGCATATTTTCTGATTGTCCACTTCAGACCCTCTCACTGAGAGAGATGATTACAAATGGCCACACGAGGAACCGCGGGTGCTGGTTTACAAACAAAAAAGAGACACCGTGCTCGAGTATCTCGGCGGGTCAGGCAGCATCTCCGACCCGAAACGTCACTTATCCGTGTTAGAAACATAGAAAGTAGATGCAGGAGTAGGCCACTCAGCCCTTCGAGCCAGCACCCGCCATTCAATATGATCATGGCTGATCATCCAGAATCAGTACCCTGTTCCTGCTTTTTTCCCCCCTGATTCCGTTAGCACTAAGAACGAAATCTAACTCTCTCTTGAATACATCCAATGCATTGGCCTCCACTGCCTTCTGTGGCAGAGATGTCCACAGTGTTCTCCAGGGATGCTGCCTGACCCGCTGAGTTTCTCCAGCACTATGGCACTGTGCTAAACAATGCCAAGTCTTTCCACTTATGCTAAAACATGGAGCAATGCCTGTGATGTGCACAATTTTCTGCTCTGAAAAAATGAAACATTTTAAATAGGAAGACCTTGTTGTTCAACCGAATTGTCAATATCTTGTGAATTTGGTGCTGGTTAAGTTTTCGCAGGCCACTTTGATTGATCTTTTTTCTCTCTCTGCCACGGCTGTTTATATAATTGGTGTTTACTGGATTGAAAACCAGAGAGTCAAATTTGAAATCTCTTTTCAGTGTTGATTTCTCTGTAACTATGTCTTTTTACCTGCTCAAATCCCCATAAGATACTTTGAGACTTTGGGCTTAAGACTTTCTAATAAATCATGCTAGTTAGGTGGTCTATAATGAAGCGGAAACTGTTTTCTGCCACATTCCAATTGATCAACTCATGCAAAATTGAGCTGCGTTCGTACTTTGAAGATGCCAGCACAGTTTCATCATTCATTAAGCTGAAATGTGCTCGTACTGAAATGCTGCATTGTACATGATGATGAAGTGTGGGACAGCGAGTGAATTTAAGCTTAGTTTGTGGTGCCGAGACTGCAGTTACAATCACAACAAGGACTAATTGGTCATTATCAGTATGTTGTTCCTTTGGCTGTCCCTGGAACTGTGGCGCTACAATGCTGAGAACTCTGTTCTGCACTCTGTGTCTTCCCCTTTGCTCTATTCATAAGTGACTGGAGCAGAATTAGGCCATTCGGCCCATCGAGTCTACTCCGCCACTCAATCATGGCTGATCTATCTCTCACCCGCTCAATCCCATTCTCCTGCCTTCTCCCCATCGCCCCTGACACCCGTGCTCATCAATCTCTCTATTATACTTGAGTTTTTATAGCTGGGGCTTTAAGCAGCCAGGGAGGCGGGGGTGCGAGCAAGGGGTGGTGTGGAGGCTGTAAGGGGCCAGGGAGGCAGGCAGGCGGCACGAGCTCTGGTTGGCGTGGGCATCCTGGGCTTTAAGCAGCTGGTGAGGTGGCATGACCTGCAGTAGCAACAGCAGCCGTCGGCAAGCCCGACCACCATTACCAAAATCCGTGACAAAGAGATCCATTAGAAGGAGGGTTTACTTGAGTTTGGGCTGATTTATCGATGTACGGCATTTCTGACCTGTTAGGATAGCATTGATTTCCACTGTGCCTCAGCACATGTGACAATAATGAACTTAAACCTACATTGAAACCTAATCACGGAACTATGGCCATACCAATAAGAGGTGTATTGGAGCATCTTTAGTGCTAGTTGTAATTCACAAATGCGCTAAGATCCATTCAGTGCATTTACCAAAAAAAAAATTATTGAACATTGCGCTTAACATTCAAACAAATTAGATGTTCCCCAAATCTCAGGGGGCAAATGGAAGTGTATTACAATAGTGATTTTAATCTGGAAATTCTGTATCAGACCTCAACAGACCCAACTTTGAATGCAGCAGCTTATAAGATTTGCCGTGATATTTTGATAGATCTCTTTCTTGTCCTGTCTTCCGAAGGTTGAGATGTCAGCGGGGAAGAAATAATGTATTTCCCAGTTACCACACGGTGGCATTTCAAAGCTTTCTGGATTGGGGGAACACCAATAGCTCCAGCACTGGCAACCAAGTGAAGCTCCTCAACTGAGGGGCTCTCCCACTGTGTGCCCGGCAACATAGGGATTAAAAACACACCTTCTGTGTGCTGACTAGGACAGCGCCAGGCTTCAGGCTGCATTAGGAGAAAACAATCATATAAAATTTACAATGGTTGAACTTCAGCACGTTACGTATGACAAAAAATTAAAATATTATTGATGTAAAGCCAGTGTACTATTTATCAGGCAGATAACCAAACGCCCTTTTGTTAGTCAGTGGAAAGATGTCGAGTTAAATAATATTTGAACTGATCCATTAACTTGCTGCAAAAAGCTTACGCGGATTTAAGAACAGTCTCCTGGTGAATTGGGTTAAGAAGGTGTTGACAGTTTGATGAAAATCAAGTTTGCTGTATTTTTAGTGTAGGCAGGAACTCCTGATGCTGGTTCACACCGAAGATAGACACAAAATGCTGGAGTAACTCTGCGCCTGACCAGCTGAGTTACTCCGGCATTTTGTGCCCATCTATGCTATATTTCTACCATGTACTCCGTCGGTCTGCTAGAATACACAGGCTCCAGTGGCGCAAAAGATTAGAAATACCACTGGAGCCGAAAGATAATTTCATCGAGTTGACGATGTCTTTTGAGTGAGACGAGAGGGTAAAAGTAATAGTCAGGATTAAGCTAAGGGAGAGATCTATTCTCTGGCATTGTGTGAAATAGCAGAGGAGAGAGTTTGGAGTGGGATAAAAATAACTTGCAAGGAAAGCTAAATACACAAGAGAGAGCTGGATAGAGCTCTTAAGGATAGCGGAGTCAGGGGGTATGGGGAGAAGGCAGGAACGGGGTACTGATTGAGAATGATCAGCCATGATCACATTGAATGGCGGTGCTGGCTCGAAGGGCCGAATGGCCTCCTCCTGCACCTATTGTCTATTGTCTATTGTCTATTGAAAGGATTGAAATGGCAGAGACATTGTGCAAAAGGAAAATAGGTGATGGGGTGGCAAGGCTTGAAGTTTACAAAAGGAAAGGTGAACTGAATGTGGTTACATTGAGTTTCTGAGTTGGAGGGAAAAATTGTGTTGAAAATGCTGTCAGCAAAACTTGATTTTTTGGCAAATCTGTGTTAGTGGTGGCAGGGATGGAGAAGAGGAGGGGAGAAAGCCTGGTTCACTGAAGTGCAGATGAGTCAGGAACATGTGTAGGAAAAACATCAGAGAGTCCCTACTTTGCCTCTCTTTCCCTTCCCAGTTCTCCCACAAGTCTTCCTGTCTCCGACTACATCCTATCTCTGTCCCTCCCCCTCCCCTGACATTAGTCTGAAGAGGGGTCCCAACCCGAAACGTCACCCATTGCTTGTCTCCCGAGATGCTGCCTGACCCGCTGAGTTACTCCAGCATTTTGTGTCTACCTTCTGAGTCGGGAACACGTTACAATACTAACGTGCTGCAATGCAGTACTGTGACGCAGCGGTAGAGCTGCTGTCTTACAGCGCCAGGGACCCGGGTTCGATCCTGACTGCGGGTGCCGTCTGTACGGAGTTTGTACGTTCTCCCCGTGACCTGTGTGGGTTTTCTCCGGCATCCGGTTTTCTCCCACGCCCAAAAGACGTACAAGTTGGTAGGTTAATCGGCTTCGGTAAAATGGCAAGTTGTCCCTAGAGTGAGTAGGATAGTGTGAGAGTGCGGGATCGCTGGTCTGCGCAGCCTCAGTGGGCCGAAGGGCCTATTTTTTTCGCACTGTATCTCTAAACTGAACTGGGATGTAAATAGGCAAGGGCAGGCCAGCTTGTGAAAAATGGATTTGCTGAGTGCCCAGGTGGGATAGGTGCTAAGACAAGAATCGCAGTTGGGAAGTGGGGGTCTGGGGTGAATTAAGCTGAAGCTGCAAAAATGAGGCACAAGGGGAAAAGTGAAAAATTAATGTTTTGTAAAGCTGGGGTTGGGGGGGGGGGGGTTGGGGGGGAGGGGGGGTTGGGGGGAGGGGGTGTTGGGGGGGAGGGGGGGTTGGGGGGGGAGGAGAGGAGCGGAGTCGCAACAGGAAGCAAGAGAATAGCAAAGGTAATGAAAAATCTGGGGATGCCAACACTGAGCCTTGGTTACTGTCATCAGGACCACTGCTTTCATTGATGAGTTTCCAGGGCATCATTATAAATTAGACGAAGATGCCAAATGCAATAACTTTACAAAAAGAGCTGGAGGACCCGAACTAAATTAAATTCAATGCAGGGAAGCACAAAGTAATATTTTGGTTGGACAAGTGACAACAAGGCAATGTTGAAAAGGGATACGTTTCTAAATATAGAGGCAGGTCGGAGAGGCCTGCATAGATCCTTGAAGGCGATGGAGTAGGGTGAGAACATGATTGGAAACAGTTGTGGAATCCCTGTTTCCACAGGCATAGTGCATGTAATAAGTTACCTGAAACTGGAGATTCAGCTGCAAGCAGAACATTACATCCAGTCCTGGTCGCCATGGCAGAGGAGGGATTGGAAAAATGTGGATAAGATTAATTGGACCCATCAAATCAATTAAGTCCTTCATCCAGCTTAACCAACCAAGCACCAGGACGGACACCAGCGGTAGAGCTACTGCCTTACTGCGCCAGAGACGCGGGTTTGATCCTGACCACGGGTGCTGTCTGAACGTAGTTCGTACATTCTTCCCCGTGACTTGCGTGGGTTTTCTCCGAGATCTTCGGTTTCATCCCACACTCCAAAGGCGTGCAGGCTTGTAGGTTCATTGGTTTGATATAAATGTAAATTGTCCCTAGTGTGTGTAGGATAGTGTTGGTGTGTGGGGATCGCTGGTCGGCGGGGATTCGGTGGACCGATGGGCCTGTTTCCAAGCCATATCTCGAAATCAAACGAAACTAAACTAAGCTAAACTAAAGCACAGTTTAAGGCAGCACATTGCGCCCATTGATATCAGGAGAAGCCAAAGTGCCTTTCTGGCCAAGTCTGGTAACAAAGACAGGGGCAGTGGTGATGGGTTACGAGAGCTTTCATCTTTCAACACCAGCTTTTCCAGCGGGGAATTTGCAGGGAGCCTGTGAGCCACCGAAGAATGGGAATCCATGGACTCTGTTTCGTACGAAAATACTACAGTTCTTCTCTGAAGAGAAGGTCTTTAGGGACCACCTGCTCTCGTGATGAAAGGGTCAGGAGTATTTTTGGCTGATCAACAGCGGCAGATTGAAAGCTGAGTAATTCATTCTTGCTGACTGTCTCTCATTACCGGGGTCTTTATTTACTAATCTGGCTTACTACCTTTGAATCTTGCCAAGTTGAAAGCCAGTGTATATAGAGGGCTTTAGAATTGAGCTGGCATGTACTGCAAGCCTGTGAAACAGCTTGTGGTGAGAGGCTACAACTTTGTTGCTGACCTCTGCGAATACCTCCCATTTTACCCTGTTGCCGGCCGCCCTTAAGGTCTTTGTTCCCCACACGAGCAACTTTGCTTCCGAGAACCATCTCTCATCGCAGTCTGGTTTCACAGCTACCCAGTTAGTTACATTCGCAGCTCCAGCAAATGGGTGGCACGGTGGCGCAGCGGTAAGATTGCCGCCTCACGGTGCCAGAGATCCTGGCTGTGGGTGCTGTCTGTACGGAGTTTGCCCGCTCTCCCTGTGACTGCATAGGTTTTCTCCGGGCGTTCCTTTTTCCTCCCACATTCCAAGTTTGTAGGTTAATTGGCTTCAGTAAAATTGTAAATTGTCCCTAGTGTGCAGGACAGTGCTTGTGTACAGGGTGATCACTGGTGAACACGGACTCGGTGGGGGTGAAGGGCCTATTTCCACGCGGTACCTCTAACGTCTAGAGTCAAATGTAGTTTAATCCTGACCACCGAGTGCTGTCTCAGTGGAGTTTGCATGCACTCCCTGTGACGGTGTAGATTTCCCCCAGATGCTCTAGTTTTCTCCTCCACCCGAAAATAAATGTGCAGGTTGATAGCTAATCGGCGAGTATAATCTGCCTCTACCGTCGGAGCGAGTGGTAAGATCTAGGGAGAGGTGATGGGAATGTGGGACAGAAGTGGTGACGGGGAATATCAGTGGAGAATGAAATTACCCTGTGAGCCAGCACGGAGACGATGGGCAGAAATCCCAACCATGAATCTTGGGCCAAACGGAGGCATAATTCTAATTCAAAATTAGTACAGATGTCAGAGGTTATGGGGAGAAGGCAGGAGAATGGGGTTAGGAGGGAGAGATAGATCAGCCATGATTGAGTGGCGGAGTGGGCTTGATGGGCCAAATGGCCTGATTCTACTCCTATTCCTCTTGACGTTAATGCTGTCATTAAGCACTGTGCATGGAGCTTTGGTGTTTGTTTATTTTCCCGTTTGCGATGGACGTTCCAGCTCTCTCCCAGGGGGATGCATCAGTGTTGCTGGAAAGACTGTCTTTCCAGAAAGGGCAACGCTTGAACTAATCCCACTTCCACCGTGACAAACCCGCGCGCGGCGGGATTCTGTTGAGGCTAAACACAGCTGAGGCTCGTTGATTGCGCTGCGGTGAACGATCGAGGCTTGGAAAAGCAAAGGAAAACTGACTTGTCTTTGGCACTTGTGCTCCTTGTGTTTGAGTGAGACGGAGTGTGGCTGTCAAAAGCAATGTTTCTCCCCGAGTTTCGCTGTTAGCAGGGGGAAGCTGCCACTCACGTACCCTGCACATGTCTAATTGGCTGCAAGTGTGATCTGTTGACAGAAGGGCAAGATGGCTTCTGCATTGGCTCCCGCAATTGGATATTAATTACAGCACCTGTCAGTGTCTAAATGTTCAAGAGGTTATTGGTTTTTAAATTTGAGTATTCATCCGAAACCTCCTTATGCAGGGTCCTTCTCATTTAGAGTCATACAGCATGGAAACAGACCCTTTGGCCCAACTTGCCCGCACCGACAAACATGTCCCATCTACACTAGGCCCACCTGCCTGCTTTTGGCCCACACTAGTCCCACCTGCCAGTGCTAAATCCCTCTAAACCGGTCCTATCCATGTACCTCTCTAATTGCTTCTTAAACGGTGCGATAGCCCCTGCCTCAACTACCTCCTCCGGCAGCTCCGTCCGTGCACCCACCACCCTTTGTGTGGAAAAGGTTACCCGCCCGGGTTCCTATTTTCCCCTTCACCTTAAATTTAATGAAAGGGATGTGTTCCTGGAAAATGTTTTGCCAAGTGAAATGTTGCCAATCGAAAAGTTTGGGGGGAAGTGCAGCCTGGAATGTTGGCACAGTATGTTGTCGATGGTGGACAAGTGACATTTATTCATTGTGGCAAAAAATAGATTGGCATGTCGGAATCATGTACTCCAAAGAGTCCATGACGTTACAGCAAGAACTTGTAAATGGAGCACTTGTAAATTGAGGAGGACATCTCCTGCTGTTGACTTTTGGGTGTACATTGCTGGCGTGCATTTATTTTGGTCAATTGAGAAGACTGGATCACTTTTCAGACATGGGATGAGGAGCATTCATTGATGTTGGCAGAATGTCGATGGGGAAACCCCGAGATTCAGTCCTTGTAATGTGGGTGGCCATTTGGGACAGTTTTAGAAGCTAACTAGACCAAGTGGACCCGTTGGGCCCATTCCTCGTAGACGGGGGGACAGGGAAAGGGAGAGTGTGCCACTCACCTCGGCCCCGTGGCGCCAGCGCTGCAGCCAGAGCGAGCCGTGGACCCGAAGCCTCTCCTGTATTGGTCTGGCACCCTCACCCCCCCCCCCCCCCCCCACTCACCCTCTCAATCCCCCTTATCCTCCCTCCTTCCCCCCCACTCACCCTCTCCATCCCCCCACCCCTCCCTCCACTCCCCCTCCCTCCTCCCCTCCCCCTCCCTCCTCCCCTCCCCCTCATCCCTTCCCCTCCCTCCACCCTCCATCCCCCTCCCCCTCCACCCCCACCCTCCACCCACTCTATCCCCCTCAACCCCCCTTATCCCTCCTCCCTCCCTCCCCCTCCCTCCACCCCCCCTCCTCCCCCCTCCCTCCCTAGGAGATAGATTTAAACTTTAAAATGTGAATAACTTTAAAAATATAACGCCCATTTCAATGAAACTTCTTCCATTAGCACCAAAGGGACGACGGTGAGTAAGGTGGGTCTAAATTGTTGTGCTATCATGTACCGTTTTGGCTGTAGTTCAGGAACAAACAAACAAACAAACAAACAAACAAACAAACAAACAAGAGGTTTAGTATATAGATGAAGGAGATTCAAGATGGGAATGAAAGGCAAGCTTACGTTGGCAAAACACCAGGAGAATGGAGGCGGGGGGAGGGGGAGGATGGATCTTGGGAAGGGGGAAGGAATGGGCTGTGACCTCTGATTATAGCTGAGAACTAAACACAGGCAATCGCACTAAATCCAACACTCACAATTTAGTTTAGAGATACGGCGCGGAAACAGGCCCTTCGGCCCACCGAGTCCGCGCCAACCAGCGATCCCCGCACATTAACACTATTCTACACACACGAGGGACAATTTACAATTATACCAAGCCAATTAACCTACAAACCTGTACGTCTTTGGAGTGTAGGGGGAAACCGGAAAGCCCGGAGAAAACCCATGTAGGTCATGGGGAGTACTTACAAACTCTGTACAGAGACCAGGATCGTAGTCAGGATCGAACCCGGGTCTCTGGCACTGTAAGGCAACGACGCTACCACTGGGTTCCATGCCAGATGCTAGAATCTTAAGCAAAATACAAAGTGCTGGAGTAACTCAGCAGAACAGGCAGCATCTGTGGAGGAAGTGGACGGTCTATGGAGTATGAAGAAGAGTCCCGACCTGAAATGTCGCCGATCCGTTCTCTCTACAGATGCCGCCTGGCCTATTGAGTTCCTCCGGTACTTTGCATTTGATCTTAATAACAATGGAAGTTTTGTTGGTGTTTGTCTTTTATTGTATTTGGGAAATTGCAGGGAAACTAAGCTGGGCACAATATTCCAATGAACAATGAATGCTTTTCTTGAAGTTGGTTGTGAAAATCTTGCACAAATGGAAGCATTTTTTGTCGTATTTTTGACAGAACGGCAGATGTAAAGTGGCATTTCTATCGGTCCAGCCATGCTACACTGCGTGGATTGGGTTGAATTTAAATTGGATTGTCTTCAGCAACAAGTTATCTGAGCTTCAAGTCTGATTTTTAATAGATTAGGGAGGCACAAAAGAGTGAAATCATAATGTGGTCCAAACAGTTATTGAAACAAATACATATTGTTCGGGCAGAATTCGTAAGGGTGAGGTGTTGACAAGCAGGGGGAGAATGGAATGGCTGAGTGCAGCTGGAAATGAGCCAAACTCATTGCCGCAAGAGATTGCCTGTTTAAAGTGTTTTATTATATAGATGTGAACACTACCTCTGTAATGTCTGGAAGGAATATTTTCATTTGGGTGAAATATTAGTCGTATTTCCAAGATAATGAAAATATTAGTTCACGTTCTGGCCATGTGTGGCCGAGAATATTCAGCGAACAGCTGGTATCAGAGTCTCCTCTAGATAATGTATACCACGTTTTAGGCCTACTGCAGTTCGGTGAAGTTACAAAAATAATCTTTTGCCTTTTGATTATGGCCATAATAAAATCAAGAAGGTAACCTGTTTAGTTTGCTTTTCCTCAATTCTCGCATCTCTCCCTGACCTGCGCTGTTGAGGTCATATTTCGCTTGGGCAGCTTACACCCCAGCGGTATGAATATCCCTCAAGGTATGAATATTGACTTCTCTATCTTCAAGTAACCCTCTCTCACCATCCCTCCCCCTTCCCAGTTCTCCGACCAGTCTGACTAGGGTTGCCAACTTTCTAACTCCCAAATAAGGAACAAAAGGTGACGTCACCCCCCCCCCCCCCCGCGCCCCACGTGACCTCACCCAGCCAGTGGCCATGTGCTCCGGCTCCACCAATCGCGACCGCCCGGGCCGGGAGGCGGGTTGCTACGCAACCTCCGTTTGGTGAACACATTTGGCCCTGCTCCCCGAACGCACTCGTTAGCCTACTCTGTCCGGGACTGCTGCGGCCCCCGGGCATACTGTGTCCGGAGCTACTGTGTCCGGACCTACTGTGTCCGGGCCTACAGCGTCCGGGCCTACAGCGTCCGGGCCTACAGCGTCCGGGCCTACAGCGTCTGGGCCTACAGTGTCCTGGCCTACAGTGCCCCCCAGGCCTAATACGGGACAAGGGCAGCCCCGTATGGGACAAACCAATTTAGCCCGAAATACGGGATGTCCCGGCTAATACGGGACGGTTGGCAACCCTATATCTGACTGTCCCTCCGATTACATTGTATCTCTGTCTGCTGTGTTGTCGCCTTCTACGAGCTAACAATGGTCTATCCTACGTTGTCCTTGAACTGCATCTCTTTTGATCTCTTACACTTCCTTATCTCTGTGACTCCCTCTCCCCTGATGCCCTGTCTGAAGAAGGGTCTCGACCTGAAATATCACTCATTCCTTTTATCCAGAGATGCTGCCTGTCCCACTGAGTCACTCCAGCATTTTGTGTCTATCTGTTGAGATCATTTTTTTTAGTGTACAGTTGGTTTTGCTTTTCCATTGGCATACGCAGCTCGTTCAACTGGTTAACACTTGGCAGTGGAGGGGTAAAAATGATCATGGATTCCTTTCAAGTCAAATTACTTTGAATCTCATTGAGGCTTTGCACAGCTTCAAGTTCTTGGCAATATATGGACAATGTTTGGTAAAAACCGCAGTTCTTCTCTGGCCTTTAGCGAACACCTGCATATCTCTGAAAATCTGACCTGGACCCAGCACATTGACGCAATCGTAAAGACTGCGCACCAACAACTTGACTTCCTGAGAAGTTCGAGGAGACTTGGTGTGTCGCCAAAGTACTCTGTAGAACCTCCACAGGTGTACAACCCAGAGCAGACTGACTGGTTGCAGCATGGCCTTTTTCAGTACCTCGAAATCCCGGGAACAAAGGAGGCTGCAGAAAGTGGAAGACGTTGGCAGGTCCATCATATGTACGGACCTCCCCAACCATCGAAGGGATGTACAGAAGGGTCTGCCTCAAAAAGGCAGCAAATATCATCAAGGATACATCAACATCACCCTGGCCATGCTCTCATCTCCTAGGACCATCAGGAAGAAGATACAGAGGCTGAAAATGATGACCTCCAGATTCTACAAAAGCATCTTCCTAGTAACCATCTTGTACAACGTTAACTAGAACCGTATCTCAGCAACTAGGATCTTTAGAAGGATGAGTAGGGATCTTATTGAAACATATAAGATAATTAGGGGATTGGACACATTAGAGGCAGGAAACATGTTCCCAATGTTGGGGGAGTCCAGAACAAGGGGCCACAGTTTAAGAATAAGGGGAAGGCCATTTAGAACGGAGATGAGGAAGAACTTTTTCAGTCAGAGAGTGGTTAAGGTGTGGAATTCTCCGCCTCAGAAGGCAGTGGAGGCCAGTTCGTTGGATGCTTTCAAGAGAGAGCTGGATAGAGCTCTTAAGGATAGCAGAGTGAGGGGGTATGTGGAGAAGGCAGGAACGGGGTACTGATTGAGAGTGATCAGCCATGATCGCATTGAATGGCGGTGCTGGCTCGAAGGGCTGAATGGCCTACTCCTGCACCTATTGTCTATTGATCTACCATGAACAGTTAGTTTAGTTTAGTTTAGAGATACGGCGTGGAAACAGGCCCTTCGGCCCACCGAGTCTTCACCGACCAGTGATTCCTGCACACACTAGGGACAATTTACACATACACCAAGCCAATTAACTACATACCTGTACGTCTTTGGAGTGTGGGAGGAAACCGAAGATCTTAAAGAAAACCCACGCGGTCACGGGGGGGAACGTACAAACTCCGTACAGACAGCACCCGTAGTCGGGATCGAACCCGGGTCCCCGGCACTGCAAGCGCTGTAAGGCAACAACTCTACCGCTGCGCCACCGTGCTGCACAAAACATTGTTTTGGTTGCTCCATGTACTTCAGTTTTGCTCTATTATGGTCTAATTATTAACATTGCATTAGTATAGTAGGAAAATAACTGCTGATGCTGGTACAAATCAACGGTATCACAAAATGCTGGAGTAACTCAGCGTGTCAGGCAGCATCTCAGGAGAGAAGGAATGGGTGGCGTTTCGGGTCGAGACCCTTCTTCAGACTGATTATTAGTGATTATTGTATATTTATTTCTGTGCTATTGGGATAATGGGCTGTAAAACTGCAGCTAGTATGAATTTCATTGTTCTGTTGATGGTACATATGACAATTAAACTCTTGACTCTTGAGTTCTGAGTTTCTCCTTGGTAATCTGTTGTCCAGTATCGATATTCAGCAACCGTAATCCATTCTATTTTAACACGCTTATTAAAAGATCACGTTTATTACTGCTTTGAGTTACCTAATTAAAAAAAAGCAGATGAAATAATTGACTGAAAAACAAAATACTTTAGAAGTTGTAAATATGAAATAAGATCAAAAAAATGCTGGAGTAACTCAACACGTCAGGCAGTATCTCTGGAGAATACGTATCATATCCCTGTTCTCAAGAAATGCTGCCCGACCTGCTGAGTTACTCCAGCACTTTGTGTCCTTTTGTGTACTAACCAGCATCTGCAGTTCTTTGTTTGTTCAATAAGGAAGTACGTCTCCCCCCCTCCCCCTTCTAAAATGAAAGGTTGAAGAAAAACCTACAGATATGAAGGTTGATGAGGTTAGATTTCCCATCTATAAAAACATCCTTTTGCAGTTTGCACATCTGAGACTGTTGTGAAACATCTGTTGTGAGTTGTGAAACATCTGTGCTTTTTAATGCATCTTAAAAATACCTTGATCAAAAAAATAAGAACTGCGCCCATATATTTCTCACCATTAGCTCATTGAAATCAGCGTTTCTTTCTGCAAAATTTATGTTCTGTTTGCTTGGACCTTCTGGTTTATAGTCCTTTTTATTGCAACATTTGAGATATGAATCTTAAATTCCCCTGTGAGAGAACAGCAGTAAATCAGTTGAGAAAGCAGAATCTGTTTCACTTGATGTTATTTTTTTCCCATCAGCGTGAAGTACAGTATAATTCCACTGCCTAACAGCCTGAACTTTAAATTGAGTGTCCTTTCTCTCGGAGCTAACGAGAACGTGCAGTAGAGAAAGATTGGTCACACTGCGCTTGTCGTACTCCTTAGGATGTCATTATTGCTCTTGATCTGAAGTTCTCAGCATTTACAATCAATGGGACCTTCAAGCCTTAACACACGTTTTTACTGGGTGATTATCTGAGCGCTGTTTTGTTTTATGCGATTATTACTATCTGCTCGAGTTCTAAAGCCCCTGATCAAAGCGTCGGTGCTGTCACAATATTGTTTCTTTTTAAATCAAAATCAGATTTTCACCCAAACGCAGCAATCTGATCTGGCTTTGATGCTGATGTGAATTAGAGACAACGACACCAAGCCGGGTTTGCACTGGAGTGCTTCTCGTAAGTGCAAATTTGGCCGTCCGAATGTAATAACACAAAACATAATGACATCTGATTTATATTATCAGCTTAAAAAGCTTTTTCAGTTGTAGTTTCAAAGGACCCTGGAGAACCATCACAATGACTGAGCACGTGATTGTGTCTATTATGCACCTTTCATATACTCATTCTAACATTCTGGTACACAGCCATTTATGAAAATAAGGTCACAAACGCAAATAGACTGTGGAGCAGAATAGATTCTGATGGTAACTGTGTGTGAGGAGCTAATTGGGAGTTTGAATGTGTGATTGTTCACCCTCTCCAGTTATCTGTGGGAATAAATTGAAAGGGTTGCATTCCCTAAAAATAAGGGATGTGCTTTCCATGTTGTGTTTTGACTAATATTTAATGAAGGAACCATTGGTGTCCGGAGGTTGACAGAAGGCCTTAAGGCCTTTGAGTCTGTACCAGTGCGTCACTAGATCAGAACCGGGTCAACTCTGTTGTCCAGCTTTCTCCTGGTAGACCCACTTAAATTATAAATAGTTCGTGAAACTTTCCCCAAATGGCGCAAAGCTTCCACAGCTAGTTCTGTCCCCTGCTCCAAAACTTAGACAATAGGTGCAGGAGTAGGCCATTCGGCCCATCGCGCCAGCACTGCCATTCACCGTGATCATGGCTGATCATCCACAATCAGTACCCCGTTCCTGCCTTCTCCCCATATCCCTTGACTCCGCTATCTTTAAGAACTCTTATCTAACTCTCTCTTGAAAGCATCCAGAGAGTTGGCCTCCACTGCCTTCTGGAGAAATTCAAAGAGAGACACAAGAAGCTGGAGTAACTCAGCGGGACAGGCAGCATCTCTGGAGAAAAAGGAATAGGTGACGTTTCGGGTTGAGACCTATCTTCAGACTTGCAAGTTTCCATTCAAGGGGGAGGTTGGAATTGGAAATAAGGAGCGCAAGTTGAAAGGGTGAGCCATTGAGACAGAGCCACGTTCTGCAGAAGGATTTGTCAAAGTGCATGGGACTTCTCCATGAGTACTGAGAGGCATTTCCTTTTGTGAAAGGAGCCAATGTGAATCAACATCAGCAGCGGTGGAAGTGTAAACACTAACTAAATCATCACTGCACTGATTGTTCATACACTTCGTGCCCCTGGTCTGTTCACTGACGTGGGGCTGCTTTGAAGCCCAGATTAGCAGCGAACATTCAGGAAACCGGTTTTACCCACCTATTCCAGAGCTGATTTATTTGGTACTTGCCTTTGAGAATGCGTTGGCTGTGATAGAATGTTTTTGCTGGAACCCTGACTGGAGCACTTTTCACCAAACGGGAGGGGGTGTTGTCGTTATTAATCACTGCTGGAGAAATATCCCTGCTTCCTGATTTATCGCAGTTTGATCGTTGCTTAAAATCCCACACTGTTTCCAATATTTATCGCGTCTCCGTTTCATTTTGATGGTCGCTGGCAGCACCCAGGCCATCAGTAGCCAGAAAAAACAAAATTCTTGCAGCAAAGGCAGTTTCAGCACCTCTCGGATTATATTAATGACTGTTCTAATGCATGGGGTTGGCTGTGCAGTTCACTGATTTACTACTGTCCTCTTGGAAACTCAAGTCCTTGTATCCTGAGGGCAAACACTTGGGACTACTTTTCTGTTTAAAAAAAAAAAAAAAAGAGTTTCCTGACACTTGTCTCTTTCTATTTCTTGCCGTGAGTTATTTGGCGGTGCAGTTGGGAGCTGGCTGACGTGGCTGGTGAATAATGCCGTGCCTGTACCCGATTGTACCGTGTGGTCGGCCGAGGTAGGACTTGCAGGGTGCAGCGAAGACAGGTTGGCTTGACGTTGCATCAGATGAGACCGCGTTCATCCTCGTCCTTCCACGCTGACTGATTGCTTGCTCCCGGAAACACGAGGCTAGCTCTGCAGCGACGTTGATTCAAAGAAACAATCATCCACAAAGTGCTGGAGTAACTCAGCGGGTCAGACAGCATCACTGGAGAACAGGGATAGGTGATGTTTCGGGTCGGGACACTTCTTCAGACTGAATTACTGAGGTACTCCAGCACCTGTGTCTTTCTTAAAAGAGTTTTTAAGGATACAGCCCTTCGGCCAACTGAGTCCTCTCCAACCAGCGTTCCCCGTACATTAACACTATCCTACACACACTAGGGAGAATTTACACTTCAGTCTGAAGAAGGGTCTCGACCCGAAACGTCTCCCATTCCTTCTCTCCAAAGATGCTGCCAGACCCGTTGAGTTACTCCAGCATTTTGTGACACCTTCGATTTGTACCAGCATCTGCAGTTATTTTCCTCTCCAGTTGAACATGTGACTTTAATCTCAATCTAGTCAATTTCCACAGTTCCCTGCCCCAAAGCCTTCATATTTCTTCCAGAGGGCGGTGGCCAGAATTCGACAAAAGCTCGGGTTGAGGCCAAACCAGTGTTTTGCAAAGCTGCAGCCTTCTGCTTTGTGACTACAATGAATCTGAAATTTAAAAAAAAGACAGGAAATACCGGGAACATTCAGTGACCAGACCAGGTCCCTGAAGAGAGAAACAAAGTTAGCTGCGTAGTAATTAATCCCTTTGCACAACCCCAAAGCAAAGGTGTCCTGCTGATGGAAAACTCCACAAAGAGAAAAAAACATAGCATTCATTTCAGGTATCGTGATACTCCTTTGGGAAACCTGGCTGCTATTCATTGAGTGGGATTTTCATTTGTTTCATTATGTGGAATTGCGTGTCGCTTGCAAGGTCAGCATTTATTATGGAGATGCAAGGAACTGTAGATACTGGAATCTTGAGAAAAAAGCAGAATGCTGTGGAAACAGGCCCTTCGGCCCAACTAGCCCATGCTGGCCAACATGTCCCAGCGACACTAGTCCCACCTGCCTGCGTTTGGTCCATATCCCTCCAAACCTGTCCGATCCGTGTACCTGTCTGTTTCTTAAACATCGGGATAGTCCCTGCCTCGACTATCTCCTCTGGCAGCTGGTTCCGTACGCCCACCACCCACTAGAATAGACAATAGACTATAGGTGCAGGAGTAGGCCATTCGGCCCTTCGAGCCAGCACCACACTTCAATGTGATCATGGCTGATCATTCTCAATCAGTACCCCGTTCCTGCCTTCTCCCCATACCCCTATCAAATCAGATTCCTATCAAATCTTTTCCCCTTCACCTTGAACCGATGTCCTCTGGTCGTCGATTCCCCTACTCTGGGCAAGAGACTCTGTGCATCTACCCGATCTATTCCTCTCTTGATTTGTATGTCCTAAAGGCCGCCTGCTGTAGGCGAGAACAGTACCAATATTTGTAGAAATGCGAGTTGGTCTCCGAGATCTTCGGTTTCCTCCCACACTCCAAAGACGTACAGGTATGTAGGTTAATTGGCTGGGTAAATGTAAAAATTGTCCCTAGTGGGTGTAGGATAGTGTTAATGTACGGGGATCGCTGGGCGGCACGGACTTGGAGGGCCGAAAAGGCCTGTTTCCGGCTGTATATATATGATATGATATGATATGAGACTCGGGCAAGGCAAGGTCCCAGTGAAGTACTTACTTGATGCAGAGTCTGGTTTGAAGCCGCATCCATGCAGGGCAGTATTTAAACACCGGAGATATTTCACACCGCAGCGGAACAGACTTCTCAGTCTTCCAACTTCCTGTTATGAAATGGAGCTCTTCAGCCATGTGGTCAACTGAAGATTTAACATCGGACTCTTGCATTTGATCTAAAACGGAGCCAGCAGTCCAAATATTATTTTTTTTTGCAACCATTATTTATCCAACATTGGAAAAATAGCAGTCAGACGCGGTTTATTTTTCTACCTGGAGCTAAACTCCCCCAAGATGTTTGGGTCCAAGTCTCTGCACATCGCACTTTGCACTCCACATGGAAAAGCCAAATGCTTGTCCAGGCTTTGAAACATCTGCTCAGCCCGCCCGGTTTTACTTTGTGAACTGTGCGATGCGAAGCACTCTTACTCATTGTTGCTTGGAACGTTTCCAAGCTTTTGTCCTGCGATTTCTTTCCCCCCCCGAATTTTTCCCACCCTCATCAGTTGCTTTCTGGGCAGAGCTGAAGGTTACACCACGAACACAATCGCCATTATTAGTTTTAGAGATACAGCACGCAAACAGACCATTCGGCCCACCGAGTCCGCGCTGACCGGCGATCCCCGCGCACTAACACTACCCCACACCCACGAGGGGCCATTTACAATTTTACCAAGCCAAATAACCTACAAACCCGTACGTCTTTGTAGTTTGGGAGGAAACCGGAGCTCCCGGAGAAAACCCACGCAGGTCACGTGGAGAATGTACAAACTCTGTACAGGCAGCACCCACGGTCATGATCGAACCCGGGTCTCTGGCGCTGTAAGGCAGCAACTCTACCGCTGCGCCACCGTGCCACCATCTTCATATTATTGAGCCAGTCTTGAGTTGCCTCGTGGTCCAGAACCAGTGGGTGTTCATTGGAGACCTTTGAACTCTCTTTAATCGGACTTCAATGTTATATCCTTACGCTAAATGTCGTACACGTTATCCTTGATCTGTGCACTGTGGACGGCTTGACTGCATTCATGTAAAGCATAAGAAAATAACTGCAGATGCTGGTACAAATCGATTTATTCACTCGACCCGAAACGTCACCCATTCCTTCTCTCCCGAGATGCTGCCTGACCTGCTGAGTTACTCCAGCCTTTTGTGAATAAATTCATGTAAAGCATTTTGTTTGACTGGATAGCGCTAAAGCTAAAGCATTTTAACTGTACCTCGATACACGTGATGATAATTAACTAAACTAAATTAAAATGGCAAATATGGGCAGATGTGAAGCAGTAATTATGAGCACATTAGACAGGCAACCACCAGGATCTTTACAGATGCATTTACGAAGATCATTTTATTTTCGCAGGCCTCCAAAGTATTACTAAGCAACTCTCTTGGATGAGCACAACACAGGGAATAAGACTAATGAGCAAAGAAAATGACTGACAAAACACTGATGTCTTTTTTACCCAGAGATTAGGAATTCATCGACAGTACGAAGAATTTCTTGGTCAGGCACATCCTGAAGTGTACAGAATACTGCCCCATCCAATTGAATCTAACGAGTAGGTTAGTTTATTATTGTCACGTGCACCGAGGTACAGTGAAAGGCTTTTGTTTGTGTGCTCATAAATAAGGTCATAAGGAATGGGAGTAGAATTAGGCCATTCGGCCCGTCAAGTCTACTCCGCCATTCAATCACGGCTGATCTGTCTCTCCCTCCCAACCCCATTCTCCTGCCTTCTCCCCACAACCTCTGACACCCGCACTAATCAAGAATGAGCCATCCAGTGAAAGAAAGGAATATACACGAATATTCCCAAGATTCCTCACTGTTGTCGTCGAGTGTTGTTTGACAACACTCATAGCTACACTGGATCCAATGGATCTCGTTGTGAGTCAGTTTGTTACTTCTGTCACTGATTTTGTAGATCATGAGTGTAGTTCCCACTCCAGTGGTGGTGAGTGTCCTCCCACAAAGTACAGGGGGGTTGATGGCCTGTCGATGTTTTGGGTGGCATACATGTTAAGCAGAGGTCGCATCTTTCTGGGCAGAGCTGAAGGTTACACGGTAGCGCAGCGGTAGAGTTGCTGCTTTACAGCGAATGCAGCGCCGGAGACTCAGGTTCGATCCTGACTACGGGTGCTGCATTGTAAGGAGTTTGTACGTCCTCCCCGTGACCTGCGTGGGTTTTCTCCGAGATCTTCGGTTTCCTCCCACACTCCAAAGATGTACAGGTATGTAGGTTAATTGACTGGGTAAATGTAAAAAATTGTCCCTAGTGGGTGTAGGATAGTGTTAATGTGCGGGGGTCGCTGGGCGGCACGGACTTGGTGGGCCGAAAAGGCCTGTTTCCGCGCTGTATATATATGATATGATATATGATATGATATGATATGATATGAACACAATCGCCATTTTGTTTGCTCTGTAAAGCGTCTTTGAGTTTCCTGAAAAGCGCTATATAAATTAAATGTATTATTATTATTATTATTATTATCTGCTCTCTCAGAACGTAGAACAACGCAACACCTGAACCACCATGCATGTGCTAAACACGATACAAATTTAATCTAATCTCTGCCGACACGTGATCCATATCGCTCCATTCTCCACAAACCCATGTGCCTATCGAAAAGCCTCTTCATCATCACTATCGTATCTGCCTCCACCACCACCCATGGCAATGCGTTCCAGGCACCCACACTCTTTACAAAATAGAATTGTCCTGCTCATCTCCTTTACATTTTGCCTCCGTCACCTTAAAGCTAGATTTGAAGTTGAACGAGCAAGAATTCTCCCTGGTGCCTTGGTCCATATTTGTTGCTCAGCGAACATCGTTGAAATAGAATATCTTGGATGGTGGGAACTAATAAATTGGATACTCGGTACCCTGCACGACAACACTGTTCGTAAGCTAAGGGGCTTTGAGGCAACCTGACATCAGGCAAACACTGTATAAATAGAACGTAGACACAGAAATGGCGGCGCTGCCCTAGCAGCTGCGGCTCACCTGCGGTCCATTTGTCTTTGTGTTTTTGTTGTTTTTTTGTCTTAATTGTAGTTGTGATGTGGTGTTTTTGTGTTTGTGTACTATGTGTGTATGTGGGGGGGAGGGGGGGAACTGTAAAATTGTAAATAGGTGTCCCTTCCGAACTGAGACCCGACCTTTGTGTTCTGGGTCGGGTCTCCGTTCCTGCTGCGGCCTACCATCGGCCCAACTCCTGGAGCTGGCGGCCTCCAGGGCTCCGGTTCGCAGAGTCCGCAGACCGGACTCACCATCAGCGGAGCCGGCTGTCCTCGGAGGCTGTGGGAGCGGCTGCGACTCGCCTTAGGCTCGGGCCGCGTGGATGCCGACATCGGGAGTTCCGGCAGCGGCAGCGTGTTCGCCCGCCCCAGATCGCGGGGCTTGGGGCGCGGACATTTCACCGTCCGGCGCGGCCTAAGATAGGCCACGGGATTTTTCTCTGCTGGGCGGGGGCTTCAATGTCGGGAGCCACGACCGCCCCGACGTGCAGCAACAGCGGCAGCGTGTTCGCCCGCCCCGGATCGGACTTATCATCGGCAGAGCCGGCCGTCTTCGGAGGCTGCGGGAGCGGCTGCGACTCGCCTTAGGCTCGGGCCGCTGCGGACCGTCCGGCGTGGCCTGCAACCACAACAACCTGACCGCGGGAGAAGACGGCAGGAGAAGGGAAAGACATTGTGGCCTTCCATCACAGTGAGGAGAGGACTGGAGGAGACTCACTGTGATGGATGTTTCTTTGATGGATGTTTCTTTTTTTGTGTGTTTTTGGGGTTGTGTAATTTTAATGCCTATTTAATGCTTTTATTGTTGGACTGTGGGTGACTGAATTTCGTCCAATTTGGATGACAAATAAAGCTATCTTGAATCTTGAATCTCTTGAAAGCTGGAGTAACTCAGCGGGCCAAGCAGCATCTCTAGCAAGAAGGAATGGGTGACGTTTCGGGTCGAGACGTCTGAAGAAGGGTCTCGACACGAAAAACGTCACCCATTCCTTCTCTCCAGAGGTGTTGCCTGGCCCGCTGAGTTACTCCAGGTTTTCAGCCTATCTGCAGTTTAAACCAGCATCTGCAGTTCCTTCCTACACTGTGTAAATAGAGTTATTCACAAAATGCTGGAGTAACTCAGCAGGTCGGGCAGCATCTCGGGAGAGAAGGAATGGGTGACGTTTCGGGTCGAGACCCTTCTTCAGAGTCTGTGTAAATAGAGTCTGTGTAAATAGATTCTGTGCTCTTCAGTGAATTTGTTTGTCAACTCGTGGGTTTGTCAATTTGTGGTCAGGGTTGTACCGAAGACTGCTCGACCTAAAAAGCAGAGTTGAGAATATCCCAGCTAACTTCCCCCAGGACTTTTGTGGCATTAATGGGAGCGGCCGTTAAGACATCACTATGGGTTGGATCGCCGTCATCAGATTTCACTTTGGATGTTTCACAATGGCAAAATGTTCCCTCAGAACAACAGTGAAGAAATCCAAAAGAAGTTGTACGCTTGGTTGACTAGTGTTAGCCGATCGCCACGAGTATTTGTAAACTTTGCTTCTCGAGTGGGAGTCAAGCTACAGTCTGCTGTAGGTTAGTGTTTATTTTTGGAGTTAACAGCGCTGGTTTATGTTGGCCAACGCTCTGCTTGAACCATTGTGGATTGAGGAATGTGAGAAATCTGTACTTTTAGTATGAAGGGCCTGTGAAGGAAAGCATGTTCACCATGTTTATATTGACAGACTGGCTCATGAATACTTGCGGTGTGATCGTAAAAAATATTGCATATTGATAGGAGCTGGCACCATGGGTCTGTTAGCATTTCTTGACTGAATGCTGAATTGAGGAATACCATGTGGGAGGTTTGACCCAGTTGATAATTTTATTTGCTCGTCTCATGCCTTCTCTTCCTCTTCCAAGCTTTTTAACTCCTTACTAGACCAAGTGGACCCGTTGGGCCCAAGCCTCTCCTGCATTGGTGCAGCACCCTCTCCTCCCCCCCCCCCCTTCTTCCCCCCCTCCCCTCCCTCCCCTCTCCTCCCCCTCTCCTCCTCCTCCCCCCTCCCTCCCCCTTCAGTCTTTCCTTTACTTTCGGGTCGGGATATGTCTTCGGACCAAAATACTTGGGTCCTTCCAAAATGAGAATGACAAATTTCTTGATTTCTCTTTTAATAACCCCTAAATTTAGTTATGGCAAACTCAGTTTGCATTCCCAAAATTTGGCAAAATCTAACTTCTAGACCAATGTAAATCCAATCCCACTGATCCCTCATTCTCCCGCTGAATGGCCGTTCGGGCTGAACCGTGTCCCACAGAGGAGTGGACAGTGCCTCCTTCTGGACCGGAGCGGCATTACCCGAATGAAAGAAGATGCTGTACAGTACTCTGCTCTGCAGCAAATCTGCCACTTAGCACTTCATATAGTGGCTTTCCCTGTAGCCCAAGCTGTTTAGACAGCTGCAAACTTTGATTTGCTCTGATGCGTAATGTGCCATTAACCAACCAAAGGGGCACTTTATTGAAAATGAAAGTAGAGGCCTTCTTAACATAAGGCTAATTTGCATATTTTGCCTTCAGAGTCAGAAAGCTGACAAATTGATTCTTCCGGGATATTAAATGTGCATTATATTTATTCAAATGAACTCTTTTGGGATACTAAAAACGCATCACATGTCATTTTCTAACCCTTGAGGCCTAATTAAGTTGAGCAGCCGATGCATCACATCATAATTTTAGAATAACTGGTTTTAAAAGTTTGTCACTCCAGCTTAGGGGTAGCACAAATGGCAAATAAGATCGCTTTAGTGTTGTATTTAACAGGTCTGTCACTACCAATTGCTTTTATAGTCGTATTTCATCGGCGGAGAGAAGGTACCTTTGTAGTCAGAATATTGCCAGCTGGAAAACTGGGACTGCACATTGCTGATGTTGCTCATACATGAAACAAGCTAAAGACAAATCAGCTGGATCTTTTGTTTTAATCTCTGGGGGAACACACTCTCTGGTCGTAAAAGGTTGAAGATTCCCCCTCCCACCAGTTCCCCAACATTAACTTCCGAATCCTTTTGATCAAAGTATGCGGTCACGATGGCGCAGCGGTAGAGTTGCTGCCTTACAGCGAATGCAGCGCAGGAGACCCGAGATCGATCTCGACTAGGGGTGCTGCTGTCTGTACGGAGTTTGTACGTTCTCCCCGTGACCTGCGTGGCTTATAGACAATAGACAATAGACAATAGGTGCAGGAGTAGGCCATTCAGCCCTTCGAGCCAGCACCGCCATTCAATGCGATCATGGCTGATCACTCTCAATCAGTACCCCGTTCCTGCCTTCTACCCATACCCCCTCACTCCGCTATCCTTAAGAGCTCTATCCAGCTCTCTCTTGAAAGCATCCAACGAACTGGCCTCCACTGCCTTCTGAGGCAGAGAATTCCACACCTTCACCACTCTCTGGCTGAAAAAGTTCTTCCTCATCTCCGTTCTAAATGGCCTACCCCTTATTCTTAAACTGTGGCCCCTTGTTCTGGACTCCCCCAACATTGGGAACATGTATCCTGCCTCTAATGTGTACGGATCTCTGGGATCTTTGGTTTCCTCCCACACTCCAAAGACGTACAGGTATTGGCTTGGTAAATGTTAAAAAAAAGTCCCTAGTGGGTATAGGATAGTGTTAATGTGCGGGGATCGCTGGTCGGCGTGGACCCGGTGGTGCCGAAAGGGCCTGTTTCCGTGCTGTACCTCTAAACTAAAATGCATGCATCAAGTCAAGTTGAGTTTATGGTCATATTCGTGAGCATGGTGCTGTGAAGATACAGTGTAGTTCTGGCAATGCAAACTGAACTTTCAAGTTGCAGCCTATTTTATTGAATCAGTGATCGGAGAATTCATCCCAAAGTCAGAAAAACGACCTTTGGAGTTTAGACTTTAGAGATACAGCGTGGAAACTGGCCCTTCCGCCCAACCAGTCTGAGCCGGCCAGCACCAACACTATCCTACACACGAGGGGCAAGTTCCAATTTTTTACCGATGCCAATTAAGCGACAAATCTGTACCCCTTTGGAGTGTGGGAGGAAACCGGAGCACCCGGAGAAAATCTACGCAGGTCATGGGGGGAACGTACAAACAGCACCCGTGGTCAGGATCGAACCCGGATCTCTGGCGCTGTAAGGCAGCAACTCTACCGCTGCGCCACCGTGCTGACCTATAAATCTGATATCAGAACACCATCGACGATGTATGTCCATTTCTTGGAGGTTTAGTCAACTAATGTGAAGCGAGAAGTATTGAAGTGTAATGAGAATGTAATTCAATTTTGAATTAAAAGAGAATCCAAAGACAATCTTCCAGACTCTGGGATTGTTCTGAATGGTAACAATGTCAGCTGTTAAAAAAAATCCATAAACAGGATACAAAGCTCAGTGTAGTGCGAGATTTTGTACAATTTGAGTGAATACATTCCTCCTGTCACGCACCCTGGAAACTTTTAGAATTTCAACAAATGATTAAATTAAAATACTTAGGTATCACAAAATGCTGGAGTAACTCAGCAGGTCAGGCAGCACCTAGGAGAGAGGGAATGGGTGACGTTTCGGGTCAAGACCCTTCTTCAGACCCATTCCCTCTCTCCTAGATGCTTCCTGACCCGCTGAGTTACTCCAGCATTTTGTGATACCTTCAAATTGTACCAGCATCTGCAGTTATTTTCCTACACAAATTAAAATACTTGCTCATCTATAATTTAGAATTACAATTTTCATGATTTTATGAAACTTGTCTCCAAATATCACAGGCCTACCGGAAGATTCTAAGATTCTTAATATTTTTTCTGTTCTCTCTCTTAATGTTTTGCACTTAAAAAAACCCCAGTATCTTTCCCTTTTCAGAACTCATGACTCCACAGATTATAAGCTTAGACATGATAGTGATCAAGTCCCCGGTATGGGTTTGAATGCACAGTCTGTTACCCAGAATAGGGGAGTGGAAAACTGGAGAACGCAGGTTTAAGGTGAGAGAGGAAACTTTTAATAGGATCCTGTGGGGCAACATTTTCACACAGAGATGGAATGAGCTGCCAGAGGAGGTAGTTGGGGCAAGTACCATAAAAAGATTTAAAATATATATCTGGACAGGTGCATAGATAGGATAGTTTTGGAGGGATATGGGCCAAGCGCATTTAGGTGGGGCTAGTGTAGATGGGGCAATTTGGTTGGCATGGGCAAGTTGGGATAAAGGGTCATGTTTCCATGCTGTTTGACTACATGGCTCCAACCGTTGACTCTGCCTGAGAGCCCTCGAATTGTCGTATTGAGCAACATTCTTCCTGAAATAATGAATATGCATTCCAATACTGCCTTCAATTTAGCGTAGAGCAGACGTTTGCAATATTAGGTCAATTGCCTGATCTCTTAGTCTGGGTGGAATCTGTGGAGGGAATAGGAGAGTAAAATCTGAAGAAAATGTACATGTCAAATAAACTAGTAACAAAAATGCTTCGCCCAAAAACTGTTCCTTGTTGCTGTTTTGTTTCTGGCCTATATGCTTGCAAATGCTGCTCGCTGGCTGTTCCTTTGACAAGCACTGGCTTATGATATTTGCAAGCAACCAAGCCCAGAAGGCTGCGTTTCAGGGAATCAAGGGATATGGGGAAATAGCAGGGACGGGGTACTGACTTTGGATGATCAGCCATGATCACAGTGAATGGCGGTGCTGGTTCGAAGGGCCGAATGGCCTAATTCCACTCCTATTCCTTACGACCTTATACTATAGACAATAGACAGTAGGTGCAGGAGGAGGCCATTCGGCCCTTCGAGCCAGCACCGTCATTCAATGTGATCATGGCTGATCATTCTCAATCAGTACCCCGTTCCTGCCTTCTCCCCATACCCCCTGACTCTGCTATCCTTAAGAGCTCTATCTAGCTCTGTCTTGAATGCATTCAGAGAATTGGCCTCCACTGCCTTCGGAGGCAGAGAATTCCACAGATTCACAACTCTCTGACTGAATTTTTTTTTCCTCATCTCAGTTCTAAATGGCCTACCCCTTATTCTCAAACTGTGGTCCTATACTGTATGAATTTATTCAAAAGTTTTAGTTTTGGTTTTAGTTTGAGTCATTTTGATGACTACATGGCTTTCAGAGCGGGCTGCAAACCAAAATAGGTTGTTCTTGAGTGTGTGCACTTTCACACATTAGATTATTCCTGTAAAGATGTTTTTGAAAAGAACTATCTATCTTTTTCACAAAAGGATAGGAAGAGCTGGAGTAAGTCAGCAAGTCCAGCAGCATCTCTGGAGAACATGGATGGGTGAGAGTCTTCAGTCTCTCTGGAGACTCTGTCAGTCTAAGTAAGGGTCTCGACCCAAAACGTCACCTATCTGTGTTATAGGCAATAGACAATAGGTGCAGGAGTAGGCCATTCAGCCCTTCGAGCCAGCACCGCCATTCAATGCGATCATGGCTGATCACTCTCAATCAGTATCCCGTTCCTGCCTTCTCCCCATGTTCTCCAGACATGACCTGCTAAGTTACTCCAGCACTTTGTGCCCTTTTGTGCATTAACCAGCGTCTGCAGTTCTTTGTTTCTCCATCTGACTGTCATTGTTCTGTTCTCTCCACAGTTGCTCCCTTCAGTGTCAGTGCACTAACAACAAATGAAACCCGCGATGCAAGGGGACCGAATGTCCACAAGATATCAGGGTTAGAACGGAGCCAGGAGAAAAGCCAGGAAGGACCCAAAGACCATCTGCTTGGGCTTGCTGTGGCCAAGGAGCCTGCTCCCCAGGCTCAGAGCCAATCCCAACCCCAATCACAATCCCAACCCCAACCACAATCCCAACCCCAACCACCATCCCAAATAAAACACTGCTCCCCACTTCCAGTGCAGACTCAGCTGGCACAGTTCCCTCCCCACTCTCAGCCAAAGGCCTCCGCACCATCCCAGGCTCCATCCCTCGGCCAAACCCAGTCGCAGCCCCTCCTCCAGCCCCAGACCCTCCTCCCGTCCCAGACACTCCTCTCTTCCCAGCCTCTCCACCCTTCGCAGCCCCTCCTGCCGACCCAGTCTGTGCCCGTCCCACAATCCCAACCTCAGCCCCAATCCCTACCTCAGCCCCCGGCCCAGGTCCAGCATCAACCCCCCCAGCACCAGCCCCACACCCCCCAGCATCAGTCTCACCCTCACCCTCAGCCGCCATCTCCAGCCCAGCCTCTCCTTCAGGCTCAGCTTCCATCACGACCAACGTCTCGCAACCTCCCGCAAGCTCTGTCTGTCTACAGCAGCAGCCTGAGCCTGAATAGCATAAGGTGAGCCTTTGAAATTGTTGTAACTCATTGCGTGTTTGTGTGTGTGTGTGTGGGTGTGTGGGTGTGTGTGTGTGTGTGTGCATGTGGGTGTGTGTGTGTGTGTGCGTGTGTGTGTGTGCGTGATCTGAAGATGCCGAAATACACCCGAAAAGCTCCAGCAAGCGAATGTACTCATTGCAAACTCCCGCTCACTTTATACTCAACGTCTGTATGAATTCAGCATTAGGTGCCTGAGGTCTGAATAATCCGCCGTGAGGCATTCATATTCGATATGTTTGTGCATGAAGCAAATGGGAGAAAAAACATTTCCTCAGATATAAATGGGATATGGTGTAAAAAATGTTGGGGGTTGAGCAGGAGACGAACATATAAACGTAGAAAATAGGTGCAGGAGGAGGCCATTCGGCACTTCGAGCCAGCACCGCCATTCATTGTGATCATGGCTGATCATCCACAATCAGTAACCCATGCCTGCCTTCTCCCCATATCCCTTGATTCCACTAGCCCCGAGAGCTCTATCTAACTCTCTCTTAAATTTATCCAGTGAATTGGCCTCCACTGCCCTCTGCTCACGGCAGAGAATTCCACAAATTCACAACTCTCTGGGTGGAATAGTTCCTTCTCACCTCAGTTTTAAATGGTCTCCCCTTTATTCTAAGACTGTGTGGTCCCTGGTTCTGGACTCCCCCAACATATTTTAGATTTAGATTTAGAGATACAGCGCGGAAACAGGCCCTTCGGCCCACCGAGTCCGCGCCGCCCAGCGATCCCCGCACATTAACACTATCCTACACACACTAGGGACAATTTTTACATTTACCCAGTCAATTACCTATATACCTGTACGTCTTTGGAGTGTGGGAGGAAATCGAAGATCTCGGAGAAAACCCACGCAGGTCACGGGGAGAACGTACAAACTCCGTACAGACGGCGCCCATAGTCAGGATCGAACCTGAGTCTCCGGCACTGCATTCGCTGTAAGGCAGCAACTCTACCGCTGCGCCACTGTGCACATTGGGAAAATTTTCCTGCATCCAGCTTGTCCAGGACCTCGGATGATTCTGGGCGGGTTCCCGATTCCGCGACGGGTTGACCAGGTCTGCTGCTAGTGTTTGGCCACGGCTTGCTGGGGAGATTCTGCCAACACGCACGGCTCAATGGCAGCTTTAGACTATATTCACCAGGACTAAATGTCTTTCGGCAGAGGGTGCTGAATGTGCGGAATTCTTCACCACAGAAGGCTGCGGAGGCCAAGTCTGTGGATATTTTTGAGGCAGAGATAGATAGATTCTTGATTAGTGTAGGTGTCACAGATCATGGGAAGAAGGCAGGAGAATGGGGTTCGGAGGGAGAGATAGATCAGCCATGATTGAATGGCGGAGTAGACTTGATGGGCCGAATGGCCTAATTCTACTCCTATTTATGACCTTCTGAGAGTTTAGTTTTAGTTTTTCAAATTATTAAGGGATTGGACAAGCTAGATGCAGGAAACATGTTGGGGGAGTCCAGAACTAGGGGCCACAGTTTAAGAATAAGGCGTAGGCCATTTAGGACTGAGATGAGGAAAAACCTTTTCACCCAGAGAGTTGTGAATCTGTGGAATTCTCTGCCTCAGAAGGCAGTGGAGGCCGATTCACTGGATGCATTCAAAAGATAGTTAGATAGAGCTTTAAGGGCTAGCGGAATCAAGGGATATGGGGAGATGGCAGGAACGGGGTATTGATTGTGGATGATCAGCCATGATCACATTGAATGACGGTGCTGGCTCAAAGGGCTGAATGGCCTACTCCTGTACCTATTTTCTGTTAATATTTTAGAGATACAGCGTGGAAGTAGGCCCTTCGGCCCACCGAGTCTGTGCCGGCCAGCGGTCCCCGCACATTAACACTATCCTACTAAAACTAAAAACTAGAGGGATATTGGCCAAACGCAGGCAGATTGGACTTGTGTAGATGGGACATGTTGGCCGGAGTGCGCACGATGGGCCGAAGGGCCTGTTTCCACGCTGTGAGGCCCTATGACTCTCCATGACTCTAATTTAAATATCAGTGTGACCAGTTGAGGTATTGAGTGGAAACCGCCTGTGGTACTGGTTAATTGATGTTATTTGTGCTTTGTGTTCCTCTGCCTCTTTCGTCAGCAGCAGCAGAAGCAGCACTCCAGTCAAGCCTCACGCCCCTCCTGCGCCTCACATCGCCCATCATCCGCCCGCTCCCAGCTTCTCCTTGCCTCTGGGGGCCCACAATACGTCGCACACCTTCACGCCGAGTCTGCAGCCTGCCAACCACCCGCACCACCCCACCATGTTTGCCCCACACACGGCCCTGCCACCGCCTCCTCCTCTGACATCAAGTGCACTTCAGGTTCAAGGGCATCCTGCCGGCGCTGGCTATTCTGGTAAGTGGCATTCTTCCTGGAAGTCCCCCCTTCAACACATTGACCCGAAGCCAACGCACTTGACAATGAAACATTCTCGACTGCCTTCAAGGAGTCACAGCTGCTCCTCGACTTGCGATGCTTCAACTTACGATATGTCGACTGTACTACAATGCAAAAGCGATACACATTCAGTGGAAACCGTACTTGCAATTTCGAATTTTGACTAGCGATACGCGTTTTTGACTTACAACATTTTCGATTTACGATGGGTTTATCGGAACATAACCCCTTCGTAAGTCGAGGAGCGTCTCTACTTTGTTGGTCATGTTGTGCTTTCATTATGGTGCTTGGAGCACTAATTGATAAGGGATTCATAATAAGCAAGGATCCTCTGGGCTTTCTTGGCACTTTGCCCACAAAAGCCAGAGAGCAGTGCTGAACTACCATCTACCTTTTTGATGACCCTCGGACTATCCTTGATCGGACTTTGTGTGTAGGAAAGAACTGCAGATGCAGGTTTAAGTCGAAGATAGACACTGGAATTTAGAAGGATGAGAGGGGATCTTATCGAAACGTATAAGATTATTAAGGGGTTGGACACGTTAGAGGCAGGAAACATGTTCCCAATGTTGGGGGAGTCCAGACCATGGGGCCACAGTTTAAGAATAAGGGATAGGCCATTTAGAACGGAGATGAGGGAAAAAAAATTCAGTCAGAGAGTTGTGAATCTGTGGAATTCTCTGCCTCAGAAGGCAGTGGAGGCCAATTCTCTGAATGCATTCAAGAGAGAGCTAGATAGAGCTCTTAAGGATAGCGGAGTCAGGGGGTATGGGGAGAAGGCAGGAACGGGGTACTGATTGAGAATGATCAGCCATGATCACATTGAATGGCGGTGCTGGCTCAAAGGGCCGAATAGCCTCCTCCTGCACCTATTGTCTATTGTCTATAAAATGCTGGAGTAACTCAGCGGGACAGCAGCATCTCTGGAGAGAAGGAATGTGTGACGTTTCAGACTGCAGAACGGTCTCAACCCGAAACGTCACCCGTTCCTTCTCTCAAGAGATGCTACCTGTCCCGCCGAGTTACTCCAGCATTTTGCGTCTACCTTGATCGCACTTTGCTGGCTTTACCTTGCACTCAACGTTGTTCCCTTACATGTGTCTGCACATTGTAAATGGGTAGATTGTGATCATGTGTTGTCTTTCTGCTGACTGAAAAGCTTTTCACTGTGCGGTGAACTGAACTGAACTGAACTGAGCGGCCGGCGCGTGGCTCCTCACAGTGTCTCCCTCTGTCTCCCGCAGAACAAGAACTTCTGCGGCAGGAGCTGAACACCAGGTTTTTGGCCTCGCAGAGTGCTGACCGGGGCGCCTCGCTGGGACCGCCGCCCTACATGCGGGCAGAGTTTCACCAGCACCAGCACCAGCACACCCACCAGCACACCCACCAGCACACCTTTGCGCCGTTTCCGCACGCCATCCCGCCGACGGCCATCATGCCAACACCAGCACCGCCCATGGTGCGTACCCAAGGCCGAAATGTGAGGATAAGTAGACGACCGCAAACCCATTCCTCTTGCTTCACTCACGCCATTGTGCTCTTTGTAAGCCACCATCACTGTTTATTGCCTGCAGACCCAGGTCTGTTTGCGCCAACCATTTTCTACGCATTTGTCAACCGGCATGAACATTTTGTTTCTGTGGCAATAATGAGAGTGATTGTTAATGATCTTCTCAGCTTTCTTCAAATATATTGTTTTAAATTCAAGGTTGTGGAGCAATGAACTGTGCTCTCGTACGTGCTTCTCGTCAATTCTGGACGAATGCCGGGTATTTGGGCCTGAACTGTTCACAATCTTCCGACCCTTGGATGAATTGGTTTGAACATCAGGCCAGATCTCCACCCTGTTCCACCAGCAAAGTTGGGTTCCCCAGCATAAAAAGTCAAGGCAGCCAAGGACAGACATAGTTTGTGCAAGGGTCAAATAAGCCCTTCCATGCATCAAGGTGCCACTGGGCTCCAAATGGCGACATCTACTGCCACTCTACCTGCACCTTGAGTTTCCCTGGATGAAAAGCCAAGGCTTATGTGTGTAAATTGCCGATCATGTTCAGAATCGGTAGAATCATGATGTATTTCTACTCACGGAGGAAAAAGTAGCAGAGGGGTGGGGTGGGGTGTTTGTAATGAACCAGAGATGGGCTAGATGGTACATAATATGTCCCTCACATTTCCCCATCCCCACTGCAATGGAGGGGATAATCCAAATGATTGGCAAGGACTTCCTTAAAAATACAGCACCAGCATGTGACCCAAGAGATTTGTGCTTTAGATAGCCTTGCTCTCCTACGCGAAAGATATCACAGAGTTGCAACGTACCCTATTTCCTTACGACGGAGAAGGAGGCCATTTTAGATCATAAGATCATGCGATTGGGGTAGAATTAGCCCCAACGGCCCTTCAAGTCTACTCTGCCATTCATTCATGGCTGATCTATCTCTCCCTCCTAACCCCATTCTCCTGCCTTCTCCCCATAACCTCTCACACCCAGGTCTAAGCCAGGTCACAGAGCAGACACAGGCCCCACTAATTCTCCCTGTTACTTACTCATCCGCATTCCCATCAACTCCACCTGCAAAAATTACAGTCTCAAATTAACTGGCCAAGCCGCACACTTTGGAGATCTGCGAGGACATTAGAGCACTTCAGGGAAGCCCGAACAGTCACAGGGGGAAAGTGCAAGTCCCACTCAGACAAAACAAGATGGATGCTGGGTTGCTGGAGCTAGGAGAAAGAGTAGCAAATACTAAAAATGGTGAACTTTCAGGAGAGAACCTCTCCTCAATTGACCATCTCATACTTCAGTTGTGTTTCTCCACGTGAATGAATGGGTATCCATTGGTAAAACTCCCAACGAGTCATTTAGTGCAGCGTAAGCTTATGTTTGCATCCTGCTCTTCCCTGTGGCTGAGGAGGTGCCTTTTCTCAGCTAGGCCGAAGCGTCGGGGTAGTGAGGTTCCGGCGGTGCAGGAAGGATCTGACTGGGAGGGCTCCCCTCACCGCCAGCCAAGCCAGGTCTTGGTGCTTATTGGTGAGCTGTGGCGATGGGGCATTTCGCCAGACAAGCTGGGCAGTCTGCTCTGGGCATCACGCCACAGGATCCATGGAGTAATTTCCCTGCAGTGGCTGCAGGACGTTCCGCGCTGACCACTGCCTGATGGACTCGCAGTCAAAGGTATTGGTCGGCGGTCCCCCTGCTGGGGGACTCAACAAGGGAGTCGAATTAATGATGATTTTTCAACAGTGTCGCTTCAGGTTCGGCGTGATGTGTTGTTTTCTATGGAACCTGAGGGCCACAGCAAGAGCCAATGCATATTTGCTGACCATAACTTCTCTTAAATGCTTTGATTCCTTTGCAGTTTGACAAATACCCGACAAAAGTCGACCCTTTCTACCGACACAGTGTGAGTGAACTCACCATTACACCAAGCTTGCTCCACCCTTGAAGCACTGTGTAAATTTAAACCTCAGCCTGAGAGCTCTGGTCTTATTGCTCATGCACTGACTGGAAAAGGGCAATTTTGTTCACAGCTTGTTTCCGTGGCAGCAGATGGTTGCCCGAGTTAGTTTGGATGCTCGGTCAAATGTGTTCATTTCAGTAATGGAATGAACAAAGCAGTGTTATTTGGGGGAAAGTCAGAGTACTCTCTTCATAAAACCAAAATTCTGTGGCTGCAGTGGATTTGATCTGTAAACGGAACTGTTGTGCAGGTTAGGCAGCTGCCGTGGAGAGGAAATGAGACCTCATGTTTCACTTTAATGACCCCATTTAGCTGTTATGTTTTTGGAATACTTTCATAAGTATTGATTGAAATTGGAATTGAACAAGCATTCTGTAGTGTTGACTGAAATGTGGAGGGAAATTAATGCCTCGGGGGGTTAATTCTGAATTTTCCCCTTCCTCTCCTTTCTTCTTTCACAAAGGGTGGTGGTTACATTGAAGAAGCTGCCAGACGAGGTTGTTGAGGCAGGGACTATCACAACGTTTATGAAACAATGAGATAGATACATGGAGAGGACAGGTTTGGAGGGATACGAGCCCAATGCAGGCAAGTGGGACTAGTGTAGCTGGTCGGTGTGGGCAAGGTGGGCCGAAGGGCCTGTTTCCACACTGTATCACTCTACGATTCTCAGACCAATGGTACAAAGATTTTGGAGAGGACTTTTAAAAGATACTGTATTTGGACAGATATTTGGACAGGTAAAATTTAGGTGATTTACATTGGGTGATAACAAAAACAGAGTTAAGATGCAGCTGTGTTAGCTTGGGAGCAGCTGAAGACGTATTTGGATGTTTACAGATCACTTTTGAAGATCAGTAAGTGACCAAACATAGAAACTAGGTGCAGGAGGAGGCCATTCGGCCCTTCGAGCCAGCACCGCCATTCATTCCGATCATGGCTGATCATCTACAATCAGTAACCTGTGCCTGCCTTCTCCCCATGTCCCTTGATTAATAGGGAAAATAAACTAAATATGGGACCATTGGAAGTTGAATAGAAAGTTGCCACTTTTGAATTCTGCAATATTTCATGGTTACTGGACCTGCAAATTAGTTCTATGTGAAACAAGTTGTAAGTGCATGTTTAATTTGGATAAAACTAAACTGTCATCGAGCAAAAAAAGGATAAGCATTGCTTGTGGGTAAATGCATGTGGTGCTGTGATGAGGCACACTGGTTTCAGCACTAGTTCCTTCAGAGTATTGAGTATAGAAGTTGGGAGGTCCTGCTGCCGTTGCGTAAGACGTTGCATGAGACAGCATTTAGAATATTGTGTTCAGTTCTGGGCACCATGTTATAGGAAACATATTGTCTAGCTTGAAAGGGTTCAGAGAAGATTTACGAGGTTGTTGCCAGGCCAAGAGGGTATGGGCTATAGGGAGAGGTTGAGTAGGCTGGGTCTCTATTCCTTGGAGCGCAGGAGGATGAGGGGTGATCATATAGAGGTGTATAAAATCATGAGAGGAATAGATTGGGTAGATGCACAGAATCCCTTGCCCAGAGTGGGGGAATCGAGGACCAGAGGACACACTGTAGGTTGGAGGTGAAGGAAAATTTTTTTAATAGGAATCTGAGGGTATAACTTTTTCACACAAAGTGTGGTGGGTGTATGGAACAAGCTGCCAGAGGAGGTAGTTCAGGTTGGGACTATCCCAACGTTTAAGAAACAGTTAGACAGGTTCATGGATAGGACAGGATTGGAGGGATATGGATCAAACACAGGTCGGTGGGACTAGTGTAGCTGGGACATGTTAGCCGGTGTGGGCAAGTTGGGCTGAAGGGCCTGTTTCCACACTGTATGACTCTTAAGATTTAGCTTTTGAGTGTGGAAGAAGACAATTCTTACTGCCAGATGCTGGCCGGTGACATAGACTGGAAGTAATGTGCAGGTGGCTTTTAGGTGATTATATTCCCCATTAGTGACTTCCATCTTTGACTTATCAACCAATAACCGACATTTGCTTGTCGGCGAGGAATTGCCAAGTTAAACGAAGGATCAGATGGCTACTAATATCTATGGAAGGGCACCTTTTGCAGAAAGCAATGGTTCTAGATGAAACAAGGGGATATTGTGGAAATAGCTGAAGAACATTCTTTGATACAGTCGCGATCCAACAATTTTATGCATATATAATTGGGCAAATTTCTGACAATTAGATTTTGACAAGATTAGTCCAGACTTTCTGTGTATGTCCATATATTTTTCGAGGTCTTTATAGGATAATAATCATTTTTAAAAATAATTATCATAATTAATAAACCAACACATTAGGATGAGGACTGTGAAAGGCACAATCCAGCTTGGATACCAGGTGTGTTTTGTATCCTTTACAAATGGTTAAAGGACAATTGATGTAGCTTATGTTTTACAGAACATCCTTGTTGTCAGGCTCTGGTGTTACAGAATATTTCCAGGCACATTTTGTTGTAATAATTGAATTTGCAAAGAAATAATTGCAAGTAAAATGGATCAGTAAGCAATAATTTCTCCAACACATAATGTTCATGTCCTATATTTAGTTTTTAGTGTAGTTTAGAGATACAGTGTGGAAACAGGCCCTTTGGCCCACCGAGTCGACCCTGGCCAACAGTCGCCCGTACACTAGTTCTATCCCACACACTCGGGACAATTTACAGAAGCCAATTAACCTAGAAACCCGCACGTCTTTGGGATGTGGGAAGAAACCGGAGCATCCGGAGAAAACCCACGCAGTCATTGGGAGAACGTACAAGCTCCGTCCGGACAGCACCCGTAGTCAGGATTGAACCCGGGTCTCTGGCGCTGTAAGGCAGCAACTCTACCGCTGCGCCGCCGTGCCGCCCTTCTTACCAATGCACAGGAAGAACACTTGATATTTGTTCACAGAAAGGCCTTTGAGTAATTATTATCTTAACAGCCGCATCAGGAAACAAAAAAAAAAAGACGAGACATCGTAGTAATTAATACGTCGAGATGCTGACTTGCGTGTCAGGAAGAAGACGAATTCACGGTGCAGTCGAGGGATAGAGCAATGGAACAATTAAAGGCGGCTTGACTACGAATTGTCCATTTGCACCAGAGTCATTTAAATTGAGAGCAGTCACAGGAGGGGATGGCGCTCATCTTTTAGCGCATTGTGCATTTTAATTCACTTCAGAGCCCGGCCTTGAGAAACCATATCCTTTGTGATGATTTAAACAGCCTGGATCTGAAAGGCACATGGAGATTCCCTTGAACTAACCACAACGGACAGAAGTATAAAGGCCACAATCTATTTCACGGGCTGAATCCAATCAAGTTCCTATTTTTACTTGCGTTCCTACACGGCTTCTTGTCTCAGTATGATTTTTTTTTTGTGAAGAATCAAAATTAAATCCTTTGTCATCACTGAAGTGTTTTTAAATGGCACTGATGTCTGCCGGCTTTGAATCGAGGCATTAGAAGCCTTTGCAAAGCAACAAGGATCCCTCATCAGCACACATGGACTTGGTGCTGGATTTAGTTTGAATATTGAGCTGAGAAGGGCCCATTTAAAAAGTTGTGAGAGAAGTTGCGTTCATGATATACAAGCTCTTCACGATTGTGAAACAAAGGAATAACGTGAAACGTTTACAGGAAAGTAGGAACACACTTTGCACAGTGACTGGCTGAGAGAAGAGAAGGCTGAAGATTAAGCTGTAGGGTAGAGTTAGTGTGCGGGGATCGCTGGTCGGTGCGGACTCGGTGGGCCGAAGGGCCTGTTTCCGCGCTGTATCTCTAAACTAAACTAAACTAAACTCATTTGGCCATGTAAGAGCTATTAGTGTTTTTTATTTCTGATCCATAGGATGGTTGGCGAGTCCCGGTGTTGGGTTCTGGAAGTTTATATCTAGCTAGGAAAGTGGAACTTTGCAAGTCTGGGATCTCTTGAGATTCAGATTAGAGTAGGAGGACAGTGCAGTCAGGCTAGGATTGAAAGCAATGAGCATGCAAAGAAAATGATGTCAAAACCTTGCTGATAATCTTATCATCAGCTTGCCGATGAAGGAAACGACACCTTGAATGAAAGATGTCCTCCCTATTTGTCAAAACGGCAAGGCTTTCCTTGATGGGTTATAAATCTGATTGGGTTCCTTGTTCTACACAAACGAATAGGGTTGTTGTGCACCTGAGATCTCACTTTACAGACAGTGCTTCAAGGGTTTGGTTTTTAATCATCGCTTTCAGCTGCTCTCTGACTCTGCCACATTCATTAGTCTCCACACAGCAGAGCCGTTTTGTTGCCTCATCCTCGAATCCCTTGCATCTAAAGCTCTGCTTGGTTATTGGTGTGCTTCCATGCGATACGCTCCACTAAGTTGCTGATCAGTTGCTGAGCTTACAAGTAGTAGCGAGACGTAGCAGGTTAGTCGGGCGATGAAGCCAGTGCTCCCAGAAGCCCGACTTGTGGCTCTGTCCATGAACGACCCACTCACTCCAAAGTAACATTTCCTGGAGGTTTTAAGAATTTACAATCTTTGTGCGAGATTTACCAATTGTGTTTTAACCACACAAGTGTCACCCCGCCCCACCCCACCCCACCCCACCTACTCTTGGATATCCTAACTGTACATTAAAAAATCTGCCTGAACTGTATAAAATGGAACTCAGATGAGATGTCATTTGAACACATTTTCTAGTCTTCAAATGAATAGAAATCATCATATTATAAGGTTTTTTTCCGAGGCCTATCACTGAATGGAGAGAATTTAATTATTTCAAATGTGTTTATTTTTGTAACCCATGGCGTATATTCCACTGTTTTACACACTTTACACCAGCAGCTCATCCAATCATCCAGAATATCAAATTGTTAGTGAGAGAAGCATCGATCTTTGTTATAATCAAATGAAGTGTTAAAGAGATGTCAGCAAGTTTTTGTTATATATATATATATATATATATTGGGATGTCACAGAATAAAGAACATGATTTTCAGTTGCAAACCACGCAAACAGTTCTTCCCTCGGGTTTATTATTGCCAGGGGTATTGAATATAAATAGTTAGAAAGTTATGATACGGCTCCATAAGACTTTGGTTGGGCCATACAGAAACATAGAAAATAGGTGAAGGAGGAGGCCATTTGGCCCTTCGAGCCAGCACTGTGCTGATTCATTGTGATCATGGCTGATCATCCACAATCAGTAACCTGTGCCTGCCTTCTCCCCATATCCCTTGAAGTATTGAATACAGTCCTGGTCGCCTCATTCCAGGAAAGATGTGGAGGCTTTGGAGAAGGTGCGGAGGAGCTTGACCGGAATGGCACCAGGATTAGAGGGTTTCAGCTGCAGGGAGGGGATGGATAGACTTGGATTGGTTTCTCTGGAAAGTCAGAGGTTGAGGAGAGACTTGATAGAAGTAGATAAAATGATGAGAGGCATCGATAGGATGGACAGTCAGAATCTTTTCCCCCCCCAGCGTGGAAATATACAAACCTCGGGGGCATAGCTTTTACGGTGCGGGGGAGAAAGTTTAATGGCGATATGCTGGGCAAGTTTTTTCACACTGAGGGTTGTGTGGGCCTGGAACGCACTGCCAAGGAAAGGCGGTGGTAGCAGATACCACAGTGGCATTTCAGAAGCTTTTAGATCGGTGCATGGAAGTGCAGGGAATAGAGGGATATGGATGATCAACAGGCAGATGAGATTAATTTAACTAAGTGTCCTGTTTAGCGCAAACATTGCGGGTCAGAGGGCCACAGAGTTCCTGTGCTGTACTGTTCTATGTTCTAGATTAATTTACCATCCACGATATGCATTGAGATTTTTTTTAACAAAACTGTTTGTAGCCTGAATTCACTTTCACTCAAAAAGTTACTCTGAGAAAAGAATTGGAACTAATACACAACGAATCTTAATGCACACAAGAAGCTGCTGGTAGTTTATGAACTCAGAATTTTATGCTTTAATCTGCTCAAGATTTTTTCACCCTTCATTTAGAATAGGATCAAAAGGGAATAATGATGTGTCTGGTCAGACAAAAAAATTCATATGAAAAACAGGATTGAGTTAGATTTCATTGAACCCCGCCTTCTAGAGATCACATCTGTTAAAAGTTAAGGGGCTATCTAGTTTCAGTATTACTGATAGGCCTTTCTTGGGGAAAGCTAATTTCAACATTACTTGTTCAACTCACAGTGCTTAAATTAGTTCATCGCGACTTTAGATGGGTAGTCAATGGAATCTTTGCGTCCCACATTTTAAGTGGCTGTAACCCTTAACAAACTTAATGCAAGGCATGGCTGAAGTTCTTCACTGGCTGTAGACAAGAGGTTTATTTACTTGAACGTAGTCAAAATATTTGATTTAATTCAGTTGCTACTTCTAAGCTTAGATCTCCATGCCAATAATCAGTAACAACCATACATTTTCTTTGCTGCTGTTGCTGCTTTCCATTGCATTGGGTTTATCTGCAGAAGACATAACTACCACAAACTGCGCCTTGTTCTGGATAATGCTTGGATCTGGAATTAAGTCCAATGGTTGATCGTTCAACCAGGGGTAAGAGGTGAAAAAATAACCGATGGGATCAGGCTGCAAAAAATTTCCATTGGCCTTGTGTTCCGATAAAATTTGTTGGGTCCACAGATTAAGATTAATTTCAGACGGGAACAAGCATAGATTATCAGAACAAAGATGTTTGCCACAAACAGTTGCAAAACATACTATATGTCATAACTTTGTCAGGATTGGACTAACACAGTTCTGGCTTCCTTATGTGGCTCAAATTCATTGTCAAATCTGTAATACCTGATGGGTTAAGTGGCCTCATGAAATGAAATGAGCAAATTGAATGGCTGCCTTAAAATCCGAGAGGATATGGAAGTTTTTGTAGATGAGAAAGTGAGGGTGGCACGGTGGCGCAGCGGTAGAGCTGTTGCCTCACAGCGCCAGAGACCCGGGTTCGATCCCGACTACGGGTGCTGTCTGTACGGAGTTTGTATGTCCTCCCCCAGACCTGTGTGGGGATTCCCCGGGTGCTCCGGTTTCCTCCCACACTCCAAAGACGTACAGGTTTGTAGGTCGATTAGCTCGGTAAAGATTGTAAATTGTCCTCTAGTGCTAGTGCACGGGGGATTGTTGGTTGCCGCGGACTCGGTGGGCCGAAGGGCCTGTTTCTGCGCTGTAACTCTAAGCTAAACTAAACTGACACATTTGGAAAGGTAAGTGATGGTTCTGGATAAATCCAGTCAATTTTGCTTGTGATAGTTCTTCTCATGCCCTTGGCTAACTGCCTCTATGCTTCCATGGGAAAATACCATGTGAAAGCTATCATCTCCCTAAAGACGCCGAAGAAGAAAAATCTAAGGAGAGGCTATCGACCTTTATGTACCTCTACTATGTGTCCAACACACAAGTGTTGTTGGCAGAGTCTTTGGTACAGTTAAATTTCCATTGCTGTCTCATTAATCGACCAAGCATGGGTTATTAAATTAGAATCTTTAGCACTATTATCGAACCCTAATTCTCTGATGCAGCGTCGAATGCGGAACAAAAATAGTTTGTTGTGAAATCTCCATAAATCGCAGGTTCTTGCATTCCCCATTACACGCATTGGTTGCTAATAATCCTTTCATATTGCATCTGCTGTCAGGAGGCGATTTCACCAGTATTCTCTAAACTGTGCTCACCAGCCCCACCGATCCTTTGTCTGATCCACCATTGATTTGCCATGGGATCCCAAAACCAACTCTGTAGAGTAAGCCTGTTAATCAGGCCCTGTAAAAGAATTTTAAAGCTGAATCATCTAATCCATAACATGTGGAGTTGGGGCTGTTACCATTTTCTCTTTCGTCTACAGTGTTTTATTTTACACCTGGTGATTAATAATTATAGTACCACCACTGTGTGGTAAGTTGAAAACCCCTTCATTTTTACACACATAGTGTCAGCTCGAAATCACAAAATGTGAGCAAGGGAATGATTCGATGCTCAATCTTTTGATCTGTCTTTTCCAAAGAGATTTAAATGGAATGGAGTAAAGTTACATGTAGGAGACTTCATACACAGATCACGGACATGCCCCTCTAATCTGTGGAGGCAGATGTTTGAAAAATAAAGTTGACATTGACTAGCTTTGTTTTCCTGATCCTAGTGAACTTTCTGGTCATAGTCTTGCCATTGCTCCTGATGGAAACGAGATCAGGATTTGTGGAAATGGGAATGATCTCCACCCCATTCCAGGGCAGAAATACTTGGGCAGAGCCATTTCACCTCTTGCAGACTCCATCTGAGTTTGGCTGCTTTTGCTCCTAAGTGCATATCTTTCTTATGGAGCAATGTTCCCATTAAAAAATATATATTAATATTCCCTGGAAAGGACATGTGCCAAGGTTTCCATGTGAATAGCTTCATTGCCAGGGACAGCGTGTGGAGAACCTAGACCTATAAAAGAGCTTTTTCAAGAGCACAATATATCCTTGTGTTGGCTAATCTCAGCGCACGCTGCCATTAGCAACAGGGAGGGAAATGTGGTGAAAGACTAGCAAGTGTTTGCCCGTTTCAGATCAACGGGCCTGTTTAGAAAGGATTTGTGGTGTTTGAGGGTAGACACAAAATGCTGGAGTAACTCAGCGGGACGGGGAGCATCTCCGGAGAGAAGGAACGAGTGACGTTTCAGGTCGCCACTGGGAGTCAGGGGAGAGGGAAACTGAGAGATATGGAAGGGTATGGTGTGAAACCGACAGATCAAAGCAGACGATGATCAAGGAAATGTCGTATGGTCCATTGTTGGCTGAGGGGGAAGGTGACAACGAAGCGTACAAACAGTAAAATTAATCAGGAGAACAGTGAAAGTAGTCGGAGAACGAGGGTGGGGGGAGGGACGGAGAGAGAGGGAAAGCGAGGTTTACCTAAAGTTAGAGAAATCAATATTCATTGTGGTGTTTGAGGGCTCCAGGTTGGAACTTGTGGGGGCTGAGGATCGATCGGTGGGCACCCATTTCTCCTTTTCAGCCTTTGCAGCGGCAGAACAAAATATTCCATCTGCTTTGCCGATCGGCTTTCAAAGATGCTGGTGAAACCGAATCCCGATTCAAAGAAACCTTTTCACGTTTTGAACTGAGCATGTGGCATCGGGGCAGAAGAGGTGCTAAATACTTTGCTCGCTGTGCTTAATTGTAGTATTCAGCAAACCTGAAGCCTTCCTCCTTTTTCTTTTCCACAGTTGTTTCATTCCTACCCTCCAACCATGGCTGGAATTTCTCCAATGATTCCACCTACAGGTCCTTTTGGTTCTCTGCAAGGAGCATTTCAGCCAAAGGTAACCCTGAAGTCCCTCTGGCAATATTTATTTATTTATTTATCTGTCTGTTTATCTTTTGCTTTGCTTTCCGTGTTTTCGCCGTGTGCTTCCATCAATCATCGATTGCCTTGGGGAACTGCTGTTGCTGAAGTGAGATCAAGTCCTGGCACCACCCGAACCATAGTGACCCAGCGGGATAACTGTGAATCATTTCCACGTTGTGAACTAATCCTTCATCGCATCAACATGGGGGGGGAAAGAGATCTGGTAAAGTCTCGTTGTGGTCAGGAGAGGCTTGCCTCTGCTCTGTGCGATAATGCATCTCAAATTGACACCTGGGCTCACAAAAAGGTGGTCGGCTCAGGAACTCATTACTTGATATCATCGATTACCGACTAGTTCTGTGGAAAGCATCATCGTGATTGTCAGAACAAATTCGATCAATGCAATTAGAGGAAATCAATTTTAGAACTATTCCATTAGAATAGTCCGTGGGATTTAGCCTCTTGACTGTTAATTTCGTTTCATGGTGAATTATATGTGGCACACGCAAATATTACAGTCTGGTGAGAAACAATGGATTTTTAAAACTATTTTTTTACTCTTTAGTTATTGCTAGTTATTGGCAGTTTTTACTCTTTAGTTATTGCTTTTCACTTTAAACACAGCGAGGTTAAATTTGCTATAAAACCGCAGCAGCAGAGTTCCTGTCCACCATTTTAAGCCAGTTTATTGAATCCCTGACATGGATTCCCTTAGTAAACAGTGAGGAAAACCCACTACGTAGATCTGAATGGAGAATGGGTCTGTCAGTGTGTTATCCCACTGTGTTTCTAATAATGGAATTTGTATTTAAGTTTAGTTTTAGTTGAGAGCTACAGCGTGGAAACAGGCCCTTCGGCCCGCCGAGTCCACTCCAACCACGATCACCCTTACACTAGTTCTATACTGCACACTCGGGACAATTTTCAGAAGCCAATTAACCCTACTTTTAATTTTAATTTACAATTAACTGCATGCCTTTGGTATGTGGGAGGAAGGGGGGGGGAACCTACACGGTCACAGGGAGAACACATGCAAAACTCCATACAGACAGCACCCCGAGTCAGGATCGAACCTGGGTCTCTGGCACTGTAAGGCAGCAACTCTACCGCTGCGCCACCGTGCCGCCCCTTTGTAGCGCAGTCTTTCAAACTCCAATGTTAAGAGGGGAGTGTGAGCAGTTCCCTAGGTTGTTCCTGTTGGTTATAATTCGGGCAGCTATATTGCGCTCATTTTAATGAGGCCAACAGATGTGAAGCCAATGAAAGGGTTGGTTCATAGTTTGCTCTCGTCTGCAAGAAAAAAAAGATCAACGTGGCAACTGAGGAACTGCTCAACTTGAGGCATTTATGCAGGCAGGATAGAAGTGAAGAGAAAATGGTGGCACACAGCTGGCATTTATTTGGACAGGCTCTGACAGAATAACTACAAGACAGGAACTAGGAAATGTTTTGGAGATCGCAAAGTTGGAAGAGCTTCTTCAGTGGGTTCACCCATTGATGGTGTGTAAACAGGGGTCAGCATGGACACGATGGGACGAAGGGCCTGTTCCTATGCTGTACTGTTAGAAACATAGAAACCTAGAAAATAGGTGCTGGAGGAGGTCATTCGGCCCTTCGAGCCAGCACCGCCATTCAATGTGATCATGGCTGATCATCCACAATCAGTAACCTGTGCCCAACTTCTCCCCATATCCCTTGATTCTACTAGCCCCCAAAGCTCTATCTAACTCTCTCTTAAATTCATCCAGTGATTTGGCCTCCACTGCCCTCTGTGGCAGAGAATTCCACAAATTCACAACTCTCTGGGTGAAAAAGTTCCTTCTCACCTCAGTTTTAAATGGCCTCCCCTTTAGTCTAAGACTGTGGCCCCTGGTTCTGGACTCCCCCAACATTGGGGACATTTTCCCTGCATCTAGCTTGTCCAGTCCTTTTATAATTTTATTTGTCTCTATATGATTCCCTCTCATCCTTCTAAACTCCAGTGAGTGCAAGCCTAGTCTTTTCAATCTTTCCTCATATGACAGTCCCGCCATCGCAGGGATCAATCTCGTGAACTTACACTGCCCTGCCTCAATTCTATACAAGTTCTATACAATTGTTTGTAGTGTCTGAAATGGGAAGGTGAGGACGAATGCTTGGGATAATGTTAATTCAACAAGCAAAGTTGGAGGAGAATCCTGTTGTTTCTAAGCAGGCTAAAATGGAGTAAAAAGCACCAAGGGATGTGCAGGAATATAAGGTGCTGTTTTTCTACTCAGAAAATGGCTCTTTATTCACCGACCGTTGCCAGTCTAGATTAAACATTTCACTTGCTCCATGCAACTGTCAGAAATGGCGATAGACGCAAAGGTCTGCGGTAACTCAGCGGGTCAGGCAACATCTCTGGAGAAAAGGAATAGGTGCCGTTTCGGGCCGAGACCCTTCTTCCGGCTGAGAGTCAGGGAAAAAAGGGAAACAAGAGATTATAGACGGTGATATAGAACAAATAAAATGAAAGATATGCAAAAAGCAACGCTGCCCGCAAATGGCCCATTGTTGGCCGCGGGGGCCTGGTGTCAGACATGGTTTTCTGATCTTCCACTTTAATATCCATCTTCCCCCACAGACGTCCAATACCATTGATGTGGCAGGAAGACCTGGAGCTGTTCCCCATACCCTCCTGCAGAAAGACCCCAGGGTATGTATTTATTGCCTGATTACTATAAAAACTACCTCTTCATAATCTATTTGATATTGGTGCCTTGAATAACCTATTTATTTTAATATCTGCCATTTTGTCACGCTGTTAAGGCAGGCTTTAAATGTTTGACTGAACCAGCAAACTGACTGGAGAGGGGATGCAAATATTTATATTTAAGCGCTAATTGTATCCGACCGTAGTCTAGTTTATTATTGTCACGTGTTTCGAGATACAGTGCAAAGCTTTTTGTCGCGTGCTCTCCAGTCAAAGAAAAGACTCTATGATCACAATCAAACCGTCCACAGTGTGCAGTTGAAGGCAAAAGGGTACAATGTTAAGTGCAAGATAAAGACCGATTAAAGATAGTTCAGAGGTCTAAATTGAAGATAGTCAAAAGGGTCTCGACCCGAAACGTCACCCATTCCTTCTCTCCTGAGATGCTGCCTGACCTGCTGAGTTACTCCAGCATTTTGTGAATAAATACAAAAGATAGTTCAGAGGTCTCCAATGAGGTAAATGGGGATCAGGACTGCACTCTAGCTGGTGAGAGGACCATTCAGTTACCTGATAACAGCCAGGAAGAAACTGTTTCTGAATCTGGAGTAAGCGTTTTCAAACCTCTGTACCTCTTGCCCGATGGGAGAAGGGCAAAGAGGAAGTGAGTGGGGTGAGGGTGGTCCTCAATTATTCAGTGTGAAGCGTGGATGGAGTCAATGGGTGGGAGGTTGGTTTGTGTGATGGTCTGGGATACAGGCGTACACCCATGTTGCTAAATAGGAACAGCCAGGTGCACAGCATAACAGAAGCGAAACCTTTGTGAAGCCCCTGTACCTTATTTCAATGGCACAACTTAGGCACTGGCTTGATTAGTACCCTGCCTTCACTCAAGTCTTTGCTTCATTCAAGACTTGCTCGGGACAGGGTTGCAGGGACACCAGGGCGGGTTAAAGTCTGGGAGTTGACTTATAAACAAATGTTGGGGTTTTCTGATCTCACGTATGAATTATCATCTCGGGAAGGTGAGGTTTCTATTCCCAATTGACTGCACTGTTTAATATCGCGCACTAATTAGCACTCATTACAGCATCTGGCTCCATAGGTGCAGATGGGCAGATGGTGTGGGATTTGGCAGTGTCACTCAATTACAGGAGGAAACGGGTGGTCTGAGAATTAAGTAAATCTCCTGGTGCAGAACAGGGCATCAGTGAATATCCTTACACTTGTCAAGGCAATGCCTGGTCCTCTCTGAGGACAAAGGATATCTGCAGTGGTCACACTTCGCATTTTGCCAACGAGGATTGGCCAGGGTGGCGCAGCGGTAGAGTTGCTGCCTTACGGCGTCAGGGACCCGGGTTCGATCCTGACTGCGGGCGCTGTCTGTGCGGAGGATGCACGTTCTCCCCGTGACCTGCGCAGGTTTTCTCCGGGTGCTCCGGTTTCCTCCCACACTCCAAAGTCGTACAGGTTTGTAGGTGAATCAGCTTGGCATAATTGTAAATTGTCCCGAGTGTGTGTAGGATAGCGTGCGGGGATCGGTGGTCGGTGCGGACACGGTGGGCCGAAGGGCCTGTTTCCGCGCTGTATCTCTAAACCAAACTAAACCGTATGAGGTCGTGAAATCTAATGATTGGGAATAAATGTCGGCCAGTGCGCTCGGCAGTATCAACATATCCATGGGTGACAGTGCATAGCTTGTCAGACTTGTTGCAGAAGGGGATTTAATTCTGAACCAGCACATACAAGGTTAAACTGGTACCACTCCCAGTATTTCATCAGTTCATAGGTCATAGGAGCAGAATTAGGCCATGCGGTCCATCGAGTCTGCTCCGCCATTCAATCATGGCTGATCTATCTTTCACTCTCAACCCCATTCTCCTGCCTTTTCCCCTTAACCGTTGGCGCCCGTACTAATCAAGAACCTGGCAATCTCCGCTTTAAAAATACCCAGTGACTAGGTCCACGCCGCGCGCGGTCTGTGACAGTGAATTCCACGGGTTCACCACCATCTGACTAAGGAAATGCCTACCTCTTTGCCTTTGACAGACAGATCAGTTCGGTTCCAAATATTCGGCTGCAGCCATCTTTATTTGGACAAGTTGGAACGTGGGAAGTTTGACCTATTGCACTGAGGTGCTGAAGTAGCAGATCATCAGAAAAGTGCAGACCTGAGTATTTCCCCCATCGCTGCAGAAACACTGCCCGTGATATTCACTGGGAAAGTGGAGGTGGTAGAGGTTGTGCTGACACACAAACTCATCAAAATTGGTGACCCGAAGCACCTGTGTTCAGAATGATTCTTCTCTCTTGCCCAGTTGGCAAGATTGAGAGGCAATACTGGAAGTTTTTGGTGGTGGGACTGCAACAGGGGAGGGAGGGAGGGAGGGAGGGAGGGAGGGAGGGAGGGAGGGAGGGAGGGAGGGAGGGAGGGAGGGAGGGAGGGAGGGAGGGAGGGAGGGAGGGAGGGAGGGAGGGAGGGAGGGAGGGAGGGAGGGAGGGAGGGAGGGAGGGAGGGAGGGAGGGAGGGAGGGAGGGAGGGAGGGAGGGAGGGAGGGAGGGAGGGAGGGAGGGAGGGAGGGAGGGAGGGAGGGAGGGAGGGAGGGAGGGAGGGAGGGAGGGAGGGAGGGAGGGAGGGAGGGAGGGAGGGAGGGAGGGAGGGAGGGAGGGAGGGAGGGAGGGAGGGAGGGAGGGAGGGAGGGAGGGAGGGAGGGAGGGAGGGAGGGAGGGAGGGAGGGAGGGAGGGAGGGAGGGAGGGAGGGAGGGAGGGAGGGAGGGAGGGAGGGAGGGAGGGAGGGATGAAAAGGATGAAAGAAAAGGATGAAAAGGTGACATTGAATTCAGAAAGGGTGGTGTATGAGGTGGGGGAAGATTCTGAAACCCATCTGTTCGTGTCTAGCCACTGAAAAAAACAGATAACTCCCCTATGATAAAATTAAGGCTTAGGGGGTTGATAAACTTAGTTAAACCTGAAGGTTATTGAGATGAAAGAGGAGTGGGACCTGGCATCTTGACACCTAAAATTTCAATCGCTATTTGCATCTTCCGTACATTTGGGGTGAGTAATTTCCTGCCCTTTTATCAGGTCTGGAGAGGACCTGGAGAGGAAATGTTGACTCGTTCAGTTAGATACAGCGCGGAAACAGGCCCCCTCAGTCCACCGGGTTCGTGCCGACCAGCACATTAACCTACCCTGCACACACTAGGGACAATTTACATTTATACCAAGCCAATTAACCTACATACTTGTACATCCTTGGACTGTGGGAGGAAACCGAAGATCTCAGAAAAAAAAACACCCAGGTCACGGGGAGAACGTGCAAACTCTGCACAGACAGCACCCGTAGTCGGGATCGAACCCTGGTCTCCGGCGCTGTAAGCGCTGTAAGGCAGCAACTCTACCGCTGCACCACCGTGCCACACTTTTTTTAATTTAAAAGGGAACTTGTTCAGTGGGGAGAAAGGCATATGTAGGATAATGACAGGAAAATAATCCTCAAAACACTATAAAGTTGCAGAAAAGGAAATCTGGGCGAAAATTGGTAGAATCAAAAATAGAAATAAATTGCACAATGCATCGGGACGAATAAGTTGGCAGTCTCGTTCGAAAAGCTCAGAGTTGTTGACCTCAACTTGCATTCAGGTAGACTTGCGCCAGAGTTCGGCTGTGAACCTGGATGGGAAGGGGCTTTGAGAGGCAGCAATAAGTTAAAGTGAACATTTACTGCTAAATCAAACACATTTGAATAAGTTCATTTGAATTTGAACTCGGTCAATTCCCAATAAGACACCTCTGCCGAAATACTTCTGAGCCTAAAGAAGTGAAGTGAAGTGAGTTAAATGTGCTCAGTTTTTTGTGTTCAATCAGATTCTGGGAGAGAAGGAGCTTTGGTTTCCACTCGCAGCCCAAATAGGTGCGGATTTGCAGGTTAATTGGCCTCAGCAGATTGCCCCTTGTGTGGATGAGAGAGTGGGACAGCAATGGAACTCGTGTGAATGGATGACCGATGGTCGGTGTGGACGGTGGGCCAGAGGTCCTGTTTTCATACTGTGTCGCTTTTTTTTTAAAGAGAAAGGGGGGGGGGGGGGTCACATTTTAGAATTGCGTTTGGCATTCAGAGGGAATGCAATCAAAATGGTGACCTGCCTGCAGATTTCTTCCCATCTCAAATTGATAACGAAGAACGGAAGGTCAGGCACTTGTATGAAAAAGCCACGATGATTTTCTCCATTAATGTTTCATCTAAAAGCAGAAATGTTAACATTTTAAATTACTGACTAACGAGGTAATAAAAATGGCAATTATTGTTCTGCTTTGACTGACAAGCATGTAACTGAGTTGTCACTCTTTATTTGCAGCTGACAGATCCATTCCGGCCAATGCTGAGGGTGAGAATCTTTCCTCTGGAATTATTATCCGTCTGTATGTCCCCTCTATGTCAGTAACAGCAGCAATCTGTATTAGGAACTTTTAGAATGGATTTTTAGTTTAGTTCAGTATATTGTCACGTGTACAGTGAAAGGGTTCTGTTGCGTGCTAATCAGTCAGAGGAAAGACAGTATGTGATTATATTCGAGCCATACACAGTGTGGAGATACCTGATAAAGAGAATAACGTGAATATCGTTCAGTGCAAGAAAACGTCCAGTAAAATCCGACCATAGGTACTCCGTGGGTCTCCAATAAGGTAGATAGTAGCTCTCGAGTTATTGGTAGGTTGGCTCAGTTGCCTGATTACAGCCGGGAAGAAACCCTCCCTGAATCTGGAGTTGTGCGTTTTCACACTTCTGTACTTCTTGTCTGATGGGAGAGGGGAGAGGAGGGAGTGGCCTGGGTGCGACTCATCCTTGATCGTGCTGCTGGCCTTGCCGAGGCAGCGTGAGGTGTAGAGGGAGTCAATGCAAGGGAGGTTGGTCTGGGCTGCGCCCACGATTCTCTGCGATTTCTTGGGGCCTTGGATGGAGCCACTCCCAAACCAAGCTGCGGTAATCTCACTCATCATCATGATCTGCTGAGAAGGCTCCAAAGGGGCGTGTGCCCCTCGATCTCACGTCTGTGAGCCCATATTTACGCGGGTGATGAGCACGCCTGGGGATGCGGTGAGGAGAATTGAAAATTTGAGTTTTTAATTTGTTTTCTTCCCCAGAAGCCTGGAAAGTGGTGTGCCATGCACGTACACATAGCGTGGCAGATATACCATCACCAGCAGAAGGTCAAGGTCAGTGTCCGCTCAGGATTTCATGCTTGTAAATTCTCCCACGAGTTCTACTTTCAACACCCTTGTGTCCCACACATGTGCCGACTCAATGAATGGTAGGCCCAAAGGGTAAAGCTACTGCCCCACACCGTCAGAGACCCGGGTTCGATCCTGACTACGGGTGCTTGTTTGTACAGAGTTTGTACCTTCTCCCCATGACCTGCCAGGGTTTTCTCCGAGACCTTTGGTTTCCTCCCACACTCCAAAGACGTACGGGTTTGGTGGTTAATTGGCTTGGTACAAATATAAATTGTCCCTAGTGCGTAGGATAGTGTTAATGTGCGGGGATCGCTGGTCGGTGCGGACGCGGTGGGCCGAAGGGCCAGTTTCTGCGCTGTATCTCTAAACTAAACTAAACTAAGCTAAGTGCTGGAGTAACTCATCGGGCCAGGCAGCATTCGCTGGAGAAAAAGGATGGGTGATGTTTCGGGTCGGGACCCATCTTCAGTCCCGACCTGAAACGTCACCCATCCTTTCTCTCCAGGAAATGCCGCCTGACCTGCTGAGTTACTCCAGCACTTTGTGTCTTATCTTCGGTATAAACCAGCATCTGCATTTCCTTTCGCTGAGTGAGTGGTACTGTTTGCCAGGACTCTTTCAATATGTTTTGGCATTGCAGCCCGAGACTCTTCCCACTATTATTTATTTATTAATCAAAAATATCTATTCAAATATTAAAATAATATATACAATACAATAAAACCAAAACAGAACCCACCGCCATAATACAAGACAAACAATAAAGTATTGTACAACGATCTTACAATCCTTGTCAAGGGTGCATTAAACCCCCCCCCCCCCCCCCCCACACGGTGCACAGCGGTCCCGGGAATGCCCCAGGGTGCCCGTGGACAGCGCGTAGTCCCACTCTAATGCCACCTGGGCGCGGACGTAACCCCGGAAAAGGGTCCGGCAGCTGTCTCGGGCGAGGGTCTTCCCACTGGTGCAGAGGTGGTGGGGGGGGGGGGGGGGAGGGTTGGGAAGGCTTTGAAAAGGAAGATTGAACGAGAAGGAGAAAGGTTAACCGGCGGTGGTTTCGTGCTTGTCTCCCGCAGCAACAGCTACAGTGCGATCCACACAAACTGGACTTTGGGCTGAAGCCGGAGTTCCTGAGCAGGCCACCAGGTCCCAACATGTTCGGAGCCATCCACCACCCTCACGAGCTGGCTCGACCTGCCACCCTCTTCTCCACCGCCGGTAAGGAGTCACCGTTAAATAACCGGTGCGATTGTCTTCTCTGGGGGGGCGGGGGGACCGGAAACTGACCGGGGCCTCCTCTATCTACACGGTCGGGACTGGTGTATGTTGATGGCGGGACTGTCATATGTTGAAAGACTGGAGCGACTAGGCTTGTATACACTGGAATTTAGAAGGATGAGAGGGGATCTTATCGAAACGTATAAGATTATTAAGGGGTTGGACACGTTAGAGGCAGGAAACATGTTCCCAATGTTGGGGGAGTCCAGAACCAGGGGCCACAGTTTAAGAATAAGGGATAGGCCATTTAGAATGGAAATGAGGAAAAACTTTTTCAGTCAGAGAGTTGTGAATCTGTGGAATTCTCTGCCTCAGAAGGCAGTGGAGGCCAGTTCTCTGAATGTATTCAAGAGAGAGCTCTTAAGGATAGCGGAGTCAAGGAGTATGGGGAGAAGGCAGTAACGGGGTACTGATTGAGAATGATTAGCCATGATCACATTGAATGGCGGTGCTGGCTCGAAGGGCCGAATGGCCTCCTCCTGCACCTATTGTCTATTGACCATGCGGCCATTTCCTCCGTGATACCAACAGCCCCGTTGTGTGAAAAACACGCCAAGTTTCTGGAGTAACTCAGCGGGTCAGGCAGCGTCTCCAGAGAACGTGGATCGGTGGCGGCTTTTGGGTCGGGACCCTTCTTCAGACTTGCTGTGGCGGGAGTTGGGGTAGAAGTGTGGGGGGGGGGGGAGAGGGGAGATCTGGTCCCTTCATTACAGGGTGGACGTGCAGCCGGAAGGGAGGTGGGGGTTCAGGACAAAGTCCGGTGAACGTTACATGGATACGGGGTGAGGGAGACAGCCGCGAGAGTGGCAGACGGTTGGTTAAAGGACAAAAAGCAAGGGATTATGGAGAGAAGGGACGTGCGCGAGTTGTGAAGCCAGAGGAAGGAAGGGGATAAATGGGTGTGAATCCAGGTGGGGCACGGGGAAGAGAGGGAGGGAGGAAAAAGTACATATTGTAGATTAGTTACCGAAAATTGGAGAACTCAATACATCACACCGTTGGGTTGTAAGCTCTTCAAGCAGAGTGTGAGGTGTATGTGAGATGTAAGTCCTGTAACCTTTGCTGTTACCACTAGATGGCAGCATGAGCCTACAGCACAGATTGCATCCTCTTGCATTTCCCCTCTGATTCTGTGCAGAGAGCAGTTCTTGCATGGGGGAAAAAAACCACACACATTCCACATATAATTTGAAATATCTTGTCACATTTACAACAATTTACCCCTCCCCCCCCCCCCCCCTTCCCTGTGTCCCAACCAGGTGTGCACCCATTTCCCTCATTATTCGGCCTCTCGTTCCCCCTCCACTTATCTCCTTTCCTCTGGCTTCACATTTCATTTCTCTTCTCTCCTTACCTTACACCCTTTTGTTTTCATCTCAGGCCTTTGTCTAACCATCTGCCATACAACCCCCCCCCCCCTCACTTGTATCCACCTATCACTTGCAAAGCTTTGTCCTCCCCCATCCCTCTTCCAGCTTTCTCCCTCCGACTACAATCAGACTGAAGAAGGGTCCCGACCCAAAACGTCACCCATCCACGTTCTCCAGAGATGCTGCCCGACCCACTGAGTTACTCCAGTACTTTGTGTTTTTTTAAAATATATATTTTTAACAATATCCACATCTATAAAGAAATCCTTATTAAACAGCATCGCAGCCAAATAGTTTTTGAAGTAAAATTTTAATAAGCTTTATATTTGGAGTATTGCGTGCAGTTCTGGTCATAGAAACATAGAAAATAGGTGCAGGAGTAGGCCATTCGGCCCTTCAAGCCAGCACCACCATTCAATATGATCATGGCTGATCATCCAACTCAGTATCATGTACCTGCCTTCTCTCCATACCCCCTGATCCCTTTAGCCACAAGGGCCACATCTAACTCTCTCTTAAATATAGCCAATGAACTGGCCTCAACTGCCTTCTGTGGCAGAAAATTCCACAGACTCACCACTCTCTGTGTGAAAAAAAACGTTCTCATCTCGGTCCTAAAAGACTTCCCCCTTATCCTTAAACTGTGACCCCTTGTTCTGGATTTCCCCAACATCGGGAACAATCTTCCTGCATCTAGCCTGTCCAACCCCTTAAGAATTTTGTAAGTTTCTATAAGATCCCCATTTTGTAAGTTTCTGTAAGATCCACCTATCACTTGCAAAGCTTTGTCCTTCCCCCCATCCCTCTTCCAGCTTTCTCCCTCCGAGAAGGATGTGGAGGATGTGGAGGCTTTGGAGAGGACACAGAATGCTGTCTGCATTGGAGGGTTATTAGCCAAAAGGGGAGATTGGACAGACTTGGATTGTGCTCTCTGGACCACCAGATGTTGAAGGGAGACCAGATAGAAGTACGTAAGAATGATGTCAACATAGATAGGGGAGACAGTCAGAACCCTTCCCTAAGATGGAAATGTTAAATACAAGAGGTCATAGCCTCAAGGTGAGAGGGGCAAAGTTGAAAAGAGGTGTGCGGAGCAAGATTTTTACTTGGAGAGGGTTGGGTGCCTGGAACAAGCTGCTGGGGATGTTGGTGGTGGTAGATACGACAGTGGCATTTATGAAATTATTGGAGGGATATTATGTGAATGCATATATGTGCCACAGAGGGCTGTGGAGGCCAAGCCAATGGATATCTTTAAGGTGCAGATTGACAGATTCATGATTAGTACGGGTGTCAGGGGTTAAGGGGAGAAGGCAGGAGAGTGGGGTTGAGAGGGAAAGATAGATCAGCCATGATTGAATGGTGGAGTAGACTTGATGGGCCGAATTCTGCTCCTCCAACTTATGAAAAGTTGGCCTGAGCATCATGTTTGGCTTATGTGGGTCGAAGAGCCTGTTCTTGTGCTGCACTGTTCCATGTTCTATGTCAGGCACAAAAAGCTGGAGTTTCTCAGCGGGACAGGCAGCATCTCTGGAGAAAAGGAACAGGTGACGTTTCGGGCCGAGACCCTTTTTCCAGTCCGAGTCAGGGGAAAGGGGAACGAGAGATTTGGACGGTAATTGGGTCAAATGAATGGAAGATTTGCATAAAGCAACGATAGTCAAGGAAATGTAGTGCCTGCTATGAGTTTGGGGCTAATTATCGTGCAATGCACTGAATGTCCATAAAACTGTCAGGAGGCCACGATTTAAGATGGGCTTTATTTTACGATATGATACGATAGAACTTTATTCATCCTAGGAGGGGGGGAAATTGAACTGCCAGCATTCACATTCATACAAAACACAAGATACATGAAACAAGATACAACAGTCATACAACATGATACAAAGTGCAGAATGGCGCGGTGTGAAAGGTGTTAGCGCGGGCGCTCCCGAGGGGAAGCTGGTGGAGAGCTAACCATGCTGTTTGTTTGCAGGCACCACGCATCCGACTGGAAATCCCTTCGGACCTTCGCCTCACCACAACAGCTTCCTGAGCCCGGCTGCTCATCTAGGTAATGACGGCCTGGGCCAGTCCGTGGGCAACTCTTGGGTAAACCAGTGCACTGACAGAAGCAATTCCCAGCACGTTAGCAAACTAAGTGCTTGCTGCTCCAGCAGACTCGGGGACAAAAGGGCCAACAGATTTGGAGCCCAGTTCTGTGAACCATCTTCTGTAAAATAATGGCGCGCAGATGCTGGTTTAAACCGAAGACGGACACAAAATGGTGGAGCGACTCAGCATCTCTGGAGAGAAGGAATGGGTGATGTTTCGGGTCGAGGCCCTTCTTCAGACTGAGAAGGGTCTCGACCCGAAACGTCACCCATTCCTTCTCTCCAGGGATGCTGCCTGTCCCGCTGAGTTACTCCAGCATTTTGTGTCTTGTGTAAAATAATAATGCACCATTTGAGGCTGCAGTTCATGTAAATCTCAAATCTCAATTCTATCAATTGCTCATCAGCGGACAACAAACCGTTAAGTTATATATATTATCTTGCACTGTTCGTGTTAATTGACGTTTAAAACAAATCTGCTTTTGTGCACCACAGATCTCCGATGACTGGTCAATAAGTATTTATATACATTTGGTCATAGAGTCATGGGGTGAACCTTGCTAGATTTGCACATGTTTGTCTTGAAAAATGGTGTGGTGGCAAGGTGATTTCGAGAATCCTGTCATCTCTCATAGTGGAATCAAGGAACTGAAGATGTTGGTTTAAAAAAATTAAATAAAGTGCTGGAGCGACTCAGCAGATCAGGCATCATTTCTGGAGAACAAGGATAAGGTGACATTTCGGGTCAGGACCCTCCTTCAGACTGAAGAAAGGTCCCGACCTGAAACGTCACCTATCCATGTTCTCCAGAGATGCTGCCTGATCCCAGCTATGTCTCTGATTGTGGCCTGCAGTGGCATAGAGTGTCAGGTGATGGCGCTGTTGAGCCCATGTTTCACAAACCCAGCAGCTACACCTGCTCTGGCCAACGTTTTAACAAGGAACAGCATGTGATCAGCGAAGGTATCACAAAATGCTGGAGTAACTCAGCGGGTCAGGCAACATCTCTGCAGAGAAGGAATGGGTGACGTTTCGGGTCGAGACCCGTCTTCATTTGATGAGCATATGATGAGTGTTTAATGGCACTGGGCCTGTGCTTACGGCACGGTGGCGCAGCGTTAGAGTTGCTGCCTTACAGCGAATGCAGCGCCGGAGACTCAGGTTCGATCCTGACTGCGGGCGCCGTCTGTACGGAGTTTGTACGTTCTCCCCGTGACCTGCGTGGGTTTTCTCCGAGATCTTCGGTTTCCTCCCACACTCCAAAGACGTACAGGTATGTAGGTTAATTGGCTGGGCAAATGTAAAAATTATCCCTAGTAGGTGTAGGATAGTGTTAATGTGCGGGGATCGCTGGGCGGCGCGGACCCGGTGGGCCGAAGGGCCTGTTTCTGCGTTGTATCTCTAAATCTAAATCTAAAAAAATCTCACTGGAGTTTAGAAGAATGAGGGGGGACCTAATTGAAACGTACCGAACAATGAAAGGCTTGGAATAGAGTGGGAGAGTCTAGGACTAATGGTCAGAGCCTCAGAATTATAGGACTTTCCTTTTGGAAGGAGATGAGGAGGAATTTATTTGGCCAGGGGGTGGTGAATGTGTGGAATTCTTTGCCACAAGCGAATGGTTATTCTTAAGGCAGAGATAGGTAAATTCTTGATTGGTACGGGTGTCAGAGGTTATGGGAAAGAGGCAGGAGAATGGGGTTTGGAGGGAGAGCCAGATCAGCCCTGATTGAATGGCGGAGTAGACTTGATGGGCCGAACGGCCTAATTCTGCTCCTATCGCTCATGACCTTAAGATCTAGAGGGGGTTCAAAGTCTTCTTCCTTTTAAAATTAGAAAAAAAAACATCTCCTTGGCGTGCCCTTTCCTTTGGAGACACGAGATCCTGATGTGGATTCTTGAACTGAATACAAACTGAATGATCTCAGTGGATCAGGCAGCATCTTTTTGGAAATATTTTTTTGGGATGTAGAGACTGCTGGCAAGGCCAGTATTTTTTCACCTCCCTAATTGTCCCTGGGAATGTGGAAATAGATTTGCCACTTTGAAACCACCGCAGTCTCCGGGCGAAGATATCATAAGGTCATAAGCCGTTGGTGCAGAATTAGGCTGCATCGATTCTGCTCCGCTGTTCAAACAGGGCACCCCCTGAGAATAAGGGGTAGGCCATTTAGGACTGATACAAATTAAAAACCTTTCTCACCCAGAGAGTTGTGAACCTGTGAAATTCTCTGCCACAGAAGGCAGTGGAGGCCAATTCACTGGATGTTTTCAAGAGAGAATTAGATTTCGCTCGTCGGCCAAACGAAATCAAGGATTCTGGGGAAAAAAGCGGGAACGGTGTACTGATTTTGAATGATCAGCCATGATCACATTGAATGGCGGTGCTGGCTCGAAGGGCTGAATGGCCTACTCCTGCACCTGTTTTCTATGTTTCTAACTGCACACATGACAGCGCCCGAGGTCAGGGTTTTGATCCCGGGTCTCTGGGCTGTGAGGCAGCAGCTCTACCTGCTGCACCTCAGCACCGTTCCATCATATGGTGGAACACTATTATCATGTTATGTTAGATAGCTTCTGAAGAGAACCAGCAGTTCAGAACAGTAGCTCTGACGGTTTCAATAGACCATGCACAGTATCAGTATTGTGATCAGTAATCAGACGGTGATTGGGGTCTATCCAAAGTCCAACCAGTATATTCAATGGTATAGATGGCTGTTTGTGTTATAAATTGTATCTGTGTGTCCTGTGCTTTGTGTTGTATACTGCCGGACCCTGACGTGAGAGGACGCTGGCGTTGTTTATTCGCCGCTTCTCCGTTAGGATAGTTTGTCTGTTTGTTTTTATGTTATGATTGTTTTTGTAAAGCGCTTTGAGCTTCTGGTAAGGCGCTATATAAAATAAATGCTTATTATTATTATATTATTATAGACATCACCAAATGCCTACACACCAACATATTAAAGGTGTAAGAAAATAACTGCAGATGCTGGTACAAATCGAAGGTATTTATTTCACAAAATGCTGGAGTAACTCAGCAGGTCAGGCAGCATCTCAGGAGAGAAGGAATGGGTGACCCTTCTGGTCTCGACCCGAAACGTCACCAATTCCTTCTCTCCTGAGATGCTGCCTGACCTGCTGAGTTACTCCAGCATTTTGTGAAACATATTAAAGGTGATCATTGACTGGAAACTCATCCGACCAGATAATTTCCAAGTCGGAAGGTCAGTGACTGGTATTCTGTGAAGGTCACTCACCACCTGACATTCGAAGCCCAGTCTACGTCACAACGGGTCGAGCCGCTGCCTCACAGCTCCAGAGACCCGGGTTCGATTTCTGCAACGGGTGCTGTCTGTCCTGAGCTTTGTACGTTCTCCCCGTGACCCGCTCGGGTTTACTCCGAGTGCTCCAGTTTCCTCCCAAGGTTTGTGAGTCAAGTTGCTTTGGTAAATTGGCCATTGTGTGTAGGGAAATAACCGGAATGCAGGTGATCGCTGGTTGGCACAGACTCGGTGGGTTGAAGGACCTGTTTCCACGCTGTATCTCTAAACTAAACTAAACTAAACTAAACGGGACCATGATGGTGTAGTGAGTCCAAAACGAGCGTTATTATCCAAAGGTCTTTATTCATAGCAAAAACCGTAACAAGCTGCGCACTTACTTTGGACACCACTACTTAACTGCTTACATAATCTAATCTAATCTTTTGAGTTTGGCGCCAGACACAACTATACCTCGCGCTCCTGCATCCCGTGACGCGTTAGCCCAACCGAGGGTCGAGACCCCCCCCGCTAATCCGTATGTCCCTACATGACCCCCCCCCAGAACCCTCGAAACCATACCTCATGGGTGCCCGGACCTCCCTCCCGGAACGCGTACGGGGGGAGGCCGCCGCCGCCGGAGGCGATGGAGGGGCCACGGAAGCGGAGGGCGTAGGCGACGGAGAGCGCTTGATTGGGAACGGGGCCCGGGCCCGACCATAGGCGGCGGGGGGCTGAGGGGTGGCAAACAAGGCGCCGCTGGCGGCACCAGGGGGGCAGCCATTGGCCGGCCCCTGCGCGGCGGCTGGGCCACCGACACAGGGAGGTCCTGGTCCAAATGGGCCGGCTTGAGCCGGGATACGGAAACGAGTTCCTGGCGATTACCCACCTGCAAGGTAAAAGTGACAGCCCCTCTCTTAAGTACCTGAAACGGGCCCTGATAAACCGGCTGAAGAGGAGGGCGGTGGGAATCTTTCCGCAGGAACACGAAATCACAGTCCCGCAAGTCCGACGGGACGTGGACCGCCGTGCTTCCGTGCCAGGAGGTCGGGACTGGAGCCAGAGAACCCACCCGTGCCCGGAGGGCACCCAACACCGACGTAACGGGCGCAATAATTCCCACTTCTCTGATAGCCCTAGATGGCTCCCATTAAAAATGAAGGGAGCTTGATCGGAACACCGCCATTTTCTTTGAAGGAAGCCCTCCGAGCCGCACACCATCCTGACCTGGACGACGCAGCCTTTCGTTTCTCTTTGCTGAGTCTAAATCCTGGATCGCTCTGGACACCAGCATTGTAAGGCCGTCCCATCAACAGGAGGACTGCAGCTGCTCTCGATCAGCACCGAATCCGTCCATCCTCAACAACAACCAAGCTTTAACACCAAGAAAGCTTCTGCACCAACTCAACGTCGCCTCTCAAACAGCGGTCCCAGGCATGAAGATGGACAAGGGCATAAGAGCAGAACTCATTACTCTCGAGTCACAGGGCCATCCCGACTCGGGCTTTTGTTGCTGCTCCCTCTCCATCCTTGTCGAGCCAATGTCACGTTTTGCTGTACCTCGGCACATAAGGTCATAAGGAATAGGAGTAGAATTAGGCCATTCGGCCCATCAAGTCTACTCCGCCATTCAAACCACCGGGGGGCGCCGCACGGTGGCTGCCTCGCCTACATTCTGTCTGTCCTTTTCGAACTCTTTTTGTTATTTTGGTAAGTTTTAAAAGTTTGTGTAAATGTTTCTCTGGTTTGTTTTATGTGTTTGTTTTATACTTGATAAGGGAGTAACTGTGCAAGATTGAAGAAAGTGACCTCCCATAGACTTCTTGCCGACCATTAGGGTTGGGCATTAAATGCTAGTTTCACTGACAGCACGCAAATCTATGGGAGAATTCAAAGAACTGGAGGACAAAGAAGGGAGAGATTGAACTTTTTTGCGCCTTCCATCACAGTGAGGAATGTGGAGGAGTCACTGTGGTGAATGTTCATGTTAAAATGTATTTGGTGTGTCCTGTTGCTTTTTATTGTTATGGCTGTATGGCAAATGAGGTTCCTCGTATGTTGCAAAACATACTTGGCTAATAAAGTATTATCGTGATTGTGATTGTGATTATTGTGATTGATCTATCTCTCCCTCCTAACCCCATTCTCCTGCCTTATCCCTGTAACCCCTGACACCTGTATGCACAGCAATAAACGAAACTCAAACTAAGAGAGCACCTTTACCAAGCAGCCAGAAGCAGTTCAGTTTAGTTTATTTGTCACATGTACCGAGGTACCGGGAAAAGCTTTTTGTTGCGTGCTAACCAGCCGGTGGAAGGAGAATACATGATTACAATCGAGTGGACAGATACTTGATAAGGGAGTAACTGTGCAAGATTGAAGAAAGTGACCTCCCATAGACTTCTTGCCGACCATTAGGGTTGGGCATTAAATGCTAGTTTCACTGACAGCACGCAAATCTATGGGAGAATTAAAAAAACATTATTTAAAAAGAATGTGAGTTTTTCTCCTTTGACTGACTGTGGCAGTACTGCTGGAGGGCCTGTTGGTGGCACTGCTGAGCTCACAGTCTCAATGTCTGCATCACTGTTAGTTAACCTTGCTGTGCAGAAGTTCATAAGTTATTGGAGCGGAATGAGGCCATTCGGCCCATCAGGTCTATTCCGCCTTTCGAGCGCGCTGTGGTCTGGCGGATTTTTCCTAAAGATACTTTAGAGAAGCGATTTATGAAATGCCATTAAAAAAAAAAAAAGATTATAATAAAGCTTCTAAATCCGGTAACTCATTTGTTGGTAAAGACACTTTGAGGCATAAAAGGTGGCACTGCCTCCTCCAAAAATGGAGGAGGGAGCATTGTTTATGTGTGATCTGAGGCTTTCCTTTTGCCATGAGCCGAGACCGTGAGGGGATATCTTGTGCTTTCAGCATAACTCTGCACCCAACACCAGTAATCTACTCCCAGAATGGCTGTCCTGCATGGAGCCAGCTCTCTGTTTCTATGTGTGGCAACATTAGTGGTGTTGAAAGGCTGCAGGAAGGAACTGCAGATGCATTGTTGACATCGAAGTTAGTCACATAGAAACATAGAAAATAGGTGCAGTAGTAGGCCATTTGGCCCTTTGTGGCAGCATGGCTGATCATCCAAAATCAGTACCCCGTTCCGGGTTTTTCCCCATATCCCTTGATTCCCTCAGTCTGAAGAGCTAAATATAACTCTCTCTTGAACACATCCAGTGAATTGGCCTCCACTGCCTTCTGTGGCACAGAATCCCACAGATTCACAACTCTCGGGGTGAAAAAGTTTTTCCTCATCTCAGTCTTAAATGGCCTACCCCTTATTCTTAAACTGTGACCCCTGGTTCTGGACTCCCCCAACATCGGGAATATTTTTCTTGCATCTAGCCTCTAAGAATTTTATATCTTTCTATAAGATCCCCTCTCGTCCTTCTAAATTCCAGCAAATACTAGCCCAGTCGACCCATTCTTTCATCGTACGTCAGTCCCGCCATCCCAGGAATTAACCTCGTGAACCTGTGCTGCACTCCCTCGATAGCAATAATGTCCTTCCTCAAATTAGGAGACCAAAATTGCACACAATACTCCAGGTGCGGTCTCATCAGGGCCTTGTACAACTGCATTAGGACCTCCTTGCTCCTAAACTCAAATCCTCTCGCAATGAAGGCCAACATGTTATTGGCTTTCTTCACTGCCTGCTGTACCTGCATGCTTACTTTCAGTGAAATTGCAAAATGCTGGAGTAACTCAGCGGGTCAGGCTGCATCTCTGGGCAAAAGGAATAGGTGACGTTTCAGGCCGAGATGAAGAGTCTTGACCCGAAACGTCACCTATTCCTTTTGTCCAGAGACGCTGCTTGACCCCTTCAGTTACTCCAGCATTTTGTGTTTTTAAAGGCTGTTCGGCCCTTCGAGTCATACAGCACGGAAACAGGCCCTTCGGCCCTGCCTGTCCACGCTGATCAAGATGCACACCAAACTTGTATCACTAAATGCAATGGGCAGCATTGTAGGTAGGATATTTAAGGTGCAACTTTGATGGAACTGTTAAGAGAGGCCAAGTTTCCTTTCTTTACATGTGTTCCTGTGTCACCATTCAGAGATTGTGGCGTGTGGACTAATACAATACCCAGTTTATTCCACCAGTCTACTTTGGTCGACTGATTCTTCATCTGTGCCGCATGTAAAGTGTGAGGGCAATAATGAGTAAGATTTCTGGATCACACGACTTATTGAAAATATAATTATTTCAGTACCCAATTTCAGTTTGTGTGTGAAATTAGTCGTTGGTTGCTAACAGCATATGGAAGTGCCGGGTGCATTGCCTCCATGTATTCAGTGCATTTAGTGTAGATGGGCAAAAGCTCGGCATGGATGCAGTGGCTGTAGGGTCTGTGTCTGCACTGTACAGCTCTGTATAACTCTGCAGTGTCTGTTTCTGCATTGTACAACTCTGTATAACTTATAATAATTGAAGTATACCAAAGAGAATGGTACTCCTTTCTCATGTTCAAGAGATCAACGTCTTAAATGTGAAGCCCATGTTCCCTCCTATCTTCTCCAAGTGGTCCACCCGGCACCATCCCTCAACCTCATTCAAACAATCACATATTCACCAGCGCATCTTTCATTCATTTGTTCTATATATCTCTCTGCATCACCGTCCATATCTCTCGTTTCCCTTCGCCCTGACTCTCAGTCTGAAGAAAGGTCTCAACCCGAAACGTCACCCATTCCTTCTCTCCAGAGATGCTGCCTGTCCCGCTGAGTTACGCCAGCTTTTTGCATCTATCTACACCAGCATGAACCCTCTCCCACATTTTCTCATCTATGCCAGTTGAAAGATCCCTTTCCTAACGTAAAGCTTTCTTACCAGTTGATTTCTCCTGACTAAAATCCTACATGAAACTGGTGCATCTGACGTTGTTTCAAGGTGCAGGGGGCCTGCAGGGCGGCAGGGGAAGGGGGAAGGGGGAGGGCGGTGTGAAGAAGACTCTGGTGGCCAAGAGTAATGTCCAAGCTAACTGCTATAAAGGTATGGTGTATTAAGTAAGGGTCCCGGAGAGTATGCAGCAGAGTCTGACTGGGAGATGGAGCGTGGGTGGAGGAGAAGGAGGAGGAGGGAGATTAGCAGGGGGACGGATTGTCAGCAAGCCGATATTCGTCAGGGAGGAGCATTGTGTGAGGGCTAAAGTCTCTTCGTTGAAATCTTGTCATTTTCTGCACCTCCATGCAGGGCAAAAGACTTTGTTTTGCAACAAATGTCAAGGTGGCTGTGGCAGTAAATGTTTGTGTGTTGGTTCCTTCGGGTCAAAGCTTGAAGGTCGACACAAATTGCTGGGGTAACTCAGCGGGACAGGCAGCATCTCTGGAGAGAAAGGAATGGGTGACATTTCGGGTCTCGGCCCTTCCTCAGACTGACGATAGTTTCAATGCCTTATGCTTTTCCGTCAGTGGGATTGTCAAGAGTGTTTAATTGTCAAATATCCCAAAAAGAACAATGAAAGTCTTACTTCAGCGGCACAACAGAATATGTAAACATTGTGCTCTATAAACAATATAATAAACAAAAAAAGTTCAGTGTGTGTACATATATACATACACACACATATATATATATATATATATATATATATATAATACAATATATATCTATATACAATGTGTCATAGAGTTTGGTCATAGATTTATATAGTTCAGAATCAGGCCCTGGCCCAACTCCTCCATGCTGCCCATTTATACGTTCTATCTGCCTGCGTTTGGACCATATATCCCTTTAAACCTTTTCTGGTATTGTACCAGCCTCAACCACTTTCTCTAGCAGTTCCTTCCATGAATGTACCCACTTCTGTGTGAAGAAGTTACCCCTCAGCTCCCAATTCTGTTCTTTACACTCTCATCTTAATCCTGTGTCTTTTAGTTTTTGATTCCCCTTTCCTGGGGGGAAAAAAAGATTGTGTATGTATGTATGTATATTATATCTGCCCCTCGTGATTTTATACACCTCTGTAAGATCACCCTTCAGTCTCCTCTACTCCATGGAATAGATTCCCAGCCTGCCCGGCCTCTCCCCATAACTCAAGCCCTTGAGTCCTTGCAACATTCTGGTAAATATCCTCTGCACTCATTCCAACCACATGATGCCTCCTGTACAGCAGACTACCCAAAACTACATGATACTCACCAACAACTTGCACAACTGTAAAGTAATGTCAACATAATGTCCAATTTCTGTACTCTATGCAATGACTAATGAAGACGAGCGCATCAAATGCCTTCTTCACCACCCTGTTTGCATTTGGCGCCACTTTCAGGGAACTATATGTTTGCATTCCTAGGTCCTTCTGTTCTGCAGCACTCCCCAGAGCCCTACCATCGACTGTGAAAGTCCTATCCTGATTGTTTCCATGCTGTAAGACTCTATGACTGTGTAAACCACTTCCAAGCCACTTTTCAAAATTTTGCTTGAAAGTGGTATATTCAGTCCGTAATTTCCATAAAGCGATATATTGATGTATGTTTAGTGCAATTGCTGCACTATTTCTTTGGTGAAGCACATGGATGGACATTGCACATGTTTCAAAACTTTCCAGAAGGTTCCATGTCACAGAATCTTGATTGGTCCATCCTATACACAAGCATCCTTGCATGACCATGCTGACCATCGTGTCCAAGAGCTTAACTCTTTCCACAGTAGCACAGACTTTCGATGGCGCGGTGGCTCAGCTGGTACAGCTGCTGCCTCACAGCGCCAGAGACCTGGGTTCGATCCTGACCTCAGGTGCTGTAGGTGTGGAGTTTGCAGGTTCTCCATGTGACCGCGCGGGTTTCCTCCGGGTGCTCCGGTTACCTCCCGCATCCCAAAGATGTGTGAGTTTGCCGATTAATTAGCCTTTGTAAAGTTTCCCCTCGTGTGTAAGGAGTGGATGAGAAAGTGGGATAACGTAGAACTAGTGTCAGCGGGTGATTGATGAACGGCGTGGACACAGTGGGCCGAAGAGCCTGTTTCCACGCTGCATCTCTAAACTAAACTAAACTAGGCTAATCTATCTTCACTATATCCTCAGAACAGTATTAAGTGACTGTGTGCAGCCCTGAGACAAGTTAGTCCAATTCTTAGTAGATCAATGGCATTTGATTTCCAAATGTTGGCTTCATAACAACTGTACAGAATATAATCAATGGTTAAAGCGGCTTCTGAAAGCAAACAACATTAATGTGTTTGCTTCCTTCACAAGTCAATTACATAAATCCTTTAGCAGGTAGACACAAAATGCTGGAGTAACTCAGTGGGTCAGGCAGCATCTCAGGAGAGAAGGAATGGGTGATGTTTCGGGTCGAGACCCTTCTTCAGACATCTTTAGCTAATCCTCTCGCACCTTTTTTATTGACTCCTTCCTGCTAAATTGTTGAGTGCCTTTGTTGGAACTATAAATGTATTAGGCATCATTGGGAGTTCTTGAGACGGACCCACAATACAATACAATACAGTACAATATATCTTTATTGTCATTGTACCCAGGGGTACAACGAGATTGGGAATGCGCCTCCCATACGATGCAATAGTTTAATTAATTTAGACAACAGCAACCCAACGAAACAATTGTAACAGTTTTAGACAGGATAAAGTGCAAGTTGATCTGTGCCGGATCACTATGCGTTGTGACCATCCGGCTCAGCAGGACCAGTTCATAGCAGCTATGGCCCTGGGGATGAAGCTGTTCCTGAGTCTGGAGGTGTGCGCGTAGAAGACCTTGTGTCGTCTGCCCGATGGTAGAAGTTCGAACAGACTGTTGCAGGGGTGTGAAGAGTCTTTGTGGATGCTGGTGGCATTTCTGAGGCATCGTGTGTTGTAGATGCCCTCCAAGTCTGGTAGCTGTGTTCCGATGGCCCTCTGAGCTCTATGGACTACCCGCTGTAGAGCTTATCTTTCTGCCTCCGTGCAGCTGAGGTACCACACAGGGATGCCATGTGTTAGGATGCTCTCTATGGTGTAGCGGTAGAAGGTCATCAGCAGCTGTTGGGGTAGACCAGACTTTTTCAGTGTTCTTAGGTAGAACAGTCTTTGCTGTGCCTTCTTGACCAGCGCAGCAGTGTTATTGGACCATGTTAGGTCCTCCGAAATGTGAGTGCCCAGAAACTTGAAGCTGGACACTCTCTCCACACTGTCCCCGTTGATAGAGATCGGGGCGTATTCCCCGTTATGTGACCTACGGAAGTTAATGATCAGTTCCTTGGTCTTGGTGGTATTTAGGGACAGGTTGTTATCCGAAAAAGGAGGAAAATGATTACTCTGAGCTGTGAGAATCAGGATTGGGCTGGTGATGTTTTACACCTCGGGCCCGCACTGAGAAAATCTTTCCTCAGTGTGAGGGAGGAAAAAAGCCTTTTTAAATGTGGGCATGGTTTGTATTCTCAGACATTTATCCGATGTTGGGAATATCATAATCTCCTGCTAAAAATGTTCCTTTTTTAAAGGAGAAGGAAAATTGATACCAAAATTGGCCCAAATTTCATGAGGCATTTCATTTCTTGAGACCAGGCCAGTATAAAAGTTATTTTTCTGTTGCATCTTAAACAAAATCTGATGTTAACCCGATTGCCATTTCCTCTGACCATTTCCCATACTGCGACTCTGGTTAATTCTGGGGATAGCTTTGCTTCGCATTGCATTTAGAGCCACTTAACGATTTTTTTTTTTTTTACAATTAAATGATTTTGATCAAATGTGTAACTTGTGGACACATATTGGGTTTTTTTTTTAGAGCCATTTAATAGACCAAGTGGTTTGACTGGTCTGAGATCTTTAAGTAACAGCGCCTTTGGTGGACTGGGGAACCCTTCAATCAGTGAGTATTTCTGTCCTTTCGGTTCTTTGTATGACTCTCTCACGTTTGACTTTGAGAAGTGATACTTTGGCTGATATTTGGGCAGTACTGACCCAGTACTGTGAACTAGAACAGAGCCAGGGCTATTTTTCAATGTGCAGTAGCCAACCCACGCCAGTGAACTCAAAAACAGATCAATATTGGCTTTGCAGCCAGGTCATGGCACTTGTTTTCTTGTACGCTCCATTGCAGTGGTGTGAAATGCATTTGAGTGCATCTCACCTGTGTCTATTGTAACGTAACTGTGTCGCATTATTCAAAATTATTTTGTGTACATTACCTCTCATCCCGCGTGCTGTATCAATGTGTATAATTTCAACCTGCGTTAAACATTCCTGTGCACACTGTGGTCATCCCGCACGAAAGCTGGACTTGTTTATTCGGTATGAGTTACACCTGTATACATTTCACCCCTTTCCAACAATCCTCTGTGTTATTTGGGGAATGCTTACTGGCCTCAACTCATTCAATAAGCAACTCTTTTTCGCATCTGCATCAATACCCCTCATGTAATGAACGCATGTGTTAAGAGTATCTGCATCACGGCTCTGTTTAAACTGTCGTCAGCGTTATCGTTTCTGGGTACTGTATCTGTCTCAATCATCAGTTCCTTTCAGTGTGTTTCGCAGTAGGAGGGGAGGATGCTCCTCAAACTGCGGAGCATCTTGGACAATACAGCTCACCCCCACACTGGTCAACCTGAGGAGCACCTTCAGCAACAGACTGGTCCCACCAAGCTGTAGTACAGAACGCCACAGGAGATCCTTCTTCCCTGTGGCTATCAAACTTTACAACTCCCTCCCCCCTTTTGTCGTGGGGTAGACTGACTGACTTCCCTCCCCCCCACCCCTAATTTTTGCACATCCCCAATCCTTTCCACTCATCACTTTTATTTCATGTTTCATGTATTTTGTGTTTTATGACTGTTGGCAGATCAATTTGACTCCTGGGATAAATAAAGTTCTATCGTCGTACCACACCTACAAGTATTGAAACTGTTTTAACTTAATCCATATCATCACTCCTACTTGACGACACACATCTGTGTGTGTAAAGTTATACACTTCAAGGCTTTATGATATTCACTGGGTTATCAAGCGTGCATGCTATGTCCATTTTGACCAAGTTGGCCATTAACTGGTTGTGAGCCAAGGCATTGAATTCCAACAGTCGTTGGACTTAATGGCCTGTTTGTGGTTCATTTCCACAGTAGGTTGTATGTTTTCCAAATAAACCACTGGAGGATCTCTTAAAAACAAGTTGAGTTGAAAGCAACTCGGATTTTTTGACCTCCAAAAGCAAGACACAAGGTCCCCGGGATTCTGAGCAAATTGTGATCCCGTACTCTATACCCCTGGCAATGGGCTTGTTATGGCAGTGCCTCATTGCACTTGCAGCAATGTTTAGATTAATTTAGAGATACAGCGCGGAATCAAGTCCTTCGGCCCACCGAGTCCATACCGACCAGTGATCCATGCACATAAGATTATTAAGGGATTGGACACGCGAGAGGCAGGAAACATGTTCCCGATGTTGGGGCAGTGCAGAACCAGGGGCCACAGTTTAAGAATAAGGGGGTAGGCCATTTAGAACGGAGATGAGGGAAAGCTTTTTCACCCAGAGAGTTGTGAATCTGTGGAATACTCTGCCTCAGAAGGCAGTGGAGGCCGATTCTCTGGATGCTTTTAAGAGAGAGCTAGATAGAGCTCTTAATGATAGCGGAGTCAAGGGATATGGGGAGAAGGCAGGAACGGGGTACTGATTGTGGATGATCAGCCATGATCACAGTGAATGGCGGTGCTGGCTGGAAAGGCCGAATGGCCTACTCCTGCACCTATTGTCCAGTGTCCATTGTCTATTAACACTATCCTACACACTAGGGACCAATGGTTTACATTTATATTAACCTAAAAAACCTGTACATCTTTCGAGGTTGGGGGAAAGCGAAGATCTCGGAGAAAACCCACGCGGTCACGGGGAGAATGTACAACCACCGTACAGACAGCACCGGTAGTTAGGATCAAAGCCGGGTCTCTGGGGCAGTGAGGCAGCAACTCTACTGCTGCATTGCCATCATGTATTATGTATTTGCCCAGTTCTCCCAGTGGGACCTTATTTCTTCGATTTGATTTCAATGATTCTTGGTTTTCTGCTTGGCATTTGGTTCAGCTATGAACCTTTGGTGATCCCTTTGCATATTAATTTTTTGACAATGCCGCTATAGCTATAGTTGTCTTTGTCCATGTGGAATTCTCTACCTCAGAAGGCAGTGGAGGCCAATACACTGAATGCATTCAAGAGAGAGCTAGGTAGAACTCGTAAGGATAGCGGAGTCAGGGGGTATGGGGAGAAGGCAGGAACGGGGTACTGATTGAGAATGATCAGCCATGATCACATTGAATGGCAGTGCTGGCTCGAAGGGCCGAATGGCCTCCTCCTGCACCTATTGTCTATTGTCCATTGTCCACTGGTGTTTTGAAAGGTTCAATTTGACTATTTATGGTTCTCAATCATATAATAAAGAAGACGTTTTGAAGCACTGGCTTGGACAGGCAGTCAGTTCACACCTTACATTCTTTATCCCTGTATCCCCCCTTCTCAGTCTGAAGAAGGGTCTCGACCCGAAACGTCACCCATTCCTTCTGTCCAGAGATGCTGCCTGACCCACTGAGTTACTCCAGCATTTTGTGTCTATCTTCAATGTAAACCAGCATCTGCAGTTCCTTCCTACACAGTTCATTTAGTGTTCGTCTCAGTGAAAGCTCACACACGGACGTGCTGGTCGAAAACTCTGCACGTTCAAGAGACTCCATGATTTGCAAAAGAAAATCCAAGCATGCAGTCCAATCTATGCAGTGGGAGGCGAATATTAAAATAATTCAAGCTAAACATGGGGTTATAAGTGAATGGTTATGTTGATAAATGCTGGCAACTTGAAGTTGATAATTGCATCTCATAGTGACCGGATTTTGTCACAATGACGTCTGGGCTCCAGGCTGTTCTTTGCATCGTAGGTTTCTGGTGTAAAATGATACACTCTAATCTAACCCTTTCCCCAAATGCAGACAACAGGGTCCATTTTAGTAGTGGCATGAATATTGTAGTGGCAAGGAGGTTACAGGCCAAGGAGATGGAAATCGAGTTCAGAAGGTTGGCTGGAAAGGATAGAGAAACAAAACAAGGGTGATAAAGTGAAAATATTAAATGGAGGAAAACACAGAAGGAGCAATAAATATAAATAACAAGCCCGGGAAAAAGGCCCAGGAAAAGTGGGAAAAGATCATGAGGAATTGCGATAGGTAAACCAGGAGAGACAATTGTTGAAGGAAAGCAGTGAAAAGGTGTTAGAGAACAAAATGAGACGGGAAATTATAAGATCATAAGTGATAGAAGTAGAATTAGGCCATCAAGTCTACTCCGCCACTCAATCATGGCTGATCTATCTCTCCCTCCTAACCCCATTCCCCTGCCTTCTCCCCATAACCTCTGAAAATCAAGCAAGACATGGCTGTTTTATCTCTCATGGAGTATTTTTTGTTTTGCAAAAGTGAATGGGATCTCTCTGACTAACTAATGCAGTTGATTACCGTCTGTTCTCCATTGGTTGTTCAGTGTTACAGGGACATTATTGCAGCAGTGTAGTGCAGCCCTGGATGGTGCTGTTGGCCTGTATTTCATTATTTATATCTAACTCTAACCACAAGCCAACCTCAGCAAAGAAACAACTCTTGACTTTGTTTTGGTTTGGTAACAGTACGTACTTCGCTTTTGCACTGTTATCATCTGGTTACCAAGTATTACTGATTATTAGTTGATTTTATCAATGATTGTGGTATATTTCTATGCTGTGTTACTGTGTTGAAGGTTGCAGCAAGTAAGAATTTTATTGCTGCATAAGATAACTAAACACTTCTGTCTCTTAAAAGATCACCAAAGTTTTCATAGTTGATCCACCCCTCGGATCACCGCCAGCTTCTAAAAAAAAGTTGAAAGTGAAATTACTGTAGTTTTACTAAAAAGACATACTGCTTTAAGTTTGGAGCAACATCTCAAAGCAAGCTATTGTCGACAGACAGAATAACACCTCCCCTTCTTCCTGATTTCTGCACTACTCCCACTGCAGTGTCCTGCACATAAATACGCAGTCACTTATGCAGTGTGAATGTTTGTGGGAAATTATGCCTTTTGGATTGAAAACTTGACACTAATGGTAGAAATGCCTACTTCATCCTTTGTTTTGAGATGTTGTACCATTTTAGTTTATAGTTTGGAGATGCAGCACGGAAACAGGCCCTTCGGCCCACCGAGTCCGCGTCGACCAGCGATCCCCACGCACTAACGCTATCCTACGCACACTAGGAACAATTTACAATTACACCAAGCCAATTAGGCTATAAACCTGTACGTCTTGGGAGTGTGGGAATAAACCAGAGCTCCTGGAGAAAACCCACGCAGTCTCAGGGAGAACCTACAGACAGCACCCGTAGTCAGGATCGAACCCGGGTCTCTGGCGTTGTAAGGCAGTAGCTCCACCTCTGTGCCACCATGCCGTCCTCTAGTTCAGACATTGATGGTGTTTGATAATTGAAATGAATCCAATTTATTTTTCCTTGGCTTAGCGTATGCTGTTCTTTTTTCCCCTATTTTCAAACCCAAATGAGATTAATCTTTGTGTTATTTAACTGATTTGGTTTAAAAGAAGCTACTTACGTAACGTATATGATTTCAAGATAAAGTGTTATATATTGGACAGATTACGAATACCGGACCAATTAGCGGTGTTAGTTGATCTCTAATTCAGGAGAGAAATGCAAAACTGCAGAAGTTGGAATCTTGTGCAAAACACAAAGTGCGACAAGAAGTCAACAGGTCTGGCAGCACCTGTGACAGGAATGGATTGAGTGAAGAAGGGTCATGACCCATTGCTCGTGTCAGTCCCTTCCCGCAGATTCTTCCTGACCCGCTGAGTTCTTCCACCACATTTGTGTTTTAATTAATTGGAGTTAAACCCAGAGAAGGAAATGGGGAAATAGCCAGAGTTTCTGTTACCAATCACCAGGGACCCCTGCTGGGGAAGGTTTAGACTACTCTCTGCTAACAACAGTGTTGGATTTTTCTAATCAAATGATGTAATATCTTGGTTATGGGATTCAAGATCCAGGGGTTGATCAGGCTAGGACACTATTCCTTGGAGTGCAGGCAGATGAGGAGTGATCTTATAGAGGTGTATAAAATCATGAGAGGAATAGATCGGATAGACGCACAGAGTCATGCCCAGAGTAGGGGAATCGAGAACTGGAGGACATAGATTTAAAGTGAGGGGGGAAAAATCTAATAGGAACCTGAGGGGTAACTTTTTCACACAAAGGGTGGTGGGTGTATGGAACATGTTGCCGGAGGAGGTAGTTGAGGCTGGGACTATTGCATTGTTTAAGAAGCAATTAGACAGGTACATGGATAGGACAGGTTTAGAGGAATATGGTCCAAATGCAGGCAGGTGGGACTAGTGTAAATGGGGCTTTGGTCGGTGTGGGCGAGTTGGGCCGAAGGGCCTGTTTCCACACTGCGTGACTCTATGACTCTAATTGTGTGAAGCTAAGACCAATTGTGACTCTGTATCAAAACAGATAATGGAAGCTGAAACACCTTTTAAATTATTTTTAAGCCCCCTTCGTTCCTTGATTCCATTACATCCTCAGACTAATTGAGCCTTTTGTAATGCCCTTGTTGTCATGTGGTACTTAATATTCATTTACAGAATTGACTGTCAGTGAGCGCGCCAGAGCTGTAATCTTTCCCTTCTTGTTTCCAGCTGCCAATAGTATGTATACATTTTAAGCTCAGCGTGCAATACTTGGTGAGTACTGTCATGTCCGCTGCCAGACCTTATAAACATTTTTTTGTTCTTTTGTTTTCTCAACCATTTCAGCATCCAACACAATGTTCAGCCACAAAGATGGCCCCAGTATGCAGAGCTTTAGCAACCCTCATGAGCCTTGGAATCGACTCCACCGAACGCCACCTTCGTTTCCAACCCCACCCCCTTGGCTGAAGCCAGGGGAGGCCGAGCGCAATTCCTCTGTAGCAACTCATGACAAAGATAGAGATGTAGAGAAGCGAGACTCTGCTGTTAGTAAAGATGAAAAAGAAAGGTACGAAGGGGGAAGCGAAAAAACTTCTCCAGTCCGATTCTACATTTTATTATAAAGAGGCCTTGAACTCGAAGGTGTGGGCTTGTTCATTGTCGCGCGAATGTCATGGCGTGAAAGACCTCCTTCAAATACAATTGGCTGACTCATGGGCAATTTGGGACACCTATACCTCAGCTTGAAATCTCAATCACAACCAGCAGCATGCTAAACTTGCAAGAAATGTTGGGCAGAATTTAAACCCAGGCGGATGTGGACTTGTTGATCTGCACTAAATTTAGTTTTAATCTCTCCCCATTTGTGACTAGTTCAATCCCCAGCAGTTTTCCTGACCCCTGTAACAGTCTTTTGCACAATATGGACTGCACAGCCTAATCCCAGCCCTTTATCATTGTTTCTCTGGGAAGAGCATTCGGGAAAACAATCGGACATTGCCCTTTTCCTTCTCTCCAGAGATGCTGTCTGTCCCGCTGAGTTACTCCAGCTTTTTGTGTCTTATAGACAATAGACAATAGGTGCAGGAGTAGGCCATTCGGCCCTTCGAGCCAGCACCGCCATTCAATGTGATCATGGCTGATCATTCTCAATCAGTACCCCGTTCCTGCTTTCTCCCCATACCCCCTGACTCCGCTATCCTTAAGAGCTCTTCAGAGTAAACCAGCATCGGAAGTTCCTTCCCACACAATAGGAAATTACTGGTGCTCTCTGTCATCAATCCCTTCACATGCTTGTCCCTGTGAATGTTTCGGCTGAGACTTGGACCTCACTGCCAGGAGAAGAAGCATGTTGCACCACAATGTGCGAAGCTCCACTGCTGTGCTTTGTCTGCCAACATGTTCATAATTTGTCTTTGCAATTTACCCACGAATTCCTGCAGAAAACATTTCTCCACATTTTGACCCCAATGTAAAACCGATTTGTCATTTGGCATCAAGCGTGCAGTTCATTTTAATGCCAGGGAAACCCTGCTGCATTTATTCATACCACTAATCGCAAGGCATTTTACTCTGCATCCTGAGAAACTCAAATTGAGAGTCCATACCATGAAACAATAAACAGTAATTGTAACAAAACAAAATTGGATTCAAAAAGGAAAGAGCAATGTCCAAATAAAACTTTAAAAAAGTAAAATTTCAAATAAATCAATAAACAATGTTCATTTTCTGAACCAAAACTTTTGCTGATTTTTAAACAGTGGAGACCCCTCCCAAAACCTCATCTACCTAAAGCTAGCGTAAAATTTATAATATTAACGATGGTCAAGGAACAATCACTTAGTTCAGTTGGCTAAATAGAGCAGTAATATTTGCATAGGAAAAAAAAATAATATTTGCATGACATTTTGATGTTCTTTGTACCTATTTTTTTTTTAATCCATAGATTACAAGCTAAAATGTCATGTCATTCCATTTTTTTATTTTTTTTAATTTTGCATAGAGATAATTGTAAATTCAAATGTAACAGTGATTCCACAAATTTAGCCATATGGTACATTACTGCTCATTCATTAATGGGTTCTTCGAAAGCAGAAACTCTCAGTGAAAAGGGAATTAAAACGGCGTTTCTTAACTAGTAAAATCTCAGTTAGTATAAAGTACTCACAAATCTACAGGTATGAATCGGAGAGAAAACCATTCTCTGAGTTTATGAAACTTTTTTTTTTCTAATTTGAAACTGAAGCTGACTCTCTTTCTTGGACCACTTAATTCGAACCCATTACTGATCGGAAGTGTTCCCATTCACTAAACTATCATTTGACGCCCATTAAATTTGTGTTCTTTCCATATTTTTGGATACTGTAATTCATTAGAAATGACATGAATCCTGAAATACACACCTTCAAGTTCATTATGCATTTAGAGTACATCTTGGACAACCATTGCTGACTGACAATGTTGGTTTTTAAAAAAATGTCAAGGTCACGTTTTTAATCATTTCGAACAATGTCTCATTTTATTTACAGGTATTTTTGTATTGTGACCTTTCACTGTATGCGTCCTCGATTTACAAATCTATCTTTTGCCACACTCACCAAAACTTACCTGTAATGTATTTGGCCAGCCTTTTCAACGTACTAAATTTTAATGAATGAAACATTTTCCCAGAACACATTACTGATGTAAATCGAGGAAAAATGTTTTATTAAAGATACATTGATTATTGTGCTGTTTGCCATGATTATATTGAGAGTTTCTACCTTAATCTGGCTGCATTGGCAGTGCATAATTAATTTTGGTAGCCGTGGGTGGAAAAGTCTATGTCAGGACTTTACTCAAGATTGGGTTGAATTTTCTCCCTTGAAGAAGTCAGTTCATTCAAAAAGTGTCCTTCCATTTGCTATTCTGCATGGTCATGATATTCGGTAATGCTTTCTTCACTAGGTTTTATTTTACAGTTAGTGCAAGTGTGCGAATATGAACAAGCCTCTGTTGTTGACTTGAAACCTCCGTAAGAAGTCTTTGAATATTTCTCCCTTTCCAGCTTAGAACGCTTTATAAGTGAAATCTCTCAAACCCGTCGGGACCGTCATTCGTGGGATTCGTAAAGCTTTGATATATTTGGGCAGGAGGTCCGTGTAAAACTATTTGCACCACATTCACACCCTGTGGGAGAATTCATGTAGTAAACTCCCATTAACAGTTTGGCAAAAAGAAGTTGGATGTAAAAACATTTTGAGGTTTTTTTTTGGCTGAGATTGAGGTCAGTAAATTCTTAGCAGCGTTGGGAGGAAAACACATTGGTTCCATGGTTTGTCTTACATGGTGGGTGCCAGATATTGATTCGCTGAACCCGTTGAGGACATTAAGAGCCAGAATCTCAGCTACAGGAGTCACTACCTCTCCAAAGAAACTTTCCATCCTGCCTTGTGGAATCATGCCTTATTTTTGCATTGGGCCCTGGCGTTACCAGAACCTCCACATGACGTAATTCACTGGCACGCTGCGATGATAACGAGTCCTTTGCAGCTAATAGACAATAGACAATAGACAATAGGTGCAGGAGGAGGCCATTCAGCCCTTCGAGCCAGCACCGCCATTCAATGCGATCATGGCTGATCACTCTCAATCAGTACCCCGTTCCTGCCTTCTCCCCATACCCCCTCACTCCGCTATCCTTAAGAGCTCTATCCAGCTCTCTCTTGAAAGTATCCAACGAACTGGCCTCCACTGCCTTCTGAGGCAGAGAATTCCACACCTTCACCACTCTCTGACTGAAAAAGATCTTCCTCATCTCCGTTCTAAATGGCCTACCCCTTATTCTTAAACTGTGGCCCCTTGTTCTGGACTCCCCCAACATTGGGAACATGTTTCCTGCCTCTAATGTGTCCAATCCCCTAATTATCTTATATGTTTCAATAAGATCCCCCCTCATCCTTCTAAATTCCAGTGTATACAAGCCTAATCGCTCTCATCTTCTTTTATCTTTTTAGTTTAGTTTTTAGTTTAGAGATACAGTGCGGAAACAGGCCCTTCGGCCCACAGAGTCCGCACCGACCAGCGATGCCCTGCACTTTAACACTACCCTACACACACACTAGGGACAATTATACATTAATACCAAGCCAATTAGACTACAATTCGCCTGGGCAGCTTGCAGCCCAGTGGTATGAACATCGACTTCTCCAACTTTAGATAGTTCCTCTGTCCCTCTCTTCCCCTCCTCCTTCCCAGATCTCCCTCTATCTTCCGGTCTCCACCTATATCCTTCCTTTGTCCCGCCCCCCTGACATCAGTCTGAAGAAGGGTCTCGACCCGAAACGTCACCCATTCCTTCTCTCCCGAGATGCTGCCTGACCCGCTGAGTTACTCCAGCATTTTGTGAATAAATACCTTCAATTAGCCTGTACCTTCTAACATGTACATCTTTGAAGTGTGGGAGGAAACCGAAGATCTCTGTAAGGCAGCACCTCTACGCTACCTTGCCACCCTAAATGCTCCATATTCATGGTGATCTTGGAATTTCTTACCACTCCACTTGCACCATGGTTAAATATTCCTCAAGTACGGAGATAGGAAAGGTTTAGAAGGATATGGGCCAAACATGGGCAGGTGGGACGAATGTGGAGGGGCATTTTGGTTGCCATGGGCAAGTTGGGCCGAAGGGACTGCTTCATAGAAACATAGAAACATAGAAACATAGAAAATAGGTGCAGGAGTAGGCCATTTGGCCCTTCGAGCCTGCACCGCCATTCAATATGATCATGGCTGATCATTCAGCTCAGTAGCCTGTACCTGCCTTCTCTCCATACCCCCTGATCCCTTAGCAAAAAGGGCCACATCTAACTCCCTCTTAAATATAGCCAATGAACTGGCCTCAACTACCTTCTGTGGCAGAGAATTCCACAGACTCACCACTCTCTGTGTGAAGAAATGTTTTCTCATCTCGGTCCTAAAAGACTTCCCCCTTATCCTTAAGCTGTGACCCCTGGTTCTGGACTCCCCCACAATCGGGAACAATCTGTATGACTCTGTGAGTCTTAATTATAGCAAAGCCACCAATAAGTTAGCCACCTACCTAATCTCATCCTTCGGCAATCCAAATCTTTCTTTGACATATTCGAAGCTCTTAGATGACTGAAGTCGAGACTAATTTGATAATATTTAACCCACTATTTGCATTGAAAATTAAAAGCCCCTGATGAAATGTTTCATTTGGCCTCTACATAATAAACACGACACATGATGGGGATTATTACCCTGGCGTGCCATCGTTCTTGATGGCCTTGCCTTTCATGGACCACCATCGTTACCTTTTGTAGTACTTTACCTTGATTGATCAATCTTTATTAAGCAACCTTTGTGGTAGACCAAGTCCAGCTGCAGGGTGTTTGAAATATGAAAGGGAAGATCACATAAGTCAAGAAGTATTTCATTAAGCATTTGAAGCAATGGAAAGAACGGACAGAAGTGCTATTTCTTCCATTTGGGAGGGAAGAGGAAAAATGTGGAGGGCTCCATTTTAAGGAACGTAGCAGAAGATAGGAAGATAACTTCAGAGAGTCATTCAGCACAGAAAAGCCCATGCTGACCAAAATGCCCCATCAATTCCCTCACTTGGCCCATATCCCTCTAAACCTTTCCTATCCACATACCTGTCGAAATACCTTTTAAATGTTGTTATAGTACCTGCCGCAACAACCTCCTCTGGCAGTCCAATCCATGTACCCACCACCTTCTGTGTGGAAAAGGTTGCCCTCACGTTCCTATTAAATCTTTCCCCTCTCACCTTAAAGCTATGTCCTCTGGTTCTTGTTTCCCCTACCATGGGTAAAAGACTGTGCTTATTCCCTCATGATCTTATACACCTCTATACGATCACCCACTCATCCTCCTGAACTCCTGGCTAATCTCTCTTTATAGCTTAGGACCTCAAGTCCTGACAACACCTGCGAATATCTTCTCTGCACATTTTTCAGCTTTAATCTAGCCACCTCAGTAGGATGCCCATCGGTTAAATTGTCTGCTTGTTTTACACTTCACCCAGTGGTCGATGGTCAGCAAAATGCATTTAGCCACTTTCCCACTGGGTGGTTTAGGTTAACATTGACCCCCCCCCCCCCCGCTCCCTCCACCCATGAAGGTAACACCAAGCAATGGTCAACCAAAGAGATAAGAGAGATGAAAGAATATGAGAAAGATGCTGATGACAGGAAGAGAGATTTTGAAAAGAAGCGTTCTATTTTTGGATGGAAAGGTTAAGCAGACACTAAAAAAATAATTTCCAAATTTGGTTCTGAGGTCAACAACACTGGCATGCCAACGTTCTGGTTTTCACGCTGATTTTAACCTAGTGTGTGAGTAAAGCAATATGTCAAAGGTGTAATCTATACTCTGCCATTTTTAGCGTTGTGAACTAACTGAAGTTTTGCGGAGCACTTTATATTCCAGCATTTGTCATTTGCCTGTTCTTTCTTTAATGGATTCAGTATGTTGTGTTTAAAGTAAGGGAACACTGCATACTGAAATCAATCTGCCCCGTGTTAAAATGCTCTGTATTATTCTGTATTATTGAAGAGATGGACACTATTATTGAAGAGATGGATAACCACTTTTGCCATGGCCTTGCGGGTGTTTCATTTTCCGGAATCTTCCTTCCTGCTCCAATGTTTTTACAGACAAGTTGGAGAGGGTGTTTTGGTGTTGCCTTTACCGATTCTGTTTTACACCTGCCACTGGAGATGTAAGGGAGCCCTTGAGTAGCTGACCCTCTCACGCCCTTGCCCACCCTTTCTTCTTATCTCCTTCCACCTCCCATGACAAAGACTGGGGCTAAATGCAGGGCACACTGTTCTCAAAAGGGCGTTGTATCAGGAACAATGAGGATTTGGTCTTACACAAAAAAATATTCTGCCCTAATGAACCAGAGGCCTGACAACCACATGTTACTCTTTAAAACGTTAATTCCTGCATAGAATTTGCCTATCAATTTAAAATTTAATATTCCTATTTAAAATGTCTCCCAAAATATTGTGTCCCTCTCAGAGAAAAATTACCAATTGCTTCAGCATTTCCATACAGAAGTGCAAGATCTAACCGGTTAGCATGCATTCAAGTCCATTTAATTTCTGAGGAAAATCAAATCTATCCCTTTGTTAAAATAACTGAACTATGTCAGTCAATATAGGTGAAGCTTCAAATGATGTGTTTATATACAATTCTTCAGGAAATTATTTAATAATTTCCCTTCCTCAAGAATTGTGTATAAACACATAATTTCCCTTCCTCAAGAAATGTATATAAAACACATCATTTCCCTTCCTCAAGAATTGTGTATAAACACATCATACTGTACAATTAACTGATATCAGCTACCAAGAGTGACCCAAACATCTGATTTAACTTCACACACTCTGATCTATCAGACTTTAGTGTGGTGGAGGTGGATAAGATAGAGGAATTTAAGAGGCCTTAGGATATATGGATATGTGGGGAATGGAGGGACATGGGACATATGCAGGCAGAAAAGATTAGTTTAACTTGGTATCATTGTGGGCCGAAGGGCCTGTTCTTGTGCACCAGTTCAAACATGTTTTGAAGTTCTCAATAGAGGACAACAGCTCTGATTTAATATTGGCCATCACCACAAGACTAAATGATTCAAGCAGTTCTTATTTTATCTGATATCATTTATAAATAAGGCCACCTTGCAATTGGCCCGTTTTTTTTTCACATAATGAAAGTTAATGATGTACGAGGGCTGTCCGGATTATCAATGATCTGACCTATGAAAAATCTGACTTTGTGCAAATTCGCCCCACACGTTTTTAAAGCTCCTTGACACTGCAGGTCAGGTTAGATCCACACGCTCGGCCTCTTGGAGCATCGTAGTTACAATCCACAGTATCCGCCAAGTCAACTCTCTCACAAAATTGTTTAGTCAAAATGCGATGAACAATTCTCACAATCGAATAAATCTAACCTTGCCATTTTGTTGATCCATTTGTGTGACTGTAGATAAAAAATGATGTCCACAAGTCATTTTAGTTTAGTTTACAGATACAGTGCGGAAACAGGCCCACCGAGTCCGCACCGACCAGCGATCCCCGCACAGTAACACTATCCCACACACTCGAGGGACAATTTACTTTTCTACCAAGCCAATTAACCTACAAACCTATACGTCTTTGGAGTGTGGGAGGAAACCGGAGCACCCAGAGAAAACCCACGCAGGTCACAGGGAGAACGTACAAATCCCGTACCGACAGCACCATGAGTCGGGATCGAACCCTGGTCTCTGGTGCTGCAAGCACTGTAAGGCAGCAACTCTACCGCTGCGCCACCGTGCCGCCCTTGTTTGTTTTAGAAGGAATTTGAAAATTCTGAATATTTAAATGAACATTGAAAACACATTTTTAATGCAAGGCCTGGGTTCCTTTTTTTTAAATTAACTGATTACAACAAGCACGCAATCTTCTCTGAGCCACAAATTCAGTCCATGCAGGTTATCCAATCTCACTGGTTCTTGCATGTTTTTGCCGCCCTTCTCTAATGTCCGAAAATACTACCCCTATTCAAAACCAGACTTTCGTATTAAATTGTCACGGCTATGAGATCAAATATTGAAGCTATAAATTAAGTCTGTGATTAATTTAAGCTCCAATTAAAAGCTTCTGGAAAGCTGCTTTGAACCGTTGCAGATGATAATTTAACACAAGGGTGATTTTTTTAAAACTATAGTTATCGGGATATTTGTGGTTCAGAGTCTTTTCCCCGGGCAAAGGGAATCAAGAACTAGGTGCAAAGGTTTAAGGTGTTAGGGGAAACATTTACTAGGAACCTGAGGAGCAGCCCAGAGTGGTGGGTATGTGGAATAAGCTGCCAGAGGAATCAGCTGAGTCCCGTATAATAACAATATTTAAAAGAGATTTGGACATGTACACTGATAGGTAAGATATAGAGGGACATAAATTCATAAGTTCCACGAGCAGAATTAGGCCATTCGGCCCATCAAGTCTACTCCGCCATTTAATCATGGCTGACCTATCTTTTCCTCTCAACCCCATTCTTCTGCCTTCGCCCACGTAACCTCTAACTAATCAAGAATGGCGCAATGGATATGGGCCAAAGGTGGGCATGTGGGTCTGGATTAGATGGGGCATCTTGGACAAGTTGGGCAGAAAGGCTTCTTAATTGTGCTGTGCGTGTGTCTATGACTCGTTTATAAAACACTTTTGTTGTGTGTGTTTATCCTCAGGGATACCTTGGAGAAGCGGCACTCCACTCATGCTTCATCTCCGTCAGTAAATCAAGTTAATTCTTTGGGCCACATCCGTAGTTCCACCGAGCACAACAGAAACCATGTAAATATTGAGCTGCGTGATAAGGAAAAGCCACGGGAGCGAGAACGGGATCACAGTGATACTTGGAAAGACTCGTCCGTGGATGAGCACAAAGTCAAGGAAAGTCACGCACCGGACAAGGAGAACCTGGGGCTGGAGGGCAGGGTCGGGGAGGACACCAACAAGCATATGAACAGAGTCAATTCACCTTACATCAGGCTGCCCGGCACGGACGGCACGAGAGCCAACAGCCATGCCAACCGAGAGGTGGATCGGAAAAGTGAGCCCTCTTCGTATGACCATCAGAAGAAGAGCAACGAGGTTAAAGTCAAGGAGGAGCGGAAGGAGGACAACGACATTATTTCAGAGGTGATTCAGACACAGCGACTCCCCGAGCACTCCCAGCCCACCTCGTTGCCCAGTGTCCATCCCAGCCCCTCGATGGCCTCCATGCCAATGGCCATGGCCATGGGCGGAGTACATCCCATGAATAGCATCAACACGCTGGACAGGACACGGATGGTGGCTCCCTTTATGGGGATTAGCCCAATACCTGGGAGCGAGCGCTTCCCATACCCTCCTTTCCACTGGGACCCCATGAGGGACCCCCTGCGAGACCCGTACAGGGGGCTGGACATCCACCGGCGAGACCCGCTGGCCAGAGACTTCTTGCTGAGGAGCGACCCGCTGCAGCGGCTGTCGGCGCCGCGGTTCTACGAGGCGGAGCGCCCCTACCGGGACCGGGAACCCCATGACTTCAACCGCGAGCACGCGCTGGTGGCCATGGACCCCAGGCGCGAGCACGAGAGGATGAGCCACCTGGAGGAGAGGGAGAGGCTGAGCATGCTGAGGGACGAGTATGAGCACGGGCGCCTACACCCCATCCACGCGGCCGCCCTGGACGGCCACATGCCCCACCCCGGCCTCCTGACGCCGGGGCTACCCAGCATGCACTACCCCCGCGTCAGCCCCTCCTCGGCCCACCAGAACGGCATCCTCAACAAGGCCCCCCCCACGGCCGCTCTGAGCGCCCCTCCCCCGCTCATCCCCACCGGCGGCGCCAGAGCCGGCTCACCCCGGAGGACTACGCCCCTGACTAGCTCAGAGGCGAGAGACAGGCCCCCCTCGCACACACACAAAGACATCGAAGCCCGATAATGCAGAGACGGCAGGGGGAGAAAACACACACGGAGGAGGTAACCGCGGAGGTCAAACAAAGGCCGCTTTGTAGCGTGATGACCCACCGTCTAACGCATTGGACTTCACTGGACTGTGGCGGGAGGGCGCGGCCCCCACCGTCAAACATGTAAAGTTACTTTGCGGAGAGAACACACTTTTTGTACATTTTAAGCTTAAGTTTTTTTGCAAATGTTCAATGTCGATTTTGTTTCCTTTTCTCCCCTGTTAATTTTATTTGTAGTATATATATATTAAAAAAAAAATGTGTTGTGAAGAAAGAGCAAACTAAAACGAGAAAAAAAAAAAAGAGTTACTGCTATATTTATCAAGGATTTGGGTATGTGGTAAAATGAGGAGGCCTCAGAGAAAAAAACAAAAAGAAAAGAAAAGCTCTTAATTTGTCTTCGGAGAGGAGTTCTGGATGAGACTCGGTTTGAAGGAATCAACCGTGTATAGAGGAAGTTCCCATGCTGAATGGAACTTGGGACATATATGCAAAAAGGAAGAGACAATAGGTTTTGACTGTGTACAAATGTAAATAGATTGAAGGGCAGCCGTTTGACGGCTGATCAGAAGCATCTGACAATGCGAGCTATTGGGAGATTAATTATCTGTTAACACAGTCTGCTTGTGCTGTGTTGGATAACTTTTTTTTTTGCGGCTGTACAGATATTCCCAACTATGCAAGCAGGTGAATGCTACGGCTTTTCACGCAGAAAGTCTGCATTCCTCGATGGAGCCTTTTCAACACAGTTCATTTAACCACCACGTCTAGCACATTACATTGTGTCTAAGGATTGTAAACTATGTTAATGAAGTAAAATTAGTTCTGTTGGTCTAATAGTGTATTAAAGTGCTATCTGAAGTTGTTTATTCTGTTTTGAAAAAATTCTATCTATGACAGTTGTTTCTTATGAGCAGAGATCTATTTTAGTAGTCACCTGAAGGCTTTAGTTGTGCGCTTCAAATTTGTGAACTCCTGATGTTGTGCAGTGTTTTTGAGAAACAAAAAAAATAATGTACACTGGATCAGTAGTGCTAGAACTCAATATTACCTATAGACTTTCATTTGCAGATATGCTGTTTATCATGTACGTAATGAAGTCCTTTACAGATCCTATTGTAAAGTGAAGCGACTCTGAATCTTCGGCATGTGCTTCATAAACAAAAACTTGTGTTATGTAAATTGTGCCATGTTATTAAAAAATCGAACTGAAGTGTTCTCAGTCTAACTGCGCTGGGAGCCTGCTGTTAATACTGCTTGCTCTTTCCTTGCGGCGATTTCACAGAGGGAAAATCTAGCCTCGTGTGTAGACACGTGGGCGTGATCGCACGTGTAAATTTTAAATGGAATCTTTAGGAACCTGATCAGCAGGCAAAGTCGGCAATGGGGGCAATCGTACCTGATGTGACCTTAGTAATTAATGTCCTTTCAAATGATATCAATAGACAATAGGTACAGGAGTAGGCCATTTGGCCCTTCAAGCCAGCACCACCATTCAATGTGATCATGGCTGATCATTCTCAATCAGTACCCCGTTCCTGCCTTCTCCCCATACCCCTGACTCCGCTATCCTTAAGAGCTCTATCTAGCTCTCTCTTGAATGCATTCAGAGACTTGGCTTCCACTGCCTTCTGAGGAAGTGAACTCCACAGATTTACAACTCTCTGACTGAAAAAGTTTTTCCTCATCTCCGTTCTAAATGGCCTACCCCTTATTCTTAAACTGTGGCCCCTGGTTCTGGACTCCCCCAACATTGGGAACATCTAACGTGTCCAACCCCTTAATAATCTTGTCAATATATTGTCTAAATATATTGTCAATATCAATTGACAATATATCACCGGCATATTATCCACTAAAGCAAAACTCTGCAAATGGCTGGGATCTAAAATTTCCAGAAGAAAATACAGTGGGAGAAATAAGGAAATGCAGGTGCTGGTTTACTAAACGACATGCTGGAGTAACTTAGCGGATTAGGTAGCATCTCTGGAGAACATGGATAGGTGATGTTAAGGGTCGGGACCCTTCTAAAGACTGATAGTCAGGGTGTGGAGGGGGGGGTGGGGGGGTGGGGGGGTGGGGGGGGAAGAGAGCCCGAAAGGAGGAGGGGCAGAACCAAAGATACTAGAGGAACAAGATGGACCACTCCATTGAAATCGCCTATACTGAAGTGCAGTACGCAAAGGAGCCATTTTAGTAGGCAAACCCGCCGTTCGCTATGCCTCTCGCAGTGTAATCAGTGTTTTGGGGGAACAGTATGTGTGATGATACCATTCAAATGCAGAATATATCTCATCTATCAATTCACAGATTTTTGTTATTTTTCTTTTTAAATGTTTCTGCAAGTTTCTGCCCACTAAAATGGCGCCGTGACGTACTACGGTTTTTAGGGTCGAGTGGTCTCTATCTTGTTCCTCTAGTATCTTTGGGCAGAACAGAACCTGGTGAGTTAAAGGTGGATGCAGGTGAGGGGGGGGTGGTTCATAGGTTGATGGTTGGAGATGCAAAGACAAAAGGTGAAAAGAACAGAGGAAAACACAATTCCTCCAGCATTTTGTGTCCATCTTCACATCATTTGTACGCCGGGCCCGGTGGTTTACCACGCAGCTCTGTCGAAGCATAACCACTTGCAGGAATCTAGTTGCAAAGACCCGCATCAGCAATATGATTATGTTCCAATAAATCTTTCCGCGATAAATCTCACTCAGGACACCTGGCAGAGCAGCAAGTAGTTATCTCTGGCTGTTGCTGGTGCTGGAGGAGAGATCTGGCCCTCTGACCAAGGGGACTCTGGAGGAAATCGCGATTCATGTCCTCACTTCTGGATGACCCATTCTATTCTACAGAGGACTGTTAGACTTCAGGCAGTGCACACTGCTCTAATTTATGGGGTGCTTTTTTTTTTAATAGGCATATTTTTAATCAAAAAAAATATTGCAAGGGGCAAAATACATTGCCAGTGGAAAGATGAATTGGAGAGGTAGCACAAATTTATGCCTGAGAAATCAATACGATATAATTTCACATGGGAAACTCACAGTTCCGAGACCAACATACTTGTCCACTCACGTTGCCATGGTTCGCCGAGGAAAGATGCATTATAATTCAACATCTGATACCATTTGCCACAAGTATAAAATTAATTAGTTATCACAGCCTTGTCATCAAACCATAGTTTATGCTGCAATAAAATAAAAACCTGTTTCTTTTTATATCTAGGGGAGGGTCAGAGTACGTAGCAGAGGTGTGTGCTGCTCTGTTCAGTCCTTGAGAACACAAGATCGAAGAGATTATACAACTCCCCAGCCTTTTCTCCATGCCCTGAACATTTAATTACAAGTGATAACTCTGAAGGAAGATGATCAAAACTGAGAATAGACACAAGATGCTGGAGTAACTCAGCAGGACGGGCAGCTACTCTGGAGAGATGGAATGGGTGACGTTTCGGGTTGAGGCCCTTAGAAACACATAGAAAAACATAGAAAATAGTTGCAGGAGGAGGCCATTTGGCCTGCCGAGCCAGCACCGCCATTCATTGTGATCATGGATGATCATCCACAATCAGCAACCTGTGCCTGCCTTCTCCCCATATCCCTTGATTCCACTAGCCCCTGGAGCTCTATCTAACTCTTTTTTAAATTCATCCAGCGAATTGGCCTCCGCTGCCTTCTATGGCGGAGAATTCCACAAATTCACAACTCTCTGGATGGAAAAGTCGTTTCTCACCTCAGTTTTAAATGGCCTCCCCTTTATTCTTAGACTGTGTGGCCCCCTGGTTCTGGACTCACCCAACATTGGGAACATTTTTCCTGCATCTAGCTTGTCCAGTCCTTTCATAATTTTATACGTCTCTATAAGATCCCCTCTCATCCTTCCAAACTCCAGTGAATACAAGCTCAGTCTTTCCAACCTTCTTCAGACTGAGAGTCAGGGGAGAGGGGAGACTAGAGATACGGAGATGGGTAGGGTGTGAAGCTGAGATATTGCTTCTCTCATTGCAGTTACAATGCAGTTACAGTTATTGAATTGGATTCCACTGCCCTCTGTGGCAGAGAATTCCACAGATTCACTACTCTCTTGCTGAAAAAGTTTTTCCTCATCTCAGTCCTAAATGGCCTTACCCCTTATTCTTAAACTGTGACCTCTGGTTCAGGACTCCCCCAACATCGGGAACATTTTTCCTGCATCTAGCCTGTGCAATCCTTTAAGAATTTTATATTTGTGTTCTGCTCAAGATTCGTGCATCTGCAGTTCCTTGTGCCTCCACACCACCAAGTTATGTCGGTACCAACAGGAAGCAGCCTTCCTCTCCTCCCTTTGTGTGCCAAAATATACTGTATACTACGCCCTCTCCACTTAATGCAGCCAGCGTAAACAGACGATATTTTCAAAAGAGATTTGGGAATCCACATCGCAGTTTTACCAGGCATGTGGGTTGAACGCTTATTGTTCACACAGCAGCTGAATGACCAGTTGATTGTTACCCATCTATGCGCCTGTCAAGCCTCTGACAGTACAACTCTACAGCAGCTCTCAGATGAAAAATATCCATGTCTGGGGTAATCTCCACGCCCATTGCCCATGAACCACCATCATCAAGAATACATTGAGCTACCCCCACAATTAAAATGTGGACTACGGAAATGACAGAGACCCTGCATTTGGAAAAAAATAAGATTTGCCTTAATTGACAAACCTGATTTATTTTTTAAAATATGGTCTCCATTTATTGAATTTTTAGAAAAGTAAATGGGTTTGACACAGGACTAAAATAAAAATTTTAAATTAAAAGTTGAAACTTGAGTTTAGGGTTGGATGTACAACTGTGGTTATTGTCTCCCGGATCTACCCCCTTTCATTTTTACAGTTATACCTTTTTAAAATTTTTATTATTATTCTCTCTTCTCAATAGTTTATAGGTTTTTTTTTCTTTCTTCTTTATTTTTTATTTTCTCTCTTTAAAAATTTAAAAATTGAAGCTATGTAAGAACTTTGTAACAAATTTGTCTTTTATTTCTATCTGTACATATGCTTTTCAAAAATAAAATATTTTTTAAAATTTAAAAAAAAAAAAAAAGAATACATTGAGCTGGGCAATAGGAAGCCCATGAACCAGGTAGAGATGGTCATAAGGAATAGTAGAATTAGGGCATTCGACCCATCAAGTCTGCTCTGCCATTCAATCATGGCTGATCTATCTCTCCCTCCTAACCCCATTCTCCTGCCTCCTCCCCATAATCTCTGACCCCTGTACTAATCAAGAATTTATCTCTGCCTTAAGAGTATCCACTGACTTGGCCTCCCATTTACTTTTATGAGCTGATCTCATTCTCTTAATTTCTTGGTGCCTCTTTGCTGAATCCTAAACTGCTCACACTCCTCAGGTTTACGACTTTTCTGGCAACTTTGAACAACTCCTTTTTGAATCTAATACCATCTGTGCTTCTTTTATTAACAATGGCTGGGTCACTCTTCCTTTTGTGTTTTTGCACTAGAAAGAAATGTATGACAATTGCAGTTCTCTCTTTTTCACCCAGAGTGTTGTGAATGGACAATAGGTGCAGGAGTAGGCTTTCAGCCCTTCGAGCCAACACCACCATTCACCGTGATCATGGCTGATCATCCACAATCAGTACCCCGTTCCTGCCTTCTCCCCATATCCCTTGACTCTGCTATCACTAAGAGCTCTACCTAACTCTCTCTTGAAAGCATCCAGGGAATTGGCCTCCACTGCCTTCTGAGGCAGACAGTTCCACAGCTTCACAACTCTTGAGTGAAAAAGTTTTTCTTCAGCTCCGTTCTAAATGGCCTACCCTTTATTCTTAAACTGTGGTCCCTGGTTCGGTTCTCCTTCAACATTGGGAACATGTTTCCTGCCTCCGGCGTGTCCAACCCCTTAATAATCTTATATGTTTCAATAAGATCCCGTCTCATCCTTCTAAATTCCAGAGTATACAATCTGTGGAATTCTCTGCCACAGAAGGCAGTGGAGGCCAATTCACATCATGCTTTCAAGAGAGAGTTAGATATGGCTCTTCGGGGTAACGGAATCAAGGGTTATGGGGAGATAGCAGGAACGGGGTACTGATTTTGGATGATCAGCCATGATCATATTGAATGGCGGTGCTGGCTCGAAGGGCCGAATGGCTTACTCCTGCACCTATTTTCCATGTTTCTAATGTTCTGTGGAAAAACAAGGAACTGCAGATGCTGGTTAACAAAAAAAGACATAAAATGTTGGAGTAACTCAGCGGGTCAGGCAGCATCTTTGGAGAACATGGATAGGTGACATTTCAGGTTGGGAATTAAATTGTCTATCTACTTTGTTGTCTTTTAATGAAGTTCCCCCATTCATTCCTTGGAGGTTCCCTTTGTTCAGAATTGGGGCCACCATTTTGGATTGAATAAACCTACTCTATCTTCATGAAAAACTCTTCATTCTCTCTTCCCTCAATCACCCTTTTTTTTTCATTTACGGTACAGACCTAGGCTACCCTATTTCCTACCTGGCTCCTCGTCATCCGGGTCTAAAACAAAATCCCACAAACAACCCAGGAGTTTATTTTCACCATAAAATTGCCAATTTGGTTGGAGTAGAGTAATATAGAAACATAGAAAATAGGTGCAGGAGAAGGCCATTCGGCCCTTCGAGCCTGCGCCGCCATTCAATATGATCATGGCTGATCATCCAACTCAGTATCCTGTACCTGCCTTCTCTCCATACCCCCTGATCCCTTTAGCCACAAGGGCCACATCTAACTCCCTCTTAAATATAGCCAATGAACTGGCCTCAACTACCTTCTGTGGCAGAGAATTCCACAGATTCACCACTCTCTGTGTGAAAAAAAACTTTCGGTCCTAAAAGAATTCCCCCTTATCCTTAAACTGATGGGACTTCCCCATCATCAGGAACAATCTTCCTGCATCTCGCCTGTCCAACCCCTTAAGAATTTTGTAAGTTTCTATAAGATCCCCCCTGAAGAGGGGGGGGGGGGTTGCTGAAGAGAATGCAGAGTATTCCTACAATTTAGTAACATGCGTTGATGGTGGGGTTATAACTCCCCTGGACTGTTCTGGAGTCTCCAAGCAATGAATAATCAATCACCTCGACAGTGGTACAAGTGAACCGAGGAAAAACAACAGAACCACGGGGTGTGTGAAAGCCAAGTGTGATCTTTTCTTTTCTATTAAATGCTTTCATGTGTTCATTATTAAATACAACCGAGATGATTACAATTGGCAATGGGAAAAGTAGTTGTCCAGAAGGCGCAGGCCGCGTACGGCAATAGGATCAACAAACTCGTCAGGAAGGCTGGCTCCGTCCTGGGGGCGGAGTTGGATTCATGGGAGGTGGTCTTGGAGGGGAGGATGCTCCTCAAACTGCGGAGCATTCTGGACAATGCAGCTCACCCCCTCTGTGACACACTGGTCAACCTGAGGAGCACCTTCAGCAACAGACTGGTTCCACCAAGATGCAGCACAGAACGCCACAGGAGATCCTTCTTCCCTGTGGCTATCAAACTGTACAACTCCTCCCCCTTCTGTCGTGGGGTAGACTGAGACTGAGACTGACCGCACCCCCACATCCCCAAAGCCTTACCACTCGTCACTTTATTTTCATGTTTCATGTACTTTGTGTTTTTCTATGGCTGTGGCCAAATTAATTTCCCTCCTGGGATAAATAAAGTTCTATCGTATCGTACCAGTGGAAGATTTCAAAACAAAACTGGGTTCAAAACTTGCAAATGGAATCTCCAGAGCACACCCAACCCAGGCAGCTCCAAGTGAGACAAGGCATTTATGCACCTTGCTGGATGGATTCAAAGGCCGTTGGCCTGCACAGAGATCATTTAGTTTTCAGTTTGCACGCCCTTTCCTGTGACTACAATGGGCAATAGACAATAGGTGCAGGAGTAGGCATTCGGCCCTTCGAGCCAGCACCGCCATTCAATGTGATCATGGCTGATCATTCTCAATCAGTACCCCGTTCCTGCCTTCTCCCCATACCCCCTGACTCCGCTATCCTTAAGAGCTCTATCTAGCTCTCTCTTGAATGCATTCAGAGAATTGGCCTCCACTGCCTTCTGAGGCAGAGAATTCCACAGGTTCACAACTCTCTGACTGAAATGGTTTTTCCTCGTCTCCGTTCTAAATGGCCTACCCCTTATTCTTAAATTGTGGCCCTTGGTTCTGGACTCCCCCAACATTGGGAACATGTTTCCTGCCTCTAACATGTCCAACCCCTTAATAATCTTGTCAATATACTGTCTAAACCAACGATAATCACCGGCATATTATCGACTAAAGCAAAACTCTGCAAATGGCTGGGATCTAAAATTTCCAGAAGAAAATACAGTGGGAGAAATAAGGAAATGCAGGTGCTGGTTTACTAAACGACATGCTGGAGTAACTTAGCAGATTAGGTAGCATCTCTGGAGAACATGGATAGATGATGGTAAGGGACGGGACCCTTCTAAAGACTGATAGTCAGGGTGGGAGGGGCCCCTGGTTCTGGACTCCCCCAACATTGGGAACATGTTTCCTGCCTCTAACGTGTCCAACCCCTTAATAATCTTATATGTTTCAATAAGATCCCCTCTCATCCTTCCCCCTCTGGGCTTCTCCTCTGTGCTTTGAATTAGAACATAGAATACTACAGCAGAGGAACGGGCCCTTCGGCCCACCCACAATACTTGGGCTGATCATGATGCCAAGTTACACTGATCTCATCTGCCTGTACACGATCCATACCCCTCTATTCCCTGCGCTTCCATGTGCCTATGGTAAAGCCATTCAAACACTACTATCGTATCTGCCCCCATCACCACCCCTAGCAGCGTGTTCCAGGCCCCCTGTGTGAAAAGGTTGCCCTCCTCATCTCCATTAAACTTTTCCCCCTTTCACCTTATAGCTAGTCCCTCTCGTGTCGGACATTTCCGCTCCAGTGAAAAAGGTTCTGACTAGCACGTAACATTGCAATGTCATGTTGGTGGGATGTCTATCTGGGCACTGCAAATTACCCCGAGTATTTGGGAGGGAGAGAGAAATTTGGGGCAGGTTGATGGGAATGTGGGATGATCAAAAAATGGGGCTAATGCAGAATTAATACAAAGTGGTAGTTGATGTTCAGCGTGGACTCAGTGGGCAGAATGGCCAGTTCCCATTGCTAAGTTGTTCTGAATCTGTAGATGAGAGAGATAACAGCAGCACTGAACATCTATGTACTAAAACTCTCATTTGTTTGTTTGTTTGTTCCTGAACTACAGCCAAAACGGGACACGGTAGCACGACAATTTTAAGCCCACCTTACTCACCGTCGTCCCTTTGGTGCTAATGGAAGAAGTTTAATTAAAATCGGTGTTATATTTTTAAAGTTATTCACTTTTTAAAGTTTAAATCTATCTCTGAGGGAGGGAGATGGAGTGGGGGGAGAGGAAGGGGGGAGGGGGAGGGGGTGGAGGAAAGGGGGAGGGGGATGGGGGGAGGGGAAGGAGGGAGGGGGGGAGGGGGAGGGAGGGAAGGGGGGAGAGGGGAGAGGGAGGGAGGAGTGGGGGAGGAGAGGGTGCTGCACCTATGCAGGAGAGGATTGGGCCCAACGGGTCCACTTGGTCTAGTGATTTCTAAAAGCAAATCCAGTGCCATTTGATTTCAGATTAAAGGAACAGACCTTGTAAATTAAACAGGGATTAATCAGAAGGGATGGGTTGGGTAGGAGAGGAAGTGATAAGGTAATGGCATTTGCTTTAAGTATCAGAGTGGGTGCACAATAGATCAACTATCAGCTGGTGTTGGTATGGATTTTCCAGGAGTTATTTAATAAAGAAGGAAATAGAGTAAAACAAGTAAAAGTGGGGACATAATAGACTGCAGATGCTGGGATATCGAATAAAACCCCAAGTGCTGGAGGAACTCAGATGGTCAAGCAGCATTTGGGTGTGTTCTGGAGATTCCATTCTGAACAAGGGTCTTCTGTAATCCGGAGATAGGTCCCAGCACGAAACACCGTCTGTCCATTCGCACCACAGATGGTCGGCACAGCTGCAGAGTTGCTGTCTTGCAGCGCCAGTGACCCAGGTTCAATCCTGACCACGGGTGCTTGTCTGTATGGAGTTGGTCCATTTTCCCCGTGACCTGCGTGGGTATTCTCCTCCCACTCTCTAAAGACGTGCAGGTTTGTAGTCTAATTGGCTTGGCCAAATTGTAAATTGTCTGTCATGTGCGTAGGATAGCATTAGTGTGCGGGGATCGCTGGTTAGCGCAGACTCGATGGGCCGAAGGGCCTGTTTCCGCTCTGTATCCCTAAACTAAAACTAAAGTAAAAGACGTTGCCTGACCCGCTTCCTCCAGCACTCAAGAGTTTTGCTCAAAGAGTGGGATACTTTTCTTCAACTTACGGAAACAGGGACCCCTGCCCTTTACCCCTAAACCATTAAACAAAGCACTTAGTCGATGTGTTCGGGAAAATAAACAAGTCACACACACAGTGGGCTAGGTGTCTGTCTTCTATGCTGTACGATTCAATAATCTTCGTCCCACGGTTTCTGCTGGGAAAGACACTTTGCCTGTTGCCTTTATTTCAGTTGCTGCATCCATTACATTTGAGCTTGGTAATAGGTGGTTAAGTTTGCACAAATCAGGGCACAACTAACAACTGGAAAAAAGAGTTTGCTTTTACAAACTTTACATGCTTAAAATACATTTCTGCATCTGTGCACATTATTTTGTTCTGCTGACATTACAAATGTTAAATAAATAAGCTAATAATTGTGCAAAATAGTACACATGAGGAAGCATTACCTGGATATTTAGTGCTCCCTTGTGAAATTTGCTGATGAAATCTTTTTAGCCTTACATAATGTTTTTTTCTTCATGAGTCCCTGTGCTAATACAAGCAATAATGGAATAGTTTTATTGCATTTCTAATGAATGCCTCTATTAATAGGAGATAATAATATTCAAATCAATGAATTGTTCCACTTTGTAGCACTGGATTTTTTCAGTCTTTTTGCAATGTCGTTAGATTCTCCTACCTGGGGACAATGATATTAACCAAAGAGAAGAAATTGTCTTTGTTGTGCATTTATTTTCGTTTATTTCATTTTTTAGTTTTAGAGAGTAAACAGGCCCTTTGGCCCATCGGGTCGGCGCCGACCAGCGATCCCCGCACATTAACACTATCCTACACACTCTAGGGACAATTTTACACATACACCAAGCCAGTTGACCTCCGTACCTGTACGTCTTTGGAGTGCGGGAGGAAACTGAAGATCTTGGAGAAAACATACGCAGGTCACGGGGAGAACGTACAAACTCCGTACAGACAGCACCCGTAGTCGGGATCGAACCCGGGCCTCCGGCGCTGCAAGCGCTGTAAGGCAGCAACCAGCGTGCTGTGCCACCAATTGCTGATGGTTTGGTTCTGGAGTCCTACTTCTGAAGCTTTTTGGATGTTGGACGTTTATCTTTAGATAATGTTCTTCAGGAAGGGTCTCGACCCGAAGCGTCACCCATTCCTTCTCTCCTGAGATGCTGCCTGACCCGCTGAGTTACTCCAGCATTTTGTAATACCTTCGTTTTATGTCAGTTATTCATCTGTGATATTGGCCCAGCTTTTTTTGCTTGTTTTTCCTTGTTTGAATTCTCTCCGGAAGTTGTGGATTTACCCAGCACGTCTTCCTGCTCTGCATTTCACGACTCTGACATTCTTTTGTCCCGCGTTCACACTCTCTAACTGCCCCCGTTCACTCGCAGACCAGACACCCTTGTTTCCAGCTGCACCCCACGGTCTCTCTACTTTCACCCTCTGCAGCTTGATGGACTTCTTTTCTCTCCTTTCCAATTCTGGTTTGAGATCTTTGACCAGAATTATTAACTTGTTTCTCTTTCTGCAGATATGGGCCGCCTTTCATTTACTGGTTTGCACTTTATATACCCATCACTGCATCTTTTACACTAAAACTCTTGTTTGTTTGTTCCTGAACTACAGCTAAAACGGTATACGATAGCACGACAACTTTAGGCCCACCTGATTCACCGTCGTCCCTTTGGTGCTAATGGAAGAAGTTTCATTGAAATCGGTGTTATATTTTTAAAAGCTATTCACATTTTAAAGTTTATATCTATCTCCGAGGGAGGGGGAGGAGGGAGGAGGGAGGGAGTGGAGGGGGAGGGAGGGAGTGGAGGGGGAGGGAGGGGGAGGGGAGAGGGGAGAGGGGAGGGGGAGGGGGGGAGGAGATGGTGCTGCACCAATGCAGGAGATGTTTGGGCCCAACGGGTCCACTTGGTCTAGTTTTTTTAAAATTTACTTTATCCACCCATACTCACCTCATTCAAATCATTGCATGACAAGTTGATGGGATCTGGACACTAATTGGCTTTAAGTTCCTTTAATTTCTCCCATAATATATTTTCACTGATGTCATTTTTTTTGTCATGTACTTTAGGCCTGTTAACAATTTCCAGAGGATTTGTATGCCTGCTGCAAAGGTAGACACAACATCATTGTTTCCTTTCTCTGCCATTTCCCCTGTTATTAATTTTTATTAACCATTTTGTAACATCATTTTTTCTGTACATCGAAGATTTTACTGTTTGTTTTATGATACTCTCCTAATTACCCTCATCTTCTACCTTCTCGTTTATTTTCAATTTCTTGTCCTTTTCTGGAATCGTTAAATGATAGTCATTACCTTTTTAGTGTTATGTCTTTCAATGGTGTTTCTTAATCTACCGTAGCTAATATCAACAATTTCGACGAGAATGTACAAGGCATGATTAGTACATTTGCAGATAACACAAAAGTGGGTGGTATTGTCGAGAGTGAAGATGGCCTGTACTCGCTGGAGTTTAGAAGGATGAGGGGGGACCTCATTGAAACTTCCAGAATAATGAAAGGCATAGATAGAGTGGACGTGGAGAGGATGTTTCCACTGGTGGGAGAGTCTACGACCAGAGGTCACAGCCTCAGAATTAAAGGGCGCTCTTTTAGAAAGGAGGTGGGGAGTGAATTCTTTAGTCAGAGGGTAGTTAATCTGTGGAACTCATTGCCACAGAGGGCAGTGGAGGCCAAGTCAGTGGATATTTTTAAGGCAGAGATAGACAAATTCTGGATTAGAACGGGTATCAAGGGTTATGGGGAGAAGGCAGGAAAATGGGATTAGGAGGCAGAGATCAGCCATGATTGAATGGTGGAGTAGACTTGATGGGCCGAATGGCCTAATTCTTCTCTTATAACTTGTGAACATGTGGTTATCAGAAATTACAGCAGGATCTTGAACAAGTGGTCTGAGGAATGGCTAATCGAGTTGAATGTAGATAATGTCATAAGGTCATAAGGAATAGGAGTAGAATAAAGCCATTCAGCCCATTAAGTCTACTCCGTCATTCAATCATGGCTGATCTATGTCTCCCTCCTAACCCCATTCTCCTGCCTTCTCCCCATAACCTCTGACACCTGATAAGTGAGAGGTGTTGCATTTAGGAAGTAAAACACGGGTATGGAGATGTTGGGATTGCTCTGAGAGATGGCATGAACTAAATGGGCTGAATGGCCTCTTCTGTCACGCGATTAGCTCTTGTCATTTCTGACGTTGGTCGTTGTGAGTAAAAAAGTAGCATTCAAATTTCAAAATAAGACATCCTTGGGTGCATCACAAGGGGGAGGAGGGACTTGTCTGTTTGGGTAGGAACAATGTCAGTGTGGTAAACTTGGTAGAAATAGTGTGAGATTGTAGCAAAAACTGAAGATAGGCAGCAGGTACCAGATCATATCTGTCAAAGAGAAAAACCAAGTCGACATGTTCGGCTGATGACTTTTTATTAGCGCCCAGAAAAATAGTATGTGAATAGTATGTTTTAATTACAGAGAGGAGGATGGGTGAGAAGAGCAAAGGGATGATGATGCCAGTTGATCTCTCCAGTAGAGGTGCACACAAAAACAGGAGAGAGGTGATAGAAGGGGGAAATAAAGATGAGACTGAGAGAAACTGCAGAATATTGCAGATGCTGGACATCTGAAATAAAACTGGAATATCAGGAGTCATCTGATAATGTTAGCCATGGGGTGAGATAGGTTTGGAAAATAATGTTTAGAGATCAGGACCTAAATAACTTTCCAAGAGCAAGTGTTCATTTAGTTTGCTTCATCTTGATCCTGGCTAAGATGTCCAGTGGAAGATGCTCTGAACATCGCCTTTGCAGCTATTAAATGGAAGGTTACGTTGTGGGATACTGCCAATGCATTTCCCCCAATTCTCCCATTATTAATGGTCACCTCTTCGAGAAATGGATCAACTTTTATATCTTTTTTTTTTTTTTTTTTTTTAGTCCGGTGGCCTCTATAATGGCTAGCCATCTTGGATATTCCATGGGACCAGAGGGCACAGCCTTTGAATAAAAGGAGGTCCTTATAAAAAGAAGATGAGGAGGAATTTATTTCGTCAGAGGGTGGTGAATCTGTGTCATTCGTTGCCACAGACGGCTGTGGAGGCCAAGTCATTGGGTATTTCTAAAAGCAGAGATTGATAGGTACTTTATACGTTAGGTTGGCTAAAGATACAGGAGAAGGTAGGGGAATGGAGTTGAGAGGGAAGGATAGGTCAGCCATGATTGACTGGCAGAGTAGACTTGAAGGGCCGAATGGCCTAATTCTGCTTCTATGACTTATGAACTTAATAACTAGAGCCAGGATGTTTAGGCGCTAAAAATCTCTGAAATAGGCAGGCAAATAGGCATAATAAAATTACAAAAAAGGCACAAAAAAGGCATTTATTGCCAAAAAAAAGGCATAAAAAAGGCTTGTATTTCCACCACCAAAATATGGTTAAAAATGTGTTTAACTGTCTGCACATGCTGGGAGATGAAATATTTCTTCTCATGATTCACTGCTTTCTCACATGCTTTGCAAAACAGCACAGTTGGCTGTTGAGAATATATCACCCCCGTACACTCTCACCAAATCGTTCAGTTTTTTACATGGCGTTGACTTGACTTTAGGCATTTTGACGCTTGCTGGGTAGATCCTACAGGAGCGGGGATGCAGACCTCTACAGGCAGGCCAAGTACAAGCTGAGAAGGGGAATCAGAGATGCCAAGGAAAGATACTCTGAGAAGTTGAGGAGCAAGTTCTCAGCTAATGACACCCCTTCAGTTTGGAAGGGCTTGCAAGAAATCACAAGCTACAAGAGGAAAACCCCCCGCACCTTGGACAATCGTCAGCTGACCAACGACCTGAACGAGTTCTACTGCAGGTTCGAGAAACAGAAACATTGTGCTGGTAGCCCCTTCCCTCTCCCCAAACAACACTTCACACCCACTCACAGCCTGACTTCAGTTTGAAAAGACTGAACCCTTCTCCACCCACCCCTCTCCAATCACCACTTAACACCCACTCACAGCCTGACTGCAAAAGACTGGGGCCTCGTCCACTACCCACGAATGAACGACTGACGGTGGCGCCTCCGGTTTTGCCCCGGTGGTGGAGATTTTCTTGTAAGTTACGTTAACACGGCAAAAAAAGGCTGATTTAGGCACTTGATCATGAAAAAGGGCATTATCTTGCTGAAATCATCAAAAAAGGCACGAAAAGGCACAGGGCATTTATGCCAAAATCCTGGCTCTATTAATAACTATTCGTTCTAGTGGCCTGGTGATTTAGTAGCCAAAGTTCTGAGTTGTTGACCCAGAGAGGTGAGTACAAATCCTACTGTGGGTAACAAGTATATTACATTCAAGTAGTTAAATAAACCAAGAAACAATCAGATTGTCGTACAAAATAAATCGGGTATATGAATGCCAATTACCAAAATAAATCTGCCATCTTTCTGGAGTCTGGCCTCTATGTTGTCGCCGACTCATAAACACAGTTGACTCGAAACCAGCTTCTGCAATTAGGTTTGCAATGTAAACACTTGCATTGCCAGTGACATTTGCAATCAATGAACAAATAGAAAATGTGCTAGTTTTATATCATAGCAGAACTTAATCAATCAATTTTGTCAAACGTGCCTCTTCAATTTTATATAAAACTTGTTTTTCTCTCCTTAACAAAACTGCTGTATTTTCCGCTTAAATCAGGAGAGTGGGATTAGTGCATGTGGGTATTAGTATCAGTACAAATAAGGTGGGCAAACTTGGCCTGTTTCTGTACTCTACAAGCCTAATTTTATGATTCTGTAAAGTCCCTCTTGCAATTCAGCACAATTAAATGCCAGCAAATGGGATTAGTGTGGATAAGCAAAATTATTGTCATGGGTGTGGTGGACTGAAGGGTCTGCTTCTGCACTGCACAAATTTGACTCCATGGTATTTCCATGAAGTATGAAACCCAACAGATAAATCATTAAAAAAAAGACCTCTCGGGGGTTTCTGAACAGGTTCATGAAGCACAAGTACAAAAAGTGGTGCCAAATGTGTGTAAGGTAATAAGGTAAAGGAACAAGATTAGATGAAAATAACATCTGTATTTTTGGATATGCCATTTAAACAAGGGCTTAATGAGAACACCACCATTTCATTGGCAGAGTAACTAACCTGAGATACTGACATTAATTATATTTGCTGCAGGAGAAGCTTAGAATAGATTTAATGAACACTTTTTTTAAAGTAATGAATTTGAAATGGAGGATGAGAATATTGCTTCTGTCTGAAGAATCAGGACAAGTGCAAGAGATTGGTGAGGCTACATTTGGAGTAATATCAGAAAATAACTGCAGATGCTGGTACAAATCGAAGGTATTTATTCACAAAATGCTGGAGTAACTCAGCAGGTCAGGCAGCATCTCAGTCTGAAGAAGGGTCTCGACCCGAAACGTCGCCCATTCCTTCTCTCCTGAGATGCTGCCTGACCTGCTGAGTTACTCCAGCATTTTGTGACTACATTTGGAGTAACGTGTTCAGTTTTGGTCACCCTGTTAAAGGAAATAAATTTCTAAAGCTGGAAAGGATGCAGAGAAGATTCACAAGGATGTTGCCAAGTTTCATGGGCCTGAGCTATAGGGAGAGGCTGAGCAGGCTAGGACTTCATTCCTTGGAGCACAGGAGGACAAGGGGTGTCTTTTTCTCCAGAGTGGGAGAATAAAGAACCAGAGGACATAGCTTTATGGTGAAGTGGGAAACCTTTAATAAGAACCCTAGGGGATCATTTTTTACGCAAAGGATGGTAGGAATATGGAACGACCTTCTGGAGGAGGTAATTGAGGTAGGTACTATCACAACGTTTAATAACATTTGGACAGGTACTGGATAGGATAAGTTTCGAAGAGTTTGGGACTAATGTAGATATGGCATGTTGGTCGGCATGGGCAAGATGGGCCGAAGGGCCCGTTTCAACACTTTTTGACTCTATGACCAGTGCTCAGTAAAGGTTCTGCCTTCCAGCTCCACGATCCAGGTTCACTCCTGATCTATCATTCTCTCTGTGCGGAGTCCGCACGCTGTCCCTGTGAGCACGCGCGTTTCCGCGGTGGATTCCGACCCGAAACGTCACCCATCGTTTCTCTCCAGAGATGCTGCCAGGCCTGCTGAGTTATGCCGGCACTTAGTGTCTGTCTTCAGTATAAACTAGCGTCTGTAGTTCCTGCCTACACTTCAGGATAAAAGATAGTGCAAATGTACTTTCGCACGTAAACGTGATGGAAAGGAGTCTCAGTGACGAGAGCTGGAAATGTTGGCCTGCGATTGATAATCCAATGGTACTGTTGAAAGTACTGCTAGTCAAGTACTGCTTAAACAGTGTGGAAACGGGCCCTTCAGCCATCTTGCCCATGCTGGCCAACGTGCCATATCTCTTTAGTCCCAAACTCTTCTAAACCTATCCTATCCAGTACTGTCAAAAGAAAATGCAGTCTATATGGGTAGTGGGTGGGGGGGGGGGGGGGGGGGGGATAAAAGTGGATTTTGTTTTATTTGTTTAAATGAGCGATGACACAAACACACTGGTGACAAGTGCGCTTCTGTGCTGTAAGATCTGGTTATGTGCTTCATCTCATGCTTTGCAGAGGTAGAAGGCATTGGTTTGGGAAAAAAAGGAACACAAAATGATGGAGTAACTCAACGGGACAGGCAGCGTCTCTGGAGAGAAGGAATGGGTGATGCTTCTGGTCTCGACCCGAAACGTCACCCATTCCTTCTCTCCAATAGACAATAGACAATAGACAATAAGTGCAGGAGTAGGCCATTCGGCCCTTCGAGCCAGCACCGCCATTCAATGTGATCATGGCTGATCATTCTCCAGAGACGCTGCCTGTCCCGCTGAGTTACTCCGGCATTTTGTGTCTACCTTCGATGGAAATCAACATCTGCAGTTCCTTTCTACACATTGAAATGGGGAAAACTATCTTGGATCACATGCCAAGATTGCAGACTGTGCAGAATATGCAAAAGGAATGTTTCCTTTCTGCTTACTGTTTATATCAATAAAATTAGCAATTGAAATAAATGCTCTATTTCAAAACGCCATTAAAGTTAGAACCTGACTATGAGCCATGAATACGAGCAGCCAGTAGAAACAGCTCGGTAATGTAATAAAGCAGCATCTGTTACGGAAACCATCAGAAGAAACCTCAAGAATTTTAGCCACAGAACTGAATGTTTTTTTTTTTAACTGTGGAAAAGTTCTTTTGAAGAATATAAATGTTCTTGATCCGTTTACAGAGAAGTTCAGTGTAGGAAAGAACTGTAGATGCTGGTTTAAATCGAAGGCAGACACAAAATGCTAAGGGTCTCGACCCGAAACGTCACCCATTCCTTCTCTCCAGAGATGCTGCCTGTCCCGCTGAGTTACTCCAGCATTTTGTGTCCATGTACAGGGAAGTTCATGCAGTCTCGAGGTCTGTGATTTGGACTCAGAGTACATGGTCTTGCTTTATATTACACTCCACTGGTAAAATTAATCTTCAAAATTGTCATTATTTAGTGCTGTTGGTCATGGACTCGTTTGATATATCTGTCACACTGGAGTGAATAAGAGATAAATTCCACTCTGAAGAAGGGTCCTGACCTGAAACGTCATCTATCCATGTTCTTCAGAGTTGCTGCCTGACCTGCTGAGTTACTCCAGCACTTTGTGTCCTTTTTTAAATATGTATTCCAGTCTCCCGTTTGGCATACCTGTTACCTGTAAGTCTCAGGGATTCATGTCATCGAGGCTAAGTCAGGTCGAAATAATAAGTATGCAGCTTCCATGTTTGTGAGGTCAAGACTAATGCTGAGGCTCGATAAGGCACTGGTCGGGCCGCATTTGGAGAACTGTGAGCAGATCTTGGCCCCATATCTGAGGAAGGATGTGCTGGCTCTGGAGAGGGCCCAGAGGAGGTTTACAAGAACGATTCCAGGAATGAGTGGGTTAGCATATGATGAGCGTTTGACAGCACTGGGCCTGTACTCGCTGGAGTTTAGAAGGTTGGGGAGGGACCTCATTGAAACTTACAGAATAATGTAAGGCATAAAGAGTGTGGATGTGGAAAGGATGTTTCCACTGGTGGGAGAGTCCAGGACTAGAGGTCACAGCCTCAGAATTATAGGGCGCTCTTTTAGAAAAGAGTTGAGGAGGAACTTCTTTAGTCAGAGGGTAGTTAATCTGTGGAACTCAATGCCACAGAGAGCTGTGGAGGCCAAGTCAGTGGATAATTTTAAGGCAGAGATAGACAAATTCTTGAATAGAACGGGTGTCAAGGGTTATGGGGAGAAGGCAGGAAAATGGCTGCAGAGATCAGCCATGATTGAATGGCGGAGTAGACGCGATGGGCCGAATGGCCTAATTCTACTCCTATAACTTGTGAATTTGTGAAGACCTGTTTTCAAAAAGCACTGAGTCACTGGAATGGAATATATTACTTTAAATGAACTACCTAACAGAATGAAGGTGCCAACCAATAAATTAGATTTGTGGTAGTTCTATGATCAATTTCTTGTGGATTGTAACAAGGACAATTATTCTGAACACTTTGCATGCAGAGGCAATGGTTCAAATATTAAAAAGTGTAATAAAGGAAACGTTGGTGTTATCAATAATTCATAGTGTAGAAGACAGGATTAGGTAGTAATCGAGCACCAGAGGACATAGGTTGAAGGTGAGGGGCGGTGGATGCATGGAACAAGCTGCCGGAGGAGGTGGAGGGGCAGATACCGTCACAACGTTTAAGAAGGGACTTACAAATTTGCAAGGAACTTACAAATCCCTTGTGGCCTCATTTTAAGTCGCAGGACAACAAAAAAATCCCTCTCCTAACTCTACCCTGGAATTTAGAGCAGTTATTCAGAGGTTGGTCAGTTGTTTGTGATTGTGCGAATGATATTGATAAGAGATAGTCTCGACCTGAAACGTCGCCCATTCCTTCCCTCCAGAGAAGCTGCCTGTCCCGCTGAGTTACTCCAGCTTTTTGTGTCTACCTTTCATTTTCTATTTTCTGGCCTAACTTTGTAATATTGTTAGTATTATTTTGGTTGGTCCATTTGCATGCCAGGTTAGCATTACTTAACTAAAAGGGAATTCCTGAAGAATATTTCATTCACTGTCCAAAGCGGTGGAACAAAATTCATTGATCATCGTTTGTCGGCATTATTTTGTCTTTGAGTCATGCAACGTGGAAGCAGGTCCTTCAGCCCAACTTGCCACGTCGACCAACATGTCCCATCTACACTAGTCCCAGCTGCCCGTGTTTGGCTCATATCCCTCTAAACTTGTCCTATCCATGTACCTGGCCAGATGTTTCTCAAACGTTGTGACAGTCCTTGCCTCAACTACCTCCTCTGGCAGCTCGTTCCATGCACCCACCACCAGTCAGTTCAGCTGATTATAGAGGATCCTGGCATTGATTTTCAATCAGTTATAATAAGCCTTTTGTTGAATTCAGTTTATAAAGTTAAATCTTAGGCATGTATACACATGGCATGAAGCTTCTCTGGAGGTTCATGGATGTGCACCAATTTACTTCTGAGGGCCTTGCTTGTAACACACTTGGCTAAAAGGTGTAACAATCCAACAATACCACAGCTGCTTATGGGCTGTGTCTCAAGAATGATTTACAGTCGGATCACGATCTTGAAGGTCCACAGGGAAAAATGTTTAAAAAAGACAACATGAACTTTCACTGATGCCTGATGGATTTAACAGATCATAAAAGACTGGAGGGAGAAGTATCTCACACATTGGTTAGATTTTTGAATGTTCAAGAGTCCATAGACAATAGACAATAGGTGCAGGAGGAGGCCATTCGGCCCTTCGAGCCAGCACCGCCATTCAATGAGATCATGGCTGATCATTCTCAATCAGTACCCCGTTTCTGCCTTCTCCCCGTACCCCCTGAGTCAATGCAGAAAATGATGAAATGAAGAGTTGGATGGCCAAAGGGTTTAATAACACCGAAGATAGACACAAAATGCTGGAGTAACTCAGTGGGTCAGGACTGACCCCCTGGGTTACACCAGCATTTTGTGTTTATCTTTGGTGTAAGCCAGCATCTGCAGTTCCTTCCCACATGAGTTGAATAACACATTTGATGAACCATTTTAATATATCATGTTCGGCGCAAATATTGTGGGCCGAAGGGCCCGTTTCCACACTGTATCTCTAAACCAAACGAAGCATTAGTCAGCAGGAAGACTATGGCGGAAACGTATTTACTTTTATTGATAAAGGACCTAATTAACTGAGAGCAAAATAAACTATGTACTGAAGCATTAAACTTATTGTTGCCTGATTATGTGTAAAACCATGTGAATTGCTAGTTTGCACTTTGGGAAAAGAAGCTGTTTAGTTGGCCACAGGCCAGCAGGATCTCACAGCTGTAGTCAGCACCCGGTTTCCAGAGGTTTTCACGGGTCCACTATCAGTTCACCAGTTGACCAAAGATCTGTGGAATTCTCTGCCTCAGAAGGCATCTGTGGAATTCTCTGCCTCAGACGGCAGTGGAGATCAATTCTCTGAATGCATTCAAGAGAGAGCTGGATAGAGCTCTTAAGGATAGCGGAGTCAGGGGGTATGGGGAGAAGGCAGGAACGGGGTACTGATTGAGAATGATCAGCCATGATCACATTGAATGGCGCTGCTGGCTCGAAGGGCTGAATGGCCTCATCCTGCACCTATTGTCTATTGTCTATTATGACGACCAAAATCCGTTCTGGTTGTAATGTCGCAAGAAAGATCTTTTGGGGAAAGTCTTCATTTAGATATAGAAACAAAGAATTGCAGATCTGGTTTCCAAAAATAGAACACAAAATGCTGGGGTAACTCAGCAGGTCAATCAGCATCCCTGGGGAACAGAGGCAGGTGATGTTTTAGGTCGGGACCCTTTTTCAGACAGCTTTGTCCTGTCCCTGCTCTATTCTACCTCCCCCCCCACCCCCCCCCCAAACCCCCCACCCCCCCCCCCCCCAACCTCACCCCTACAATCAGTCTGAAGAAGGGTCCCGACACAAAACGTTGTCTTTCCATGGTCTCCAGGGAAGCTGCCTGGCCCATTCAGTTGTATAAGAAAATAACTGCAGATGCTGGTACAAATCGATTTATTCACAAAATGCTGGAGTAACTCAGCAGGTCAGGCAGCATCTCGGGAGAGAAGGAATGGGTGACGTTTTGGGTCGAGACCCTTCTTCTGTTACTCCAGCACTTTGTGTCTTTTTTTTAATCATTAAAATATATTTTGTTTGGGTTAAATAAATGTCTCCCCTTTCAGTTCAGAACACAAACAAATTAATTCTTCCAAAGGACTTCCAGAAACTTTAGATGCTTTATTCACATGATAATATTGAACATAACCCTAGTCCAAGTTTAGAAGGCATGGGTCCAAAAAGCAACATGTACTTCCAGGCTCCAAGTTATTAGGTATTGTGCTAGAAGTTTTGAGTTGAATTTCTCATCTTGAAATGAAAAAGAAAATGATACAAGGAAAGCAAATGGGAAAAGCTATAATAATCCAGTTTGCTCAAAGCAAACTGATCAATGACTACTTTTATTAAAACAGCAATTCATTGATTGTGATTATAATACATTCCAGCAGGGGTTTACCACTTTAATAGCATCATCTGCCTGCCGCTCAAAGGAGGCCACTAATAGTATTAAGCAGTCAAAATAAACCGCTTTACTCTCGAAAGCATTTCTTGGATTTATACTAGATATTGCGAGCAGGCAATTTAGCACTGCCAGCCTGCCATCCAAGCCATCAAATGCTCTTAACTCACTGATTGTGGACTAAATGAAAGCTAATTTTTCTGGCAATTTATTGCTGCATTTGTCAGATCTCTGAGGTGTTCCAACATCTATATACTAAAACCCGTTTGTTTGTTTGTTTGTTTGTTTGTTTGTTTGTTTGTTTGTTTGTTTGTTTGTTTGTTCCTGAACTACAGTCAGAACGGTACACAATAGCGTGACATTTTTAGGCCCACCTTACTCACCGTTGTCCCTTTGGTGCTAATGGAAGAAGTTTCATTGAAATCGGTGTTATCTTTTAAAAGTTATACGTAGGGGGGTAGGGGGAGGGGGAGGGGGAGGGGGGAGGCGGGTGGAGGGGAGAGGAGAAGGAGGGGGGAACGGATGGGAGGGGGAGGGAGGAGGGGGGTGAGGGGGGTGAGGGAGGAGGGAGGGGAGGGGGGAGTGGGGGAGAGGAGGGGGAGGGGAGTGAGGGGAAAGGGGGGGTTGCTGCAACAACGGGTCTACTTGGTCTAGTATATACTACTACTGACAACTAATCAAGCAAAACTTGCAATTGTAGGGTAGATTAATATAATCCCCATAATAGCTATCTAAATACTATAAATAATCTCCGTATGCCAACCCATCTTTACTGTGCAGAGAGTAGAGTGCTGATAAAGAGTGAGAGATGCACAGAAACCCTCCTTGGATCCACCTCCTTGGAAAGAGGTTGGGGAGAGGGCCCACCATTGAAGGCAAGATTGAGCCAAGTCTGGAAGTAATTCACTTCCCATTGTTCCCTGCAACATCAATTACCTGATTTTGATCGTGCTAATCCACAAAGATTATTGTCATTTATCATAATCATAATCATAATAGTACTTTATTAGCCAAGTATGTTTTGCAACATATGAGGAATTTGATTTGCCATATAATCATACCAGATAAAGATCAACAAGGCTCCCAAATAAACTTTTAACATAAACATCCACCACAGTGACTCCTCCACATTCCTCACTGTGATGGAAAGCAAAAACAAGTTCAATCTCTTCCCTTCTTTATTCTCCCGCGGTCAGGGGCACTCGAACCTTCCATTGTCGGAGCGATCTCGGCTCCCGCAACCGGCGGTCGGGCACTCCACATCAGGGCGATCAAGCTCCCGCATTGGGGGGATCTCAGCTCCCCCTCGCCGGGCGATCAGACCCCCCCGGGTCGAGGCTGGTCGAACCTCCTGCGACTTTGGAGCTTCCCGACATTAGTCTCTACCCGAGACCGGGAGCTCCTCGATGTTGAAATCCGCAGCGTCGATCCCAGGCAAGGGATCGCAGGCTCCGATAGTAAGTCCACGGCCCCGCGGTGAGGCTCAAAGACAGTCTCGAGCAAGGCCGCCAGCTCCATGATGTTAGGCCGCAGAGCGACCGGAGATACGATCCGGAAAAAAATCACATCTCCAGCAAGGCAAGCGATTGATGGATATGATGACCGATTATAATGCATTGTTGTATCTGGGTGTTGTATGCCAATTATTCTACATCTGCCCAAGATAAATAGGCTATTTAGAATTGTTACCTTGAATAGCTAACAGGCGAAAGAAATAGTGTAACAAATAGGTTGAATAGCATACAACAGTATGCTTAATCTGAATTGAGCCAACGTTGAATCTTGAAGTAGAGTTAATGAAGAGATTTCAGAATTGCCTCAGCAGACTAAGAAGGCAAACAATGAGAAAAATAACCTTTTGTGTTGCACTCACTTAGTTAAAACTAACTGTATGAAGGAACAGATTTTGCTTTTCCATTTTCAGATGCAAGGTATTTTAAATTGCTTTCTGTAATGCACCATTGCTTTTCATTCCTTTAGCATTATTATACTCCACGTGGAAATGATGTGCACGCTCTAACAGGAGAGTAGAGCACGCTCTAACGCAGCAGTAGAGTTGCTGCCTTACTGCACCAGAGACCAGGGTTCAATCCTGACTACAGATGCTGTCTGTACGGAGTTTGTACATTCTCCCTGTGACCGGGTGCTCCATTTTCCTCCCACATCCCTAAGATGTGCAGGTTTGTAGGTTAATTGGCTTCTGTAAATTGGCCCTAGTGTGTGGGATAGAACGAGCGGATGGGTGATCGCTAGTTGGTGTGGACTCAGTGGGCTGAATGACCTGCTTCCATGCTGGATCTCTAAGACCACCAAATCTGTTCATCCAACAACACTGCCATACGTCATATGCATTCACGAATGAAGTAAATTTCCCTTTTGACAGGTTCCAGGAAATGTTAATACTCTGAATGAAATGAATAGGTTCACGGGAGTGATCCCTGGGATGGCGGGACTGTCATATGAGGAAAGATTGAAAAGACTAGGCTTGCACTCACTGGAGGGGATCTTATAGAAACATATAAAATTATAAAAGGTCTGGACAAGCTAGATGCAGGAAAAATGTTCCCAATGTTGGGGGAGTCCAGGACCAGGGGCCACAGTCTTAGAATAAAGGGGAGGCCATTTAAAACTGAGGTGAGAAGGAACTTTTTCACCCAGAGAGTTGTGAATTTGTGGAATTCGCTGCCACAGAGGGCAGTCGAAGCCAAATCACTGGATGGATTTAAGAGCGAGTTAGATAGAGCTCTAGGGGCTAGTGGAATCAAGGGATATGGGGAGAAGGCAGGCACGGGTTACTGATTGTGGACGATCAGCCATGATCACAGTGAATGGCGGTGCTGGCTCGAAAGGCCGAATGGCCTCCTCCTGCACCTATTTTCTATATTTCTATGTTTCTATGGACCATGAAGTTGGCAGCTGTGGTATTTCTCCTTCCAAGTTGATACCAGGTTACCATGACCATTTTCAAGTTTGGGCCTCATCTCCTGGTGAGCAAGGTATCTGTAGAATAAATGGAGCTCGAGAAACAGGACTTGTTTAACAGTTAGAATGCGCAGAGTGGGAATGGATGGTTATCTCATACAATGGCAAGGCTGGGCTTAATGGTACTAGGAGGCCTACTGTTTACAATGCATCTAAGTGGTTTGGCTGAGGGGTGGTTTGCTGATGACGCAGAACTAATTGAGATTGGAGGTAGGGAGGGGGATATCAAGTGGGTTCGAGGGAACGTAGACATATTAAGCGAGTAGGAGAGACATGACAGATGGAATATCATGTGGGAAAATAAAATTTGGTGAACAAAACAGAAAAAATATCTTTTTTTACATGGTGACAGATTGAAAACTGTTTATGTTCAAAAGGACTGTGTGTCCTTTTCTCATTCGTGAAAATAGCAAATGATTAGGAAGGCAAATATTATTTGGGCCTTGGTTATGGCATGATATAAATTTGGGTACATTTAGTTCATTCTTTCTACCCTCAGGTGCTCTTGGGCGAGTCATAATTATCCAAGCACTGAGAATTTCACAGTTGCAAACAAAACTAAACAGAACAAATGCATTTTCATATTGAATATAAATGGAGCACCAAAAGAAGGTGAAAGAATGGGTCGGCTGGGCTTGTATTCACTGGAATTTAGAAGGATGAGAGGAGATCTTATCGAAACATCTATAAGATCTCCTCTCATCCTTCTAATCCTTAAATTCTTCAAGGATTGGACAGGCTAGATGCAGGAAGAATGTTCCCGATTTTGGGGGAGTCCAGAACCAGGGCTCACAGTTTAAGAAGGTCACAGGGTAAGGACTGTAGACTCATTAGGACTGAGATGAGGAATAATTTTTTCATCCAGACAGTTGTGAATCTGTGGAATTCTCTGCCACGGAAGGCAGTGGAGGCCAATTCACTGGATGTTTTCAAGAGGGAGTTAAATTTAGCTCTTAGGGTTAAAGGAATCAAGGGATATGGGGAAAATGCTGGAGCGGGGTACTGATTTCAGATGATCAGCCATGATCATATTGAGTGGCGGTGCTGACTCGAAGGGCCAAATGGCCTACTCCTGCATCTATTTTTCTATGTTTCTATGTTTCTATGAAACCTGATTTCTTGTCAAGTGTCTTGTTTATCAACAGCCTAAGAATGTCATATGATTTGCTACTAAACCACCCATTTTGACCTTTTTTTCAACTCAACCCATTACATTTATTCTTCTATTGAATGGGAAGGGATCGACCGGGCAAGGCCCTGCTCGCTTCCTAAATTGGTCATTGTACATGTACGCACACGCACGCGCACGCATTCTAAACATGTTGTCCACTAGGAGAGGCTTGAGATTAGAGGAAACAAAACATGCAGCCAATTCGGAAAAAAAACCAATCCCTGAGGAAGTCTGCCTAAGGCAGCGGAGGCAGGCTCCTGCAGACCGTGGGAGCTCTTAACTCCTCATAGTCAACTCTAATTGACACCTTACTTTTCTCAAGTGGGAATATCCTCTTCGGTCAGCAACCTTTAAACAGACTGCTGCAAATCCTTGCACATCCGCAGGGCCCTCTAAAAATGAAGCTTGCTTCACAAACAGTTGGAAAGCGAAACTGGTTTGAGGGATTCATTCACAAAATGCTGGAGTAACTCAGCAGGTCAGGCAGCATCTTGGGAGAGAAGGAATGGGTGACGTTTCGGGTCGAGACCCTTCTTCAGACTGAAATGGACAGAGTTGCCAGTGTGGGTCATAAACCCAACATTTAATTAATACTTAAATTTTGGAAAAAACCAATTACCCCCACAATTAAAATGTGGACTACGGAAATGACAGAGACCCTGCATTTGGAAAAAATAAGATTTGCCTTAATTGACAAACCTGAGTTATTTTTAAAAATATGGTCTCCATTTATTGAATTTTTAGAAAAGTAAATGGGTTTGGCACAGGACTAAAATAAAAAATTTAAATTAAAAGTTGAAACTTGAGTTAGGGGTTGGATGTACAACTGTGGTTATTGTCTCCCGGATCTACTCCCTTTAATTTTTATAGTTAGATCTTTTTTTTCCCTTTTTTTTTAAAATCCTCTTATTCTCTCTTCCCAATAGTTTATAGTTTTTTTTATTTTTACTTTCTCTCTTTAAAAATTTAAAAATTGAAGCTATGTAAGAACTCTGTAACAAATGTGTTTTTTTATTTCTATTTGTACATATGCTTTTCAAAAATTAAAAATAAATAAATAAATAAAATAAACCCAACATTTCCTGTGACTTGCAGCTCGTGTTGTGCCAAGTGCAATTGCTTTAAATGCTGTTTAAAAACAAGGTTCATTGATACCAACAGCACCCCCTGACCCATTCTTACCCACTGCCAAGTTTCACAGACTTGTGTACCGTGAGACGTTCGAAGGTTGATCAAAGGGCAATCTCACAGTGTTCAGTTCAGTTTAATTTAGTTCATTGTCAGGTGTACCGAGGTACAGTGAAAAGCCTTTGTTGCGTGCTAACCAGTCAGCGGAAAGCCATTACGTGATTACAACCGAGCCATTTACAGTGTACAGATACATGATGAAGGGTGAGAGGGGATCTTATCGAAACGTATAAGATTATTAAGGGGTTGGACACGTTAGAGGCAGGAAACATGTTCCCAATGTTGGGGGAGTCCAGAACAAGGGGCCACAGTTTAAGAATAAGGGGTAGGCCATTTAGAACAGAGATGAGGAAAAACTTTTTCAGTCAGAGAGTTGCGAATCTGTGGAATTCTCTGCCTCAGAAGACAGTGGAGGCCAATTCTCTAAATGCATTCAAGAGAGAGCTAGATAGAGCTCGTAAGGATAGCGGAGTCAGGGGGTATGGGGAGAAGGCAGGAACGGGGTACTGATTGAGAATGATCAGCCATGATCACATTGAGTGGCGGTGCTGGTTTGAAGGGCCGAATGGCCTTCTCCTGCACCTATTGTCTATTGTCTATGATAAAGAATAATGTTTAGTGCAAGGGAATGCTAATGAGGTCCAATCAAAGACAGTCTGAGGGTCTCCAATGAGGTACATTGTAGTGCAGGACTTGCCTCTTTAGTTATGGTGGGATGATTCAGTTGCCTGCTAACAGCTGGGAAGAAACTGTCCCTGAATATGAAGGTGTGCGTTTTCACACTTCTGAGGTCTCCTTGAAGAAAAATCTGGATAGTGGTGATGTTCTTCCAAATTTACAACGTGGTGATGTTCTTCCAAATTTCCTCCTCCATTGAAAATTATTATGTGAGCTAAACCCTGGACACCAGTGCCTTGCTTGACAGACATCTGGTTAACATTGAGGATGTGGCTGACAACATCCAGGTAGGGCATGTTCAGTGCTCGGTGCGGCTCGGCCGCGGGGCCTTCCATCGCCCGGTGCGGCTCGGCTGCGGGACTTAACATCGCCGGCGTGGCTCGGCTGCGGGACGTTTCAGTGCCCGGTGCGGCTCGGCCGCTGGACTTAACATCGCTGGCGCGGCTCGGCTGCGGGACGTTTCAGTGCCCGGTGCGGCTTGGCCGCTGGACTTAACATCGCCGGCGCGGCTCGGCCGCGGGACGTTTCAGTGCCCGGTGCGGCTCGGCCGCGGGACTTAGCAGCGGCCGCGGTGCCTTCCATCGCCCGGCGTGGCTCGGCCGCTGGACTTAACATCGCCGGTGCGGCCGCGGGGCCTTCCATCCCCTTGCGGGGGCTGTGCGTGTCGGTTGCCTCGGTAGGGGTCGAGCTGCCTGTCCGTGGGCGCGGGGGGGAAGAGAGTGGAAGTTTTGTTGCCTTCCATCACAGTGAGGGGGTGTTTGGAGTCACTGTGATGGATGTTTGTGTTGGGGTCGTGTGTCCTGTGTTCTTTTCTTTTTTGCTGTGTCTTGTGACTGCTGAAATTTCGTTCGGTATTTATACCGAATGACAATAAAGTTCTGTTATACTGTTATACTGTTATTTGCCCCTAACGCTACCTCATCGTTACAACCCCATGGACCAGGCTGCTATCACTGTGTTGAAGGCTTATTACCTGCTGTGCAGAATGAACTAAGTCGTGTCATCATGGGATCAGAAGGAGTTGAAATCCCATCACTCAGTAAAGTTGGAAAAGTGATGGGTGTTCAACGTGAAGGGGGGGGGGGAAAGAACAATGGACAATTGTGGAGGGTGGGAGAACAAAGGACAATGGGGACCCAGTGTGGGGGGAGACTGCTGTGGTGGGGTGGGGGTGGGGGGAGAACAAGAGGAAGAGCCGGCGTGCTTTGTAACTTTGTCAGTGCCGTAGTTGGCTGCTCTTTGTATGCATTCAGTATGCAAGCAAAGAATCTCAACTGTGCCTAGCATTCCATTCCATTCCAAGAGGTATAATGTTAAAATTATTATCTGAATGGTAACCATGATATATACCAGTTTTTAAGACATGATTGTTTCAAAAATTATATCTCAGTTCTTTCCTTGTGTGGATGTACTATAAAGAGTTTCAGAGTATTTTTTTGTCTGAGATTCCCGCAATGAAATGAATGGTAAAAGCCTTTCTTGGAACATGACTCCTCTGTGTTATTTTATCAGGATGCATCACAGCTTGGTCTGGGAACAGCTCCAACCAAGACCACAAGAAATTTCACCGAATTGTGGACGCAGCCCTCACACAAACCAACCTCCCTTCTATTGACTCCGTTTATACCTCGTGCTGCCTCGGCAAGGCCAGCAGCATCATCAAGGACCAGTCGCACCCTGGTCACTCACTTTTCTTCCCTGTCCCATCAGACAAAAGGTATAGAAATGTGAAAATACACACCACCTGATTCAGGGAAAGTTTCATCCCAGCTGTTATCAGGCAACTGAATCATCGTACCACAACCAGAGAGCAGTACTGAACTACTATCGACCACTTTGATGACCCTCGGACTTACCTTGATTGGACTTTGCTGGCTTTACCTTGCACTAAACGTTATTCCTTTATCATGTACCTACACACTGTATACATGGATCGATTGTAATCAGGTCTTGTCTTTCTGCTGACTGGTTAGCACGCGACAAAAGCTTTTCACTGTACCTCGGTACACGTGACAATAAACGAAACTGAACTGAACTGTGAAATGACGAATCCCTATGGGTTTTGGTGCTGGAACATGATGTGGTGGTCTAACCCTGGTAGTGGAATGGACATGCCAAGGGGCCGACCATTATATTTGGAAAAGGAGTGGGGAAAAAACAATGAGAAGCTGAGGAAGGGAAGTGTCAGGATATTTGTTAGATGTCCATGGCCCAGTGTGGAACTGAGGCATGGGTCAGGATGACCAGTTGAGTGAATTTCTCCAAGTCAGTAAACAGAGGTGAGAGTGGAGCAGCACAGAGAGTCACAACAGGGAAGCGGCAAATTTGGAAACTGCAGGTGTTGGAATCTTGGGAAAAAATACAAAGTGCTGGAGGAACTTTGCACTCTGCGTTTCTGAAGCAGCAGCCCCCTGATGCAACATTGACCTCCATGTCCCTGAGCTTAATAACAAAGTTCGATTTGACTATAAATACAATAGACAATAGACAATAGGTGCAGGAGTAGGCCATTTGGCCCTTCGAGCCAGCATCGCCATTCAATGTGATCATGGCTGATTATTCACAATCAGTATCCCGTTCTTGCCTTCTCCCCATACCCCCTGACTCCGCTATCCTGAAGAGCTCTATCTAACTCTCTCTTGTAAGCATCCTGAGAATTGGCCTCCACTGCCCTCTGAGGCAGAGAATTCCACAGATTTACAACTCTCTGAGTGAAAAAGTTTTCCCTCATCTCCGTTCTAAATGGCGTACCCCTTATTCTTAAACTGTGGCCCCTGGTTCTGGACTCCCCCAACATCAGGAACATGTTTCCTGCCTCTAGCCTCTACAAATCTCGTTTCCACAGTGGAGGTTTTTATAATGGACTGGCCCAAGGTGAAAGAATATTTTCCGACAGGTGTGGAATCAGTTGTAAGACGTAATCGGTTTAAACCATTCTCCGACAAAATGAGGAATACGGTGGAAGAAATACCCGAATGCAGAGAATCTTTGAAGCCTGTATGCTTTGCCAGGATTATAGCTGACGAGAAAATCATTCAACGTTTGCAGGAAGCCAGGCTAAATATTTAATATGTAAAGCATATTTCTTCAGTGGATTCTTAACCACAACAGGAAATCTTTGCTGTGCGCAGACTTGTAGACGTGGGACGTGAGGAAGTGCATGTAGCTTATTCAATACTTCTTCACAGATAGTCAATGGAACCTTCAACAAACCATCGTTGCCACCCAGAGAGATGTTAATCATCTGACCCAATCCTGAAAGTATCAATCATTGTTCAAATGAATATTCCACATTCTGAATACCTCTGCTCAGTCAGCCTAAACCTACATGATCCCCCCGTTGCTAAACTCTTTAAACTCCTCTTCCCATTCCCGTACTGACCTTTCTGCCCTCCATTGTCAGAGGCCCAATGTAAATTGTGGGAACAGCACCTCATATTTTGCTTGGGCAGCATGCACCCCAGTGGTATGAATGTTGACTTCTCTAACTTCCACTGACCCTTGCTTTCCCTCTCTCTCTCCATCCCTCCCCATTCCTAGTTCTCCGACCAGTCTGACTGCACGCCTGATTACATTTTATCCCTTGTATGCTTCGTTGTCACCTTCCCCCACCTAACAATGATCTATTCTACATTTCCCTTGACCTTCATCCCCTCTGATGTCTCGTTGTCACACCCCACCCTTCCTTACCACCGTGTCTCCCTCTCCCCTGACTCTCAGTCTGAAGAAGGGTCTCAACCCAAAAGTCACCCCTTCCCTCATCCAACCAGAGATGCTGCCTGCCCTGCTGAGTTGCTCCAGCATTTTGAGTCTATCTTCGGTGTAAACCAGCATCAGCAGTTCCTTCCTACACGTTCAATATTGCTTCATTTTGTTTCAAAGAGGGACAAGTGGCGGTGGTAGGCATTATCTGTGCAAAACAGCAAGTCATTTGTTTTAGTGCATTGTGACACCAATTGGGTATTAAAGCTTGCCAGTGATAGTTCTAACTATGGATTTTGGACTGTGGCCATGAGAAGTTATTGTTAATGGGTCGCACACATGGACAAAAAGTGGGAAGCATTACACTAAAAAAGTGAAGGAGGTGTAAAAGATAATATATCTGGCTTCTGAGAGTACATCTATTTTAAAACCAAAAAAACACCATTTTTGTCACAATACATCATTCATTTTCTAAAGCTTCCCTCAATGTTAATGCCGTCTTCTCAACTAATTCCTTGGCCACTGCATCTAAAACCTCACCAACACGGCACGGTGGCACAGCGGTGGAGCTGCCGCCTTACAGCGCCAGAGACCCGGGTTCGATCCTGACTACGGGTGCTGTCTGTACGGAGTTAGTATGTTCTCCCTGCGAACTGCGAGGGTTTTCTTCGGGTGCTTCGGTTTCTTCCCACACCGCAAGGACGCACACGTTTGTAAATTAATTGACTTGGTAAAATTGTAAAATGTCCCATTGTCCCTGGTATGTAGGATAGTGTTAGTGTCCGGGGATTGCTGGTCAGCACAGACTCGATGGGCCGAAGGGCCTGCTTCCGTGCTGTGTCTCTAAACTAAACTAAACTGCACTGTAAGGAGTTTGTACGTCCTCCCCGTGACCTGCGTGGGTTTTCTCCGAGATCTTCGGTTTCCTCCCACACTCCAAAGACGTACAGGTATGTAGGTTAATTGACTGGGTAAATGTAAAAAATTGTCCCTAGTGGGTGTAGGATAGTGTTAATGTGCGGGGATCGCTGGGCGGCACGGACTTGGTGGGCCGAAAAGGCCTGTTTCCGCGCTGTATATATATGATATGATATGATATGATATGATAAATCTGGATCCCTCGAAGCAGGGGGATCCATTGTCTGTCCATTGTTGTTGGGAATGTCTTGGGTGATAGTTTTTCTTCTTGCAATACCATAGGACTCACATACAAACTCTTTGTGACTGCTACAGCGTTGACTTCTTCAATCACTATTTAACCAAGCAAGATTTTGAGACAGTTTACTTTCGTTAAAAAAATTGCTTCCTAAACTCACCACATGAACTTTGCAATATACAATACAATACAACAATACAAACTTTATTGTCATTGTGCAGTGTACAAGTACAGAGACAACGAAATGCAGTTAGCATCTTAACCAGAGTGCATTGGATGGAATAGTAAAACATATAATATATACATATATGCACAGTAGCGGTAGTGGAAATTCCGGTGAGCGAGAACAGTCACTGATGGGAGGAGTGCCCGAGGGGGGGTGGGTGGGTGGGGGATGGCAGCAATCACCGAAGCGCAGAGTTAAGTAAGGTAACGACCGCAGGAAAGAAGCTGTTCCTGAACCTGAGCTGGGGCTATTGTTATGTATTAAGAGCAGCTTTTCTTTTCCAGAGGGCTTGATGGTCTTTATAGCCCCAGGCATCGACATCATGAGTATCTCACAATTTTCACCCATAATCTATGTCACTTACGTTTATTTACCTTTTATGCTATCTGGAATTTTGCTGTGTGAGATATTGCAGGATTGAGTTTTGCATTTGATTGTAGACATGGTGTAAACTGAGTGCCCCCTGATACCTGTGTATGAATCCCTAAAGGTTTCTTCACATTGTTTCAGATGTTTGTTTCAAAATAATCAATAAGTATTTATGGACACATCTTCTGAATTCAGTCTCAATTCTTTCAGTTGATCTGTGGACATAATTCGTCATTGAAATATTTTGCCTTTAATTGTAATTATTTTAATTATAAATATAATTATAATTATAATATACAATTTGCCTTTTGCTCATTTTAGAGCACTGCACTTGCCATTTCCTTAAAGTTCTTAGACTCTCACTGAGAGGAGATCATCATGGCAGATGCAGTATAATGTGGATAAATGTGAGGTTATCCACTTTGGTGGCAAGAACAGGAAAGCAGACTATTACCTGAATGGTGGCCGATTAGGAGAAGGGGAGATGCAACGAGACCTGGGTGTCGTGGTACACCAGTCATTGAAAGTAGGCATGCAGGTGCAGCAGGTAGTGAAGAAAGCGAATGGTATGTTAGCATTCATAGCGAGGGGATTTGAGTATAGGATCAGGGAGGTTCTGCTGCAGTTGTACAGGGCATTGGTGAGACCACACCTGGAGTATTGCGTACAGTTTTGGTCTCCTAATCTGAGGAAAGAGATTCTTGCCATAGAGGGAGTACAGAGAAGGTTCACCAGATTGATTCCTGGGATGGCAGGACTTTCATATGAAGAAAGACTGGATAGACTCGGCTTGTACTCGCTGGAATTTAGAAGATTGAGGGGGGATCTTAAAGAAACTTACAAAATTCTTAAGGGGTTGGACAGGCTAGATGCAGGAAGATTGTTCCCGATGTTGGGGAAGTCCAGAACAAGGGGTCACAGTTTAAGGATAAGGGGGAAGTCTTTTAGGACCGAGATGAGAACGTTTTTTTTCACACAGAGAGCGGTGAATCTGTGGAATTCTCTGCCACAGAAGGTAGTTGAGGCCAGTTCATTGGCTATATTTAAGAGGGAGTTAGATGTGGCCCTTGTGGCTAAAGGGATCAGGGGGTATGGAGAGAAGGCAGGTACGGGATACTGAGTTGGATGATCAGCCATGATCATATTGAATGGCGGTGCAGGCTCGAAGGGCCGAATGGCCTACTCCTGCACCTATTTTCTATGTTTCTATGTTTCTATCATCTTTAATATGCATCTGGTTCAGGGAAAATTACCAAACTTCTAACTATTTTCATCACTGAAGCAATCTAAACCTGCATCAATATTCAAGACAATGATTTCATGATTTTTACTTTAATTTTGAACTTGAGGGACTGCAGATGCTGGTTTACGAAAAATTACACAAATTGCTGCAGTAATTCAGCGGGTCGGGCAGCATCTCTGGAGCCCAATTTGGGTCAGGACCCTTGTTCAGGCTGATGCGGCCCACCAGACCCAAAACGTCACCTGTCCATGTTCTCCAGAGATGCTGCCTGACCCACTGAGTTACTCTGGCACTTTGTGTAACTTAGTTTTGAACTGTTTTGAATGTTTTCCTTTCAGTGGCGAATTCACCATCTCCGGTGGCACTGCATTCAAATTATTTTGCAACTTTTCCATTACTTTATTAAATTAGAGTATTAATTGTTTGCAGGATTCGCATAAGAATCCAGCTCTATTTCTGGAGGACGGCTTTCTGACATCCATGAGGTGCCAAACAAAAATCTCCGCTTTGCCCTCAATAATGGTTGTTCAAAGAAACAATTCCACCTTTCAACGAAAAAATTCCACACGTTGAAATAATTGCCAACGTTTCTAATGTAACTGATCTTTGACAAAGCTGCTTGGACAAACACACATCATGATACGTTCTATCATTCTGACTAGTTCTCGGATTGATATTTTATCTGCTCTTAATTTTGCTGACACGATATTTATTCATCTTTCCCTGATCCCGAGAGCAAAGCCCTTAGATGTCATGATCAATTTGTGCACTTGTACTGTATGTGAGATGCTTATAATAATATATCACTGTACCTCGGTATAGGTGACAAATAAAACACCATACCATACCATAATTTAAATCATAACCCTACCGATGCAGCCATGTCCTTGTTCAAGATCCTCAAATTGTCTTCACATTTTGCGGCTCTGACTCTCATTGGGAATGTAGAGATTGGGTTCTTAATCTTCAACTTGGTCCATTGTAGAGTGTAAAGCCTTCAGCAGGCCAGGCATGAGATAATCAAACAATGTATGTGTGTGTGTGTGTGTGTGTGTGTGTAGTTTCTTCAGTGGTTCCTCAGACTCTGTCTTTGGGACCTTCTAAAAAACATTGTTGCAACGTGAAGATCAGTGGCAACTTGCCACAACAGTTAAAGGAATGGCTGTTTTAACAACCATTGTTCGTATCTAATGTAACGTATATTGCAAGACAAATTAAAAAAGGTCAAAACTGAAGCCGAGGCTCTTTAAGGCTCTGGTCAGGCCGCATTTGGAGCACTGTAAGCAAATTTTGCGAGCCATATCTGAGGAAGAACGTGTTGGCTCTGGAGAGGTTCCAGAGGAGGTTTACAAGAACGATTCCAGGAATGAGTGGGTTCGCATATGATGAGCATTTGACCGGGCCTCCACTTGCTGGAGTTTAGAAGGTTGAGGGTGGACCTCATTGAAACTTACAGAATAATGAAAGGCATAGGTAGAGTGGATGTGGAAAGGGTGTTTCCACCGGTGGGAGAGTCTAGGACCAGAGGTCACAGCCTCAGAATTAAAAGGCGCTCTTTTAGAAAGGAGGTGAGGAGGAACTTCTTTAGTCAGAGGACAGGTAGTTAATCTGTGGAACTCATTGCCACAGAGGGCTGTGGAGGCCAAGTCAATGGATAGGTTTAAGGCAGAGATGGACAAATTCTTGATTAGAACGGGTGTCAAGGATTATGGGGAGAAGGCAGGAAAATGGGATTAGGAGGCAGAGATCAGCCATGATTGAATGGCGGAGCAGACTCGATGGGCCGAATGGCCTAATTCTGCCCCTATAATGTGAACTTGTGAAAATACAGACAGTGGGATCGTTGCATTTAAGAGAAGGCACAAACACGGTGAGTAGAGTAGATTTTAGTTTAGAGATACAGCGTGGAAACAGGCCCTTTGGCCCACCAAGTCCACGCCAACCAGCGATCACCTGTGCACTAGTTCTATCCTACACACTAGGAGCCATTCACAGAAGCCAATTAAACCACAAAGCTGTACACCTTTGGAATGTGGGAGGAAACTGGAGCACCCGGAGAAAACCCACGCTGTCACAGGGAGAACGTACAAACTCTGTACAGACAGCACCCAGAGTTAGGTTTGAACCTGGGTCTCTGGCGCTGTAAGGTAGCAACTCTACTGCTGTGCCACTGTGCCTCCCTAGACACCTTGTGTAGGAAAATAACTGCAGATGCTGGTACAAATCGAAGGTATCACAAAATGCTGGAGTAACTCAGCAAGTCAGGCAGCATCTTGGAGAGAAGGAATGGGTGACGTTTCGGGTCAAGACCCTTCTTCAGTCTGAAGAAGGGTCTTGACCCATTCCTTCTCTCCAAGATGATGACTGACCTGCTGAGTTACTCCAGCATTTTGTGATCTCTAGATACCTTGGTTACTTTAAATTTAATACCAAATGCTGGAATAACTCAGTGGGTCAGGCAGCATCTCCGGAGAGAATGGATAGGTGACGTTTTGAGTCGGGACCCTTCTTCAGACTATGTCTACCTTTGGTATAGACCAGCATCAGCATGTCCTTTTTATTACCTTAAATTTGTTCAGTTCCAAGATACTTAACTTCAAGGATAGCAATTCAAACTGGGCAGACGAACTGTTATTGCCAGGACAACTGAGGCATTCTGAGAAATGGGAAGTTATTAAAGAATCTCTTGGATCATCAGTTGTACCCTTATCCTTGTTACCGATCTCCCTTGACAAATCGCCTCAGACTTGATGCTATTTTGATACTTTGAACATAATGAAAAATAGAAATCATACTCTGTTTGCTGCATAGTGGGGGGAAAAAAATGGTATTACGTTACTATGGTTTGCCTTATCCTGAAGGAAAAATCTTTTTCGTTTTTTAGCCATTTGACTGCTTATTATTCCCACATCCTTCCACCTTCATTTCATGTTATCAGCATATTCGGTAATTTTCCCGTTTTTAAATCTTGCTTGCTGTCACTCATCCTTTGCTACCTTTCCCTTATTGTCATGATTGTTTCGTTTAGTTTCTTTAGTTTAGAGGTACAGTATGGAAACAGGCCCTTCGGCCCACGATGTCCCGGATGACCAGCAATCCCCGCACGTTAACACTACACACACACTCGGGACAATTTACAATTTTTTACCAAGCCAAATAACCTACAAACCTGTCCGTCTTCGGAGTGTGGGAGGAAACCCGGGATCACAAGTTCACAAGTTATAGGAGGAGAATTAGGCCATTCGGCCCATCAAGTCCACTCCGCCATTCAATCATGGCTGATCTCTGCCTCCTAATCCCACTTTCCTGCCTTCCCCCCCATAACCCTTGACACCCATTCTAATCAAGAATTTCTCTATCTGTGCCTTAAAAATATCCACCGACTTGGCCTCCACAGCCCTCTGTGGCAATGAGTTCCTCTGACTAAAGAAGTTCCTCCTCACCTCCTCTCTAAAAGAGCACCCTTTAATTCTGAGGCTATGACCTCTGATCCTAGACTCTCCCACCAGTGGAAACATCCTTTCCACATCCACTCTATCTATGCCTTTCATTATCCTGCAAGTTTCAATGAGGTCCCCCCCTCAACCTTCTAAACGCCAGCGGAAACCCACGCAGGTCACGGGGAGAACGTACAAACTCCGTACAGACAAGCACCCATAGTCAGGATCAAACCCGGGTCCCTGACGCTGTAAGGCAGCAACTCTACCGCTGTGCCACTGTGCCACCCTAAGGTTCTGAGCCAAAGGTTTTAAATTAATGTATTGTCATTGCAGGAGAATATTTTATGCTGTTGGTTTAATGGAAATGTAAGGTCATTTTCAATAATCTAATCTCCAGTTCTGACTAACAACAGAGCTAATATCATGTAGGAAAGTGAAATGCCATCTTACCCATTATTTTCCAGTTATTTGCATAGAACTTAACCCTAGCCAAGAGGAGACTGGCTTGACACTGATGGCAGCCTTGTGACTAAATGCAAATTTGTTACAAAGAGAGAGTTGTATCTGTAGATACAAGGAACTGCAGGTGTTGATTTTCACAAAAGGACACAAAGTGCTGGAGTAACTTAGCAGGTCAGGCAGCATCTCTGGAGAACGTGGACAGGTGACGTTTTGGATCAGGGCAGCTGGGACCCTTCATCAGATCAGCCTGAGGAAGGGTTCTGACCCAAATCGTCAAATACAGTGTCCATGTTCTCCAAGGATGCTGCCTCAAATTATTCCAGCACTTTGTGTTCCAGAGAGTTATACCTATTGATGTCACTTTGAAATTACTTTTGCTACCGACAGTGGTTTCTGTTATAGATCACCAAAATGTGTTGATTCAGTTTGGTAGTGGCCAGCAGGACTAACAGGATTGTTAGCTGTAGTCACAAAGGCATTGAGTTATACAAGCACAGTAACAAGTTCTCTGGCCCTCCAAGTTCACGCCAACCTATTTATACTAGTCCTACTTTACTTTCCCCATGTTCCAATTAACTCCAATTCTATCAACCGTGTATGAACAGTGTCCAATTAACCCCCCCATAGTTGGGGCGTGGGAGGACACTGGAGCTGCCAGTGGAGACCAACGAAGTCAAAGAGAGAACATGCAGACAGACAACACCAGAGGATACTATTAAACCTGGAAATATGAGGCAGCAGCTCGACCAGTTCTGTACCTGGATTACCCATGGGGCAAACCAGAAAATGGTTTAATAATAATTTCTAATGTAGTTATTTCCACGGTTGGGTTTTTAATGCTGACTTTGATTCAACAAGAGTATGTGACAATGACTACATTGATACACTTGCGGCAGGGTGAACTCGCGTGATAGGGTTTATTTATAGTGATGAGAAGGTCTGGCTCCATGTGGGGGCCGCAGCCCCTCATCATCTGTGGGCAAGTGATGGAGAAATGGCGATCTCAGGCTTGTCCAGGCAGATGAGTCTTCGTCTTGAAGAGTTGACGCTGGTGGTTCTCGGGCTTGGCTCAACAGCTCGGTCTTGGCCTTAAAGAGAAGGTGCCGGCAGTCACGGGCTTGTGCTGGAGGCTCAGTCTTGGCCTTGGAGGAGGTGCAGGTGGTTTCATACTCTCCCTGGCACCACAGTCTTGGCCTTGAAGAAGAGACACTGGCGGTCTCGGGCTTGTCTCTGTGGCTCAGTCTTGGCCTTGAGGAGTCAGCGATTTCGAGATTGTCCCGGCACCTCAGTCTCGACCTTGAAGAGGAGATGCCAGCAGTCTCAGTCTTGTCCCAGCCACTCTTCAGACTTTAAAAGATACAGCGCTGAAACTGGTCCACCAAGTCCACGCCACCCAACAATCACCACATGCGTTAGCACTATCCTACACACAAGGTAACATTTACAATTTTACCAAAGCCAATTAACCTGCAAACCTGTACATCTTCGGAGTGTGGGAGGAAACTGGAGCACACAGGGAAAACTCATGCAGTCACAGTGAGAACGTACAAACTCTGTACAGACAGCAACTGTAGCCAGGATCGAACCTGGGTCTCGGGCACGGTAAGGCAGCAGCTCTACCACTGACTTTCCCTCTTGCTGGAACTGCCTTGGGTTTTAAGGAGTAGGGTTGATGAGCTACTGCAACCAGAGAGCAGCGGCCCCATCGCAGAAGCGTCCACGTCACTCGCGGGGCTGGAAACTGGAAGTGTCCTGAGCTCATTTTGCTACCACCATGGTCTACTGTACAAGTGAGGCCCCCACTGGCTTCGCCGGAAGCGTGCGGCCTTTTCAGGACAGACGATGACAGGGATGTAACGTTTGATTGATGGACAGGAAAGAAAGACCAGAGAGCAGTGGTGAACTACTCTCTACCTCTTTGATGTCCCTCGGACTATCCTTGACTGGACTTTGCCGGCTTTACCTTGCACTAAACGCTATCCCCTTATCATGTATCTGTACACTGTAAATGGATTGATTGTAATCATGTATTGTCTTTCTGCTGACTGGTTAGCAAGCAACAAAAAGCTTTTCACTGTACCTCGGTACACGTGACAATAAACGGAATTGAGCAGCAGGTGAGTCGATCCGATCCCCACTAATTGCTGCAGTTGTTGCTCCTCTGGCTGTGGCTTCAGCTCAGTCCAGATGTTGTCCAGGGTGTTTTCTGGCCACAGTTGCTGTCCGTATAATGCTGGTCCTCAGCTCGTTCTGGCCTGTCTGCTGTTCGAGCGGCTTGTGAACAAGGGAGCGTCGTCACAAGTTGTAAATGTGCTCTCCATCATGATAAACATTAGCACCATCTCAGTCCCGACGCCATGATCTCGCGTTGTCATTTCTGGTTGCACCTGTCTTGACCCTGTCATGACCTGGGTGGTGCAGTGGTAGAGTTGCGGTCTCACTGCGCCAGAGACCCAGGTTCAATCCTGACTATGGGTGCGGTCTGTACAGAGTTTGTACATTCTCCCTGTGACCGCACGGGTTCTCTCCGGTCGCTCCAGTTTCCTCCCACACTCTAAAGACGTGCAGGTTTGTAGGTTAATTTGGCTTCTATTAATTGTCCCTAGTTAAGGTCTTAAGGAATAGGAGTAGAAATAGGCCATTCGGCCCATCAAGTTTATTCCACCATGGCTGAACTATCTCTCCTAGTCCCACTCTCCTGCCTTCTCCCCATAACCTCTGGCATCCATACTAATCAAGACTCTATCTATAGTGACGCTATAGAATCTATCTATTGTGATAGTGTGCGACGTGGTTGCTAGTCGATGCGGACTCAGTGGGCCGAAGGGCCTACTTCCACGCTGTATCTCTAAAGTCTAAAGACTTGTAGTGGACAACCACTGTACTCCCACACCCTCACTGTTGCTTGCCCAGCATTTTCAACTGACTCTTAAGTACCCAATGGAAGATGCTTGACTCTGAGTCAAACCAGGAGAACACATCTAGGAAGGATGTGGTGCAGCACACATTTCCCAACATTAACCAGACTACAAGGAGCCGAAGTCATAGAAAATAGGGAATTTTTAAATGGTTTTAGGTGGGGACGATTCATTTAAAGTGTTCATGATACCAAAGAGAGTTGCTTGGCTGGATAGAGAGAAACTATTATGTTGCTGGTTTGGGAACTGAGAACTCGGTGACCAATTGTGGAAGTCAGAGTAATAACTGAACCAAAATGTTTAGTTTAGAGATACCGCGTCGAAACAGGCCCTTCGGCCCACCGAGTCCACGGTCATCCATACACTAGTTCTGTGTTATCCCATTTTTGCATTCTACGCTATGGGGGCAATTTACAGGGGAAGAAACCAGAGCACCCGGAGAAAACCCACGAGGTCTCAGGGAGAACGTACAAACTCCGCACAGACGGCACCTGTAGTCAGGATTAAACCCAGGTCTCTTGCGCTGTGAGGCAGCACCACTGCTCCACTGTGCTGCCCAATATTATTTCATAATCTTTCACCACAAAGGTGCCAGGAAAACCTTGAGGATTACAATTCTGTTTTGACCTTCTCCTTACAATGCTGTTTGCTCCTGATCCATGGAAACCAACCAGTCCACCTACAGAATCTTACCTTGCAGCAAGAGGTGTCTTGTGTTAACAACAATATACTGTAAGTGACACCTAAGCTTGAAAATAACTAGTACTCCTCAAAGTGATCAAATACTCGGGTGGGTGTGAAAACGATTGCAATTTGTGTTTACATATATTATGCAATTTTAAAATATTAATATTTTAGCTTAAAAATGCCTGCCAATTTCTTGTGAGTGATGTGGAGGTATAAATGATTCATATGATGCAGTTTATTTAATTGAAGCAAATCCATGATCTTGATGCTTTTAGAATGATGCCTAATTGCTCAGTGCACATATTACTCTTTGGCATTGTTAACCTTGTATCAATGCAGTCTGCAGCTATTCAATGCACTTCTTCCCTCTGCAAAACGTGTTTTAAAAAAATCAATTAAATGCGTAATGGTGTGAGCTGGCTGATTTATTAACCAGATTGCCTTGTTATTGTGGGAAAAGCACTTGTTGTCTGCATTATGGATAGCAGATTTTGGTATGTGGCGCATGAGTCTCCGAGCTCAAGGCTCTTGTGTTTATTTTTTATGCAGGATGTACTGTCAGTAGCAGAGGAAATTGGATTCATCTTTGAATTTGAGATCTCTGCTCCTAATGGCTCAGGAAGGTGACTGTCTCCTGGACTGGACGCCAAGATGCGAAGGAAACAATGACACACATTTTAGCTTTCCTTTTGCCAGGCTTTCGTTAGCTTCTCTGCTTCTTGGGGAGATTTCTGCCCCCCATCCATCTCTGACTCTCTTTCCACACGGAGTTGAACTCAAGAAAAAATTATGATAAAGAATAATCATGGCGGCACGGTGGCGCAGCGGTAGAGTTGCTGCCTTACAGCGCCAGAGACCCAGGTTCGATCCTGACTACTTGTCGGTATGGAGTTTGTACGTTCTCCCTGTGACCTGTGTGGTTTTTCACCGGGATCTCTGGTTTCCTCCCACACTCCAAAGACATACAGGTTTGTAGGTTACTTTGCTTCTGTAAAAATTGCCTCCAGTATGTGTAGGATAGAACTAGTTTATAGATGAACGCTTACCAGTGTGGACACGGTGGGCCGAAGGACCTGCTTCATCAATGACGTTTGAGCCTTTACCAACAGCCCATTCTGTTCTCTAACATTTCTAAATATTTATTTTTACCTCTGGCATAAAGGCATGAAAAACTAATGAGTGTTTTACGCCACTGGGCCTGTACTCGCCTGGAGTTTAGAAGGATGAAGGGGGACCTCATTGATTCGTACTGAATAGTGAAAGGCCTCGATAGCATGGATTTGGAGAGGATGCTTCCACTATTGAGAGAGTCGAGGACCAGAAGCCTTAGCCTCAGAATAAAAGAATGTATCTTTAGAAAGATGAGGAGGAATTTCTTTAGTTATGAATCTGTGGAATTTATTGCCACAGAAGGCTGTGGAGCCCAAGTCAATGGATATTTTTAAGGCAGTGACTGACAGATTCTTGATTAGTATGGGTGTCGGGGGTTATGGGGGAAAAGGCAGGAGAATGGGGTTGAGAGGGAAAGATAGATCAGCTGTGTTTGAATGGTGGAGTGGGCTTGAAGGGTAATTGTAATTCTTGTAATTTATGAGTTTATGAATTTATAATTTAATAATCTCAATCAACAAATAATGGGCTGGATCGTATTGCATGAACCTGATCTTATGCCCGACAAAGCCATCACACATCACTGAAAATGTGCTTGCACTGAAACAAAAACTTCTGCAGACTTCCTAATGATGTGCCAATGCCTCAATCTCTGTGCAGCCAATATGCAATGCCTTCATCCAGTACTTTTCCATTAGTGCCAACCTTCAAATCTAAGCAGCCTTATCGAGTCACAATCTGTAAAAAAAGTCCACAGAGTACATCTGCAAAATAATGCTGCATCTTCTCAATAGCATTGCACTTAGGGTTGCCAACTTCCTCACTCCCAAATAAGGGACAAAGGGTGACGTCACTGCCCCGCACCCCACGTGACCTCACCCAGCCAGCGGCCGTGTGCTCCCACTCCACCAATGGCAGCTGCCCGGGCCAGAAGGCGGGTTGCTACGCAACCTCCGTTAGGCGGCGCCCGGGGCTACACTGTCCGGGACTGCAGCGGCCCACGGCCTACAGTGTACGGGCCTACAGTGTCCAGGCCTACAGTGTCCAGCCTTACAGCGCCGTCCGTGACAAGGGCAGTCCCAAATGGGACAAACCAATTTAGCCCAAAATATGGGATGTCCCGGCTAATACGGGACAGTTGGCAACCCTAATTGTACTGCACAACTGCTTATACAAGTTGTGAGCCATACATGTGCAATCTGCAGCCTGCTAGCTGCCAGCCTTCCACGTCTAATCTCTGCCGTCCTGCAGCACTGTATCAATCGTTGCATAAATTTGTCTAATTTCTGAAATAGCCTTGTGTACTTTCAATATCCTAATCTATGCAATGGCCCCCCACAGGTGGGACCATCTTGGATCAGACACCTTGGTCGACGTGGACAAGTTAGGCTGAAGGGCTTGTTTTCATGCTGCATGACTCTATGACTGGCTGCTTTACCCCACTGGTCTGCTATTCCTCTCAAGTCCTTGTGACCGAGGAATTTCCCATTTCACCCAAGGCCACTTTGCTCTGGTTTGTGCCCTCCTTGGATCTTATTTGTTCATTGAACACATGATTCTTAGAAGTATACTAGACCAAGTGGACTCGTTGGGCCCAAACCTCTCCGGCATTGGTGCAGAGAAGGAACAGTCTGAAGAAGGGTCTCGACCTGAATGGGTCTCACCCATTCCTTCTCTCCTGAGATGCTGCCTGACCCGCTGAGTTACTCCAGCATTTTGTGATACTTTCGATTTGTACCAGCATCTGCAGTTATTTTCCTGCAGAGTATATCGAGATAAGCTTCTCATGGCTTCACTGGGCCTTGAAGCAAATATCACTTCTGTCTCTCAGCCATCTGAACTTTACAATTTGTATTTGAGTAAATGAAATCATCCATTACCATTCCTCTTTTCACAAGTGCATTCCATCTCTTCTCAAGGCAATTGTTTTACCTCTTGTGCTGCATATCGCTGAAACCTCTAGCTATGGAGGGTGATTGGGGGGTGGGGTGGGGGGGGGGGGGGGGGAGGGAGGGCGCTGTAGTATTATTCCATTGGAGTGATTTTTCCTTTCTTATTTTTGAACTCTACCCATCTGCCTGTGTGGATGAATCTTCCAGTATATCCTCTGGGTGCTCTGGTTTCCTCTCACATCCCAAAGGCATGCAGGTTTGTAGGTGTGATGTAAGTAAAGTAAAGGGGGAGATGTGATGTATATGTAATATAAATGCCAGTGCCCCCTTGAGGCCAAGAGCAGAAGCGGGCCAATGGGCTTGTGCCTTATGACTGAGGTCAGGTGACCTTCTAGAAGTTTCCTGGTGAAGGATCAGTAATAAAATCTTCTTACAAGTTGTCGTAAGGGTCTTACAGAGGACATTACAGTAGGTAATTGCCCTCTGTAAATTGCCCTTAATGTGTAGGGAGTGGGAATAAGGGATAACATACTGTAGAACTAGTGGGAATGGGCAATCGATGGTCGGCGTGGACTCGATGGGCCAAAGGGCCTGTGTCCATGCTGTGTCTCTAAACCCATTGGTCCCTGGGCTTTCGCCACCTTTAGGCATTGTAAAACATCTAACCTTTCCTCTTCTGACCTAAATAGTGATGTGGTTCAGGTTAATGATATACCCCTCCCTGGTGAATACAGATGTGTCTCCATTGTGAATATAGATGAGAAATATTCATCTCGGCTCTTGCTCACATCCCCTCCCACCCCCCCCCCCCCCCACAGCTCATAGATTAGTTACAAAGGGGACCCACTATTGCTCTAGCTACTGTCTTGTTTCTACTATAGTTAATGGGGCAGCAGGGCGAAGGCCACAGACGCCAACAGGATTAACAAGCTCATCAGGAAGGCTGGCTCCGTCCTGGCGGTGGAGTTGGATTCATGGGAGGTGGTCTTGGAGGGGAGGATGCTCCACAAACTGCGAAGCATCCTGGACAATGCAGCTCACCCCCTCCATGACACACTGGTCAACCTCAGGAGCACCTTCAGCAACAGACTGGTTCCACCAAGATGCAGTACAGAATGCCACAGGAGATCCTTATTCCCTGTGGCTATCAAACTGTACAACTCCTCCCCCTTCTGTCCCGGTGTAGACTGACTCCTCTTCTCCACCCCCCTCCCCTTCTCCACCTCTCCACCCCCCCCCCCCAATCCTCTACCACTTTAATTTCATGTTTCATGTATGTTGTGTTTTATGACTGTTGGCAGACCAATTTCCCTTCTGGGATATATGAAATTCTATCATATCGTATCGTATCGTGGAATGTCTTTTGATTCTCCTTAAATCATTCCACGGAGTTCACAATGTTTCGGTTATTCTTGTTTTATTTCTGCCATTTCTGCCGTACCATCATTGGAATTCTGCAATCAATGTTTGTGATTTAGGAAGAGTGAAGTTAATAAACATCAGCCTTGATAGCAAAGTCAATGTGGTCGCTTCCAAGTTTTGAGTTATGTAATTGGCGTGGTTCCGCTCCATTTCCCCATGAAGATGCCAAACAGTAAACAGTATTCTTGCATGATTAGACAATAGACAATAGGTGCAGGAGTAGGCCATTCAGCCCTTCGAGCCAGCACCGCCATTCAATGCGATCATGGCTGATCACTCTCAATCAGTACCCCGTTCCTGCCTTCTCCCCATACCCCCTCACTCCGCTATCCTTAAGAGCTCTATCCAGCTCTCTCTTGAAAGCATCCAACGAACTGGCCTCCACTGCCTTCTGAGGCAGAGAATTCCACACCTTCACCACCCTCTGACTGAAAAAGTTCTTCCTCATCTCCGTTCTAAATGGCCTACCCCTTATTCTCAAACTGTGGCCCCTTGTTCTGGACTCCCCCAACATTGGGAACATGTTATCTGCCTCTAATGTGTCCAATCCCCTAATTATCTTATATGTTTCAATAAGATCCCCCCTCATCCTTCTAAATTCCAGTGTATACAAGCCCAATCGCTCCAGCCTTTCAACATACGACAGTCCCGCCATTCCGGGAATTAACCTAGTGAACCTACGCTGCACGCCCTCCATAGCAAGAATATCCTTCCTCAAATTTGGAGACCAAAACTGCACACAGTACTCCAGGTGCGGTCTCACCAGGGCCCGGTACAACTGTAGAAGGACCTCTTTGCTCCTATACTCAACTCCTCTTGTTACGAAGGCCAACATTCCATTGGCTTTCTTCACTGCCTGCTGAACCTGCATGCTTCCTTTCATTGACTGATGCACTAGGACACCCAGATCTCGTTGAACTCCCCCTCCTCCTAACTTGACACCATTCAGATAATAATCTGCCTTTCTATTCTTACTTCCAAAGTGAATAACCTCACACTTATCTACATTAAACTGCATCTGCCATGTATCCGCCCACTCACACAACCTGTCCAAGTCACCCTGCAGCCTTATTGCATCTTCCTCACAATTCACACTACCCCCCAACTTAGTATCATCTGCAAATTTGCTAATGGTACTTTTAATCCCTTCGTCTAAGTCATTAATGTATATCGTAAATAGCTGGGGTCCCAGCACCGAACCTTGCGGTACCCCACTGGTCACTGCCTGCCATTCCGAAAGGGACCCATTTATCCCCACTCTTTGCTAGCGGGAAATTTGTTCCAAAATCTGCCCACAGTTTATTTTGCAAGTCAAGTGACAAAATGACTTTTCACCTGCAAGCAGGATCTTCCAAACACTGTCAAAAACTCCAGTCTCTTGTAGAAAATACTCAGCTGGTTACTTTGGGTCCTTTTTACTGCAACAGCAGTATTACATAGAAACATAGAAAATAGGTGCAGGAGGAGGCCATTCGGTCCTTCGAGCCAGCACCACCATTCATTGTGATCATGGCTGATCGTCCCCAATCAATAACCCGTGCCTGCCTTCTCCCCATATCCCTTGATTCCACTAGCCCCTAGAGCTCTATCTAACTCTCTCTTAAATCCATCCAGTGATTTGGCCTCCACTGCCCTCTGTGGCAGAGAATTCCCCAAAATCACAACTCTCTGGGTGAAAAAGTTTTTTCTCACCTCAGTTTTAAAACTAGTTTCCCTCAACACACACAAAAAAAGAGTATTTATATTTTAAATAGTACCTTTACTATACAAATGATTTGCATCACTTGTTATAAAGGCAAGTAAATTTCATTTGGGTATGAAATAACTAATCAGCAATTCATCGCAAAAGGTTAAAGTACTCCCTTTTATGAGCAGAAATGGAACTTATAGCTACCATTTCTGGCTTTACAGGATTGGCTAAGTTTGAAGCCTGAAAAATATTAATTCTGGGATAAACTGATTATTTGCGTCAGATGTCAGGGTAATAAATCAGAGTCGATCACCAGCCGACAGTTTTCTGAGCACAAATGAAATAGGTCTCTGAATGGAGTTTATGCATTCTCTCTGTGTCAATGTGAATCTCCTCCAGGTGCGACGCTTTCCTTTATCATCCCAAGGGTGTGTGGGATCATGGGCCATTGAAAATTACCCCAGGTGTACAGGTAAATGATGGAGTCTGGTGGGATAAAATGGGAATAGCCTTTATTGACTTCAGGAAGCACGGTAGTTAGTGTCCCATGCCCCAGTCAGCATCACTGGTGCCGAAATGGAAATGGCTGGGAACTCCAAGTTCCTTGGTGTTAATATTACCAATGACCATACTGCCGGGTTGAATCACAGCTTGGTTTGGGAGAATCTCCGCCCAAAACCGCAAGAAATCGCAGAGCATTGTAGACATAGCTTAGTCCATCACCCCAACCAGACTCTTCTCTCTCCACCCCCTCCTTGGCTGTCACTTCAATGTGGTTGGTCCACGAGAGATCATTGATAATATTAACACCAAGGAGCTTGAAGCTCTCAACCATTTCCACTTCAGCACCATTGATGCTAATTGGAGCATATTCTGCACCAATATAGTTCTCGACGTTGCTCTTCCCCTTTGTTCTATCTATTGCACTTGAGTTTGACTTGATTGTATTTATGTATGGTACATCTGATCCATTTGGAAAGAGTGCACAACAAAACCTTTCACTGTACCACGGTACACGTGTCAATAATAATAAACCTAAATCCGCCATCCCTGAAATAAAAACAGAAAATGCTAAAAAAAAAACTCAGCAGGCCAATCAGCATCTTGGTCATAGAGCTATATACTGATACATGTCCATAAGACATTGGCACAGAATTAGAACATACGACCCATCGAATCTGCTCCATCATTTAATCATACCTGATCTATCTTTCCTTCTCCACCCAATTTCTTGCCTTCTTCCCATAACCTTTGATACCCATACCAATCAAGAACTTATCAATTCCTGCTTTAAAAATACTCCAAAAACTTGGCCTCCAAAAGCTATCTGTGGCAATGAATTCCACAGATTCACCGCCCTCTGGCTAAAGAAATTCCTCCTCATCTCCTTTCTAAAGGTGCGTCCTTTTGTTCTGAGGCTGTGCCCTCTGATCCACAATCGTCCCGCTAGTGGAAACATCCTCTTCACATCCAATGCAGAAGTGGTGCATTTCAAACAGTGCACGAACAGTGCAGAAGTGGGCTCCTTGGCCCACCACATGCCCATTTACTTTAAAAAAATCTATCTCCTTTAATCTCATTAGTCTCTATTTGGACTTTATCCTTTCATCACTTGTCTATTTAAGTGTCTGTCTTTTTTTTCTGGTTTATTATATAGTTTACCAGAGTACTATGCTTACGTATTCTGTTGTGCTGCTGCAAGTAAGGATGTCATTGTTCTGTCTGGGACACACGACAATAAAACGCTCTTGACTAAATTCCTCTTAAACATAGCATTGTTATCTGAATCCATCACCCCCTCTGCCATTGCAGTCCAGACATCAATTACTGTGTAAAAACAAAACCCTCATATATATTCTCTATAAAACTCCTTTCTTTCACATATAGCCTCTCATTTTTTGATGCCCTTACCATGGTAAAAACGAATTTTGACAATCCAGCTTATCTTTGCCTCTTATAATCTTACATGGATAGGACAGGTTTGGGAGGATATGGACCAAATGCTGGCAGGTGGGGCTAATGTAGCTGGGACATGTTGGCCAGTGCGGGCAAGTTTGGTCATAGGGCCTGTTCCCATGCTGTATCCCTCTATGTAGTTCTATCAGGTCACCCCTCGGCCGTTGCAATTTCTCCCCATAACTAAAGTCCTCCTGTCCTGATAACTTCCCTATAAATCGCATTTGCGATTCCAGCACAATTATATCCTTCTGGTACTGCGGCAACCAGGATTGCACATAATACTCCTTCATCTGACCTGAAATGCTTGACTATTTTTTCACAGAACTGGAGTGAAAACAAGTCACACTCAACTCTGATGGACTGCCTTTTCTGTTGGATCTTGGCTTTGAAACTCTTTGTTTCTCCTATACGGTTGGTGGAGTTTCCAATCCAATTATGTTTGCAGTAAATTAGCTTCTGAATCTCATCATTCCCATTGAACAGCCAGATGCCAAAGCCAAAAATCTCTTTTGAGATGTCTCCAGGGTCATCCAGAATTTGTGTACAAGGCAACTGCCATGAGGAATTGGGGCTGTCTCCTGCGGCACTCGCTGTTGGAATTACTGAGACTTTCAATGACGATTTGCATTTGGCAATTTCTATTCCTGAGCTTGAACCAACCTTTAGCATTAAACCGAGGCCTATGTCTGTCAGGTCCATGTGATAACTCGTGCAAAATAGCTGACCAACGATAAATGAAAATGGAGATAGCAGGACAGAACAGGCAGCGGTCAGTCTGAGTACCATCGGTAAAAAAAAAACAAAGTCTCGGTTACAACCAGACCAGATTTTATCAGGTGGAAGTCTCTCTTGGTTAGATTCCGTTGCAATAGGGTCATGCTAGTCCCATTTGCCTGAGTTTGATCCATATCCCTCTGTCCACACCATTGTCATGGGCATTCACACTCCATCCTTGTATATTATGTCTTGCCAATTCATTTATCCTTACCTGCCAAGGAATCAAAGTCACCCAAGTGAATCTGTTTGTCGCCTGGGATGTAGGCCAGGGATTTTTCACGGATGGAGCCTCATCCATAGTTTCCAAGGTTGGGTGGATACACAAAAGATGGTTGTTAGTTTGGAGACACTGCATGGAAACAGGCCCTTTGGCCCAATGAGTCGACGCCGACCAACGATCATGCGTTCACACTAGTTCTATGTTATCCCACTTTGCCATCCACTCCCTATATACTAGGGACAATTTACAAAGGCCAATGAACCGACAAACCTGTATGTCTTTGGGATGTGGAAGGAAACCAGAGCACCCAGAGGAAACCGACGTGACCACAGGGAGAACATGCAAACTCCACACAGACAGCAACCGAGGTCAGGATTGAACAGCCCTACCAGCTGTGCCACTGTTCTTCCCTCCATTCTGGTGCTGGTTCCTTTTGAGCTTGGTCTGGGGAACATAAGTTGTTTATTTATCCCACGGGAGAGTGAGTGAGATGCCAAACAAGCTTATTCGTGATGGAAGTGTCCTGCCCATAACATCTCATTCAGGGTGACAGTGTTAATATAAAAATGCCCACGTTCTCGGACTATAATAACCAAGCGTTATCCAGGCCTGTCCATGTTTGGGCAGTCATGGTGAGCCAAACATTCCAGTCCTGAAGATGTTAAGGTACAGTGAAACTCGAATGACCATACAGCCATACTAAAGAAAAGCAACAAGACACACAACTACATAAAGGTTAACATGAACACCCACCACAGCAGATTCCCCACATTCCTCACTGTGATGGAAGGCAATAAAGTCCAATTCTCTTCCTCTTTATTCTCCCTCGGTCGGGGCAGTCGAACCACCTGCAGTCGGGGCAATCAAAGCTCCCGTGGCCGGCGATCGAAGCTCCCGTGTCGGGGCGATCGAAGCCCCCCCCCCCCCCCCCGTCGGATGATCGAAGCTCCTGTGGCTTGGAGCTCTCGGTCGGTCTCTAACCAGGGGCTGCCAGCTCCACGATGTTAAGTCCTGCAGGCTCCTGCAGTTGGAGCTCCCGAAGTCCGTCTCCAGCAAAGGCCGCCAACCTCACGAAGTCAGGCCCCAGTGCGGACGGAGACAAAAAAAATCCCATCTCTGTCGAGGGTAAGAGATTAAAAAAATGTTTCCCCCAACCCCCCCAACCCCCACATAAAACAAGCTAAAGAACACTGAGACATACATTTAACACATACTAACAAAACAACAAAGAAGGAAGGGACAGTCAGACTGTTGGCGAGGCAGACTCTGTTTCGCTTTCCACTGATGCTGGTTGTTGACCAGTTAGAGTCATAGAGTCAGAGTGTGGAAACAGGACCTTCGGTCCAATGTCCAATGTCAACATGTCCCAGCTACATCAAGATGGCCGCGCCGTTGTGTTTGGCTGCCTGCCACTGTATGTTTCTTTCTTTTTTTTTCCTAATCAGATGTGCAGCACTTTGGTCAACGTGGGTTGTTTTTAAATGTGCTATACAAATAAAATTGACTTGACTTGGACTTGACCTTGCCCACGTTTGGCCCATATCACAGAAACATAGAAAATAGGTGCAGGAGTAGGCCATTCGGCCCTTTGATATGATCATGGCTGATCATCCAGAATCAGTACCCCGTTCCTGCTTTCTCCCCATATCCCTTGATTCCCTGAGCCCCAAGAGCTAAATCCAACTCTCTCTTGGATATATCCCTCCAATCCTGTCCTATCCATAATAATACATTTTTTTAAATTTTTATCCATGTACCTGTCCAACTGTTTCGTAAGCGTTGGGATAGTCCCAACTACCTCCTCTGCTGAGTGAATCCAGGATTTATTTATATTTTTTGTGGGGGGGGGGTTATAAAACCGTTTCACGTTTCCAGGTCCTTTGTTTTTGCCTACTTGCAAGCTTTTTGGGGTTTTTTTTTGGTTTGCCTTTTGCAAAGCGTCCACTCCGGATTTTTAATCTGAGAATCCGTTCCGTCTCTTACTCTGTGCAGAGTCCCAGCTCGCAGCAGAGACCGCTAGTGCTGTGGAGACCGGGGCTGGAGACAGCAAAGGCAGCTAGCTAGAGCATCCATCCCCTCTCCTCCCCTCCACCTCCTCCTTCTCCTCCACCACCTCCACTCCCTGGCGAGAGGGAAGGTGACAGATCAGTCCAGTGTGGACCATGACCTCCCCCTTCACCTCTCCCTCCCTCTCTCCCTCCCTCTCTCCCTCTCTCTCCGGCCGGCGCTGACCGTCACCTTGTGGCCAAGTGGTCTGATGGAGAGGACGCAGAGGACAAGGCTTTATCTCCAGCCAAAGGGTATTTGAAAGTCGCGAGTGCCAGCCTGCCTGCCTGCGGTGTGTCGCAGCGGAACCTTCATCTGGACGTCTCCCCGCATCTGCCAGCGTAAAGAGGGGAGGCAGCATCCATCCATCCCCCCCTCCTCTCCATCCATCCCTCCTCTCCATCCATCCATCCGACCAGGTCAACTTGGCTTTACCTAACGGCCGACAACGTCTGTCCTGAAGACAGACAAGGCGCTGAGAGCTGGAGTGACTCAGGCAGCATCTCTGGAGGAGCACAAACAAACAAACAAACAAACGAACAAGAAGAAGGAGAAAGAAGAAGGGGGATTCGGGTCGAGACGTCTGCTTCTTCCTCCAGACCTGGTGGTTACAGTGGTACCTGCCCTGCTGGTACCTGCCCTGCTGGGACCTGCCCTGCTGGTACCTGCCCTGCTGGGACCTGCCAACGCACTAAACTCAACCCAAGCAAACCTGTGTGTGTACTTACTGACCTCACACTTCGCCGCTCCAGGGGGGGTTCCTCGAAGGCACCCAACCCAGCCCACCCCTGCCCACCCCAGCCCAGCCCACCCCAAGCCCACCCCTGCCCACCCCAGACCAGCCCACCCCTGCCCACCCCCAGCCCAGCCCACCCCAGCCCCACCCCACCCCAACCCACCCCAAGCCCAACCAAGCCCACCCCACCCCAACCCAGCCCAGCCCACCCCACCCCTGCCCACCCCTGCCCAGCCCACCCCTGCCCACCCCAGCCCAGCCCACCCCTGCCCACCCCAGCCCAGCCCACCCCAAGCCCACCCCAGACCAGCCCACCCCTGCCCACCCCCAGCCCAGCCCACCCCAGCCCCACCCCACCCCAACCCACCCCAAGCCCAACCAAGCCCACCCCAACCCAGCCCAGCCCACCCCACCCCTGCCCACCCCTGCCCAGCCCACCCCAGCCCAGCCCACCCCTGCCCAGCTCAGCCCAGCCCAGCCCAGCTCACCCCACCCCACCCCACCCCACCCCAGCCCAGCTCACCCCACCCCACCCCACCCCAGCTCACCCCACCCCACCCCAGCTCAGCTCAGCCCAACCCTTCGCTTCCAACCATCGCAGCTGGCATTTGAAGAAGGGTTTGGGCGGCAGCGTTGGACAGGTGAGGAGACCTCTGCAGCTGTACTGGGCGCCCGCCTGCGATTCTGTGCACAGACTCACCTGGAGAGAGGAAAAGACCTTCCCAGTGACCGGACCCTGAGATCAGGGGAAGGGGTGGTGGACGAGTTGCCCCAGTTGGAAGAGCCGCTGTTCCCCGGCTTGTACCCATTCTCTCTCTCTCTCTCTCTACACTCAACTCTGAGTTGTGCTCCTGCCCAGTGCAGTGAGTGCAGTCCGTCCACTCGCTTGACTTGGCACCGGGAAGGACCACCGGCTTCCATCGATTGATGGCTTCCCTTCGCAGGGTGAAGGGGCTCCTGATACTCAACCTGGTGGCCGTGGCGGGCTTCTTGATCTTCCTGGCCCGGTGCAGGGCTCCGTTGAAGGGCTGGGAGGCGGTGCAGGCGGTGCAGAGCCGATCCGAGTCCACCAACCTATCGTCCCGTGGCTCGCCTCCTGTCCAGCTTGCGGTGCTGAAGAGACTGTCGCTCCTGGAGGATATCGTCTACCGACAACTCAATGGTAAGAAGCTCAGAGCGATTTCTCCATCACATCTTCCACACCCCGCACTTACAGTGCCCCCCCCCCCCCCCCCCCCCATAATGTTTGGGACATAGACCCATCATTTATTTATTTGCCTCTGTACTCCACAATTTGAGATTTGTAATAGAAAAAAAATTACATGTGGTTAAAGTGCACATTGTCTAATTTCATTAAAGGGTCTGAAGAAGATCTGAAGAAGGGTCTCGACCCGAAACGTCACCCATTCCTTCTCTCCCGAGATGCTGCCTGACCCGCTGAGTTACTCCAGCATTTTGTGAATAAAGGTATTTTTATACATTTTGGTTTCACCATGTAGAAATTACAGCTGTGTTTATACATAGTCCCCCCATTTCAGGGCACTATAATGTTTGGAACACATGGCTTCACTGTCGTTTGTAATTGCTCAGGTGTGTTTAATTGCATCATTAATGCAGGTATAAGAGAGCTCTCAGCACCCAGTCTTTCCTCCAGTCTTTCCATGACATTTGGAAACTTTTATTGCTGTTTATCAACATGAGGACCAAAGTTGTGCCAATGAAAATCAAAGAAGCCAAATGAGAAACTAGAATAAAACTGTTAGAGATATCAGCCAAACCTTAGGCTTACCAAAATCGACTGTTTGGAACATCATTAAGAATAAAGAGAGCATTGGTGAGCTTACTAATCGCAAAGGGACTGGCAGGCCAAGGAAGACCTCCACAGAAGAATTCTCTCTATTATAAAGAAAAATCCCCAAACACCCGTCCGACAGATCAGAAACACACTTCAGGAGTCAGGTGTGGATTTGTCAATGACCAATGTCCGCAGAAGACTTCATGAACAAAAATGCAGAGGTTACACTGCAAGATGCAAACCGCTGGTTAGCTGCAAAAATAGGATGGCCAGGTTACAGTTTGCCAAGAAGTATTTAAAAGAGCAACCACAGTTCTGGAAAAAAGGTCTTGTGGACAGATGAGACAAAGATTAACATATCAGAGTGATGGCAAGAGCAAAGTATGGAGGAGAGAAGGAACTGCCCAAGATCCAAAACATACCATCTCATCTGTGAAACACGGGTGTGGGGGTGTTATGGCCCGGGCATGTATGGCTGCTGAAGGTACTGGCTCACTTATCTTCAATGATGATACAACTGCTGATGGTAGTAGCATAATGAATTCTGAAGTGTATAGACACATCCTATCTGCTCAAGTTCAAACAAATGCCTCGAAACTTATTGGCCGATTCATTCTACAGCAAGACAATGATCCCAAACATGCTGCTAAAGCACCAAAGGAGTTTTTCAAAGTTAAAAAATAGTCAATTCTTGAGTGGCCAAGTCAATCACCTGATCTGAACCCAATTGAGCATGCCTTTCATATGCTGAAGTGAAAACTAAAGGGAACTAGCCCCCAAAACAAGCATAAGCTAAAGATGGCTGCAATACAAACCTGGCAGAGCATCACCAGAGAAGACACCCAGCAACTGGTGATGTCCATGAATCGCAGACTTCAAGCAGTCATTGCATGCAAAGGATATGCAACTAAATGCGAAACATGACTACTTTCATTTACATGGTATTGCTGTGTCCCAAGAGGTGCCCTGAAATGGGGGGACTATGTATAAACACAGCTGTCATTTCTACATGGTGAAACCAAATTGTATAAAAATGGCCTTTATTAAAATCTGACAATGTGCACTTTAACCACATGTGATATTTTTTTCTATTACAAATCTCAAATTCTGGAGTACAGAGGCAAATAAATAAATGATGGGTATTTGTCATTTATACATTATAATCATTATGGAGGGGACTGTTTGTCCTTTTGAAAACTCGCAGATGTAAAGATGCCAGTTGTAGCACACCCATCGGTTTAAAGTCCTATTTCAAATCCATAGCTGATTTCTAGGTCGGTAGTTCCTTGGGATGGAGAAAGATTTGCATCTGCTCCAGTTCTGAGAAGAGGTATGTGTGGGGGGAAGTTCCTTTAACGTGGTGTGCTGATGTACACTATAATTTCCCCTCTCTATCCTTCCCCTTCCCCATCCCCTGGTACTTTCCCACTGCCACTGTAGGAAGCCCATCACCTTGTCCCTGCAGAGACACAAATTGCTGGAGGAACTCAGCGGGTCAGGCAGCATCTCCGGAGAACATGGATAGGTGATATTTTGGGTCTCGATAGGTGATGTTTAGGTCTACCATTAAGTTGGCGGTAGATGATATCCTCCTGGTCTCGACCCAAAACATCACCCATCCTTTTTCTTCGGAGAGTTTGCCTGACCACTGAGGTACACTGAGGTACAGCAGCTCTTTGCGTCTCTCTTTGATATATACCAGCATCTGCATTTCCCCGTTTCTACACCTTGATTCTGGACCTCCATCCTCACCACCATCCAGTGACCTAGGCAATCTTTCAGATGAGCCAACGATTCTTATGCACCTCCACCAACATGGTCTTTTGCATTTGGTGCACTCAATGTAGCCTCCTCTCCATAGTCATACAGCGTGGAAACAGGCCCTTTAGCCCAACTTGCCCATTCGACAAGTGATAGAGTGATACAGTATGGAAGCAGGCTCTTCTGCCTGGCCACACCGGCCTACATGTCCCAGCTAAGCTAATCCCACCTGCCCGTATTTGGCCCATATCCCTCCAAACCTGTCCTATCCATGTACCTGTCTAACTGTTTCTTAAAAGTTGGGGTAGTCCCTGCTTCAACTACCTCCTCCGGCAGCTCATTCCATACACCCACCACCTTTTGCATGAAATAGTCACCCCTCAGGTTCCAGTTAAATCTTTTCCCCCTCACCTTAAAGATATGTCCTTGGGTTCTCGATTACCCTACTCTGGGCAAGAGACTTTGTGCATCTACCCGATCTATTCCTGGCTTGATTTTGCACGGTGAGACTACGAACGGACCAGATTTCCGCTTTGTCGAGCACCTGCGTTCTGTCCACAGCCCTCATCTTGAGCTCCCAGTTGCAAGCCATCTGAACTTCCCTCCCCATTCCCAAACCCACACGTCCCTTGTCAGTCTCATCCACTGCCAGGGTGAAGCCAAACGTAAACCAGAAGAACAGCATCTCCTCTTCAATTTGGGTAGTCTACAACCTAATGGCACATTGACTTCCCATATTTCAGATAACCCCTCTGTTCATCCAGCCAGGTCCTCTCACTGACCTCCTTCTTTCCAACTCTCACCCCACTCCCTCTTCCTCAGTTTCATTCCCGACCCTAGCCAGTTCTGTTTGCATATCACCCACACACTTAACCACAGTGGCCACTACCCCCTTCCACCTGCCTATTGTCCTTCCCTTGTCTGGTTCCATGCATCGCCTTCTTTCTGATCAGGTTCCATAACCTGCAGCCATGTTTTCTCCACTTATCACCTCCCAGTGCCTGCCACTATGTCCACTCTTCCCACCTCACCTGAATCCATCTGCTCAACACTTGCCGGCTGCTGCTTCATCCCCCCCCCCCCATCTCTTTTAAACCTCAGTCCTGAAACACCGACCATCCCTTTGCCTCTACAGATGCTGCCTGACCCACTGATACCCTCCAGCAGTATGTTTTTGTTTCACCACAGGAAGTTGATCAGACCATTGGCAAGGAGGTCCAAGGGCAACCGAGATGCCAAACATTGCCACCCTCCCAAAAAGTCCTTAATGTTCTGACCAAAATTTGGCACTCACTCAAAAGGTTATTTGGTCATGCCCAAAGTGCAGTTTGTAGGAACCTGCTGTATTCATTGTGGGTTGTGTTTTCCTGAATAAAATGATGCCTGGAGGCAAATAGGATTTCAATGGCTTCAACTGATCATTATGTTTCATTTGAACTAACCTAACCCAATGAAGTTAATTTGTTTAGTTTAGTTTAGTTTAGAGATGCCGTGCAGAAACAGGCCCTTCGGCCCAACGAATCCGCACATTAACACTACCCGACACACACTAGGGACAATTTTACACTTATAACCAAGCCAATTAACCTACAAAGCTGTAAGTCATTGGAGTGTGGGAGGAAACTGAAAATATCAGAGAAAATCCATGCAGGTCACGGGGAGAAGGTACAAATTCCGTACTGACAAGCACTCGTAGTCAGCATCAAACCCGGGTCTCTGGCGCTGTAAGGCAGTAGCTCTACCGCTATTCCACCGTGCCGCCCAAATTGAAGGTGCATTTTCCCAAAAGGGCAAGGGATGTACCAGACTTTACTAGTTTATCCAGTTTCCTGGAAAGGTAATCAAGCTTGATCTGAATCTGCTGAATTGTGCTTGATTAGGACTTGGCTTCTGATAATTCTGGGCCAGCAGTATCCTCTGACTGCACCCATAGGACAGCATACCTGGAGGCTGCCACTTGGTGGTACTTCCACCAGTGGAACATGAGAAGGTAAGAGGAAGATACAGGGGATGGCCCTTCTGCCCTTCATGCCTGCTCCACCATTCTGTACATTCATGCCTGATCTTCGACCTCAGGAACTCTTTTTGGGATGATCCACATATCCCTTTACTTCCTTCACACCCAAAAATCTGTCACTTTCGCTCATGAATATATTGAGCAATTGACCTACGACAATCCATTTGGCCAAAGCGTCCCAGAGCTTCACTGCCCTCTGGGAGAAGCAATTTATTCTCATCTCTGCAATGAATGGCAAGCCCATAATTTGAGATGCTAACTCATATGCTGGAGGAACTAAGTGGGACAGGCAGCATCTAACTCATAGTTCCAGAAGTTCCATTCAAAGAAAACTTTATCCTTGCATCTGCCTTATAAAACCCGGAAAGAGTTTTTCTTGTTATGTGGTAACATTGCACCTCCTCTCTCTCCATCCTTCCCCCACCCTAGTCCTATCGCTAATTTCACTATTTGGATTCCTTCGCTATCACCTTGTCCCCAGCCAACAAAGGACCTTGTGTAGGAAGGAACTGCAGATGCGGGTTTAAATCGAAGATAGACGCAAAATGCTGGAGTAACTCAGCGGGACAGGCAGCATCTCTGGAGAGAAGGAATGGGTGACGTTTCGGGTCCGGACCCTTCTTGAGAAACGACACCCTTTCCTTTTCTCCAGAGATGCTGCCTGTCCCTCTTTATCTAGAAGAGAATATTTTAATTTAATTGTCAATCTTTTGTCCATTTGGTGTTTATAATATTTCATAAATACGTTAAAATTCTTACTTGGACCTTCAGAGAAGCCAAGCAATGTGCAAGGTGTGAATGTGCCTGCCCAACTTGCTGCCTTTCACCTGTGAATCCAGAAGGAAACACCATGAAAGCAGCTGGGAACCTGGCAGCAAGCCGTTCAACACTTGGAAATCTATTCCAAATTAAATGAATCGCCCTGACAAATTAAAATAACACACTGCTCAAGGAGCTTTAATGGACTGGCGGGACTATCGTATGTTGAAAGGCTGGAGCAATTAGGCTTGTATACACTGGAATTTAGAAGAATGAGGGGGGATCTTATTGAAACATATAAGATAATTAGGGGATTGGACACATTAGAGGCAGGAAACATGTTCCCAATGTTGGGGGAGTCCAGAACAAGGGGCCACAGTTTAAGAATAAGGGGTAGGCCATTTAGAACGGAGACGAGGAAGAACTTTTTTAGTCAGAGAGTGGTGAAGGTGTGGAATTCTCTGCCTCAGAAGGCAGTGGAGGCCAGTTCATTGGATGCTTTCAAGAGAGAGCTGGATAGAGCTCTTAAGGATAGCGGAGTGAGGGGGTATGGGGAGAAGGCAGGAACGGGGTACTGATTGAGAGTGATCAGCCATGATCGCATTGAATGGCGGTGCTGGCTCGAAGGGCTGAATGGCCTACTCCTGCACCTATTGTCTATTGTCTCTATCAACAAAGGACCATTGGGGGCTCCACCTTTCCTGAGTTTTCGAAGCAGGCTCTGCTTTTTTTTTTGTTCTGTACCTTCCCATACCCCTAGTGTTCCCCTCCCTGTCTCGAAATGTCACCTATTCTTTTACTCCAGAAAAATTTGCCTGACCCATTGAGTTACTCCAGTGTTTGGAGTCTAACCAGTATCTGCAGTTCCTTCTTACATATTTAAACTGAACTACTGTTTACCTTTGTACATCCGATTATCAGTTCACTTTCACATTTCTTGTATTCTACCTCCTCTTTATTAATGCCTTTTAGGCAACTTTGTAAGTGTTTGTTTTGAACTTCTTTTGAAAGCCAGGCCTAAACTACTTTCCCTGTTCCAATTTTGTGCCTTAAAGTTTTGATATTTTAAATTATTTATTGTTTACCTTTTTATGTTAATATTAGCCTTAGCTCACGTATTGCCAAATCTTTTTGATAATGTATCTCAATATATCTTAGCCAATTCACGTCTTAGACTTTCGTAATCTGCTTTGTTTAAATTTAAAGGCCATGTTTTGGATTGAGCTGAATCACTTTAAGTCTTCAGATAAAATTCTATTAGATGATAATCACACCAGATGATGATAAACTACCATTTTATTAATTAACTCTTTTCTATCTAAAATAACCTGCTCCGTAATTATTTTTTCAACACACCGATTTGGAAAACCATTCCTTGTACACTCTATAAATCTACCTCCATGCTGTGCATGCAAATTTGATTTGTTCAGTCCATATGATTAAAGTCCTGTTTCACTGTATCAGCTTTGCATACACTTCTAATTCCTTGATTTACATGTGTATATTACCAGCACGCTCTAGGAGTCTATAGACAATTCCCATCAGTGATTTCTGTCTCTCGCTGTTTCTTCACATCGCCCAAACTCATTCTGTTTTATGATTTTCCAGTTTTTCCAATCTCTGTTCCTTCCTCTCTACGCTTATCTCATTCTTTATTATCAAGGCCACCCTTCCTCCTTTTATGTACTTACTGCCTATCTATTCTAAAATTGAAGTAGCCTATTTCATCGAGATCCTGACCTTGGCCATTTTGCAAGTACATCCCCTTAATGCCTGTTTGATCAAAGCCGTACAGTTACTTGTATAATTAATTAATCTGTCTTGGTAAGAGTTCTTTATGCATTCAGATAAAAAGCCTTCAATGTTGCCTTTTTACCGTTTTTTTCTCAGTTCTGACCGTGATTGGATATAAGTTGAGTCTCGTTTAGTTTCTTATCACTTGTACTGAGGTACAGTGAAAAGCTTTTTTCTCTTGCTAACCAGTCAGCGGAAAGGCGATGCATGATTACAATTGAGCCATCCACAGTGTACAGATACTCTTATCGAGTCCATAAGTGGCACAACACAGAAATGTGCCCTCAAGCCCAACTCACCCACTTGGACTCTGATACTAATTCCATTCCATTTGGTCCCGATCAAGGCTCTTGACCTGAAATGGCGACTGTCCATTCCCATCCGCAGATGCTGGCTCATCCACTGAGTTCCTCGCATCAGTTTGCATCTGCAGGTTCTGGTGTCGCCTTCTGTCTGTGTGACGTTTGGTTGTTCTGACCCTTCCTGACAAAACTGGGCAGCACGGTGGCGCAGCGGTAGAGTTGCTGCCTTACAGCACTTGCAGCGCCGGAGACCCGGGTTCAATCCCGACTACGGGCACTGTCTGTACGGAGCTTGTACGTTGGTAGAAACAAGACCCACAGAAAGGCTTTGACCACATCCTCGATTCATTGTCTCTGTCTCCTCTAATCTCTTCAAATGACAAAATAAAATATCTGCTTTGGGAGTCCCAACCCAATGAGGTGAACGATGAGTCCAGCACAGTAAATGGTAAAGTGGTGCAGAACAGGGGGATCTGAGAGTACAGGCGCATGGTTACCTGAACATGGTGGTTACATAGATACATAGATACATAGACAATAGGTGCAAAAGTAGGCCATTCGGCCCTTCGAGCCAGCACCGCCATTCTATGTGATCATGGCTGATCATCCAGTGTCAGTACCCTGTTCCTGCTTTCTCCCCATATCCCTCGATTCCGTTAGCCCTAAGAGCCATGTCTTAGTGAACGCCCAGTCTTTAATCCAGAGTGAAGAATTCTAAAATTAAAGGGCATAGGCTTAATGTTAGAGGGCCGTGATTAAAGAGGGAACTCAGGGGTAACGTTTTCACTCAAAGGGTAGCCTGTACAGTATCTGGACAGTGCTGCCAGAGGAAGCTCTAGAAGAGGATATAATTATACATTTTAAAGGATGTTAGGACAAAATTACTATCTACCTCTTAGCTGACTGTCAGACTGTCCTTGATCGGACTTTCCTGTTTTTACATTACAAACCATATCATGTATCTATACACTGTAAATGGCTCGATTGTAATCATGCATTGTCTTTCTGCTGACTGGATCGCACGCAACTTAAGCTTTTCACTGTACCTCGGTACACGTGACAATGAATTAAACTGAAGTGAGGAAGGTTTTAGAAGGATATTGGCCAAATGCAGGCAAAGTGGACTTGCCCACTGTGCCACCTTGGTCAGCATGGATAAGTTGGGTGAAGGGCTTGTTTCCACGGTGTATAGCTCTTTGACACTATAAGGGGCACAGAATATAGAATCTTTTTCCCATCATAACGTAGTAAATACAAGATGGCCTAGGTTTAAGGGGAGAAAAGAGCGGCAAGGTGGCGCAGCGGTAGAGTTGCTGCCTTACAGCGAATGCAGCGCCGGAGACCCAGATTCGATCCCGACTACGGGCGCTGTCTGTACGGAGTTTGTACGTTCTCCCCGTGACCTGCGTGGGTTTTCTCCGAAATCTTTGGTTTTCTCCCACACTCCAAATACGTGCAGGTTTGTAGGTTAATTGGCTCGGTAAATGTAAAAATCGTCCCTAGTGGGTATAGGATGGTGTTAATATGCGTGGATCGCTGGTCGGCGTGGACCCGGTGGGCCGAAAGGGCCTGTTTCCGTGCTGTATCTCTAAACTACACGGCATTTGAGGGGAAAGTACTTTTTGCACAGACTATTTGATATTGATGCCAGAAAAATGGTGGAGTAAGATACAGTCACTACATTTAAGAGACATTTAGAAAAAAATAGGTAATACATAGAAGGATATGGACCTAATGCTTGAATGCTGTGACTTTCAACCCACGACTCCCACCCCATGCAGGACACTGTCACTGTACTGAGTAGCTCCTTCAGTGACAGACTCCTTCACCCCAAGTGTGTGAAGGAGAGATATCGGAGGTCCTTCCTTCCCGCTGCTGTGAGACTGCACAACCAGCACTGCTCCCAGCAGACCAGTCAACAGTAACAGTAAAGGAAAAACACAGTAAATGATGACAATTATCCTTATCTTTATTTTTATTTATAATGAATGTCTCTTGCTATCCACTTTGCTGCTGCAACACTGCAAATTACCCCGGTGTGGGACAATTATAGGAATATATTATATTATTATGTTCTATGAAATTGATGAATAACTTTCAAATTATTAGTGTAGTCTTATGTAGGTCAATGTGCTGGCTAACATCCTGCACTAGGTAACCCCCATAACCAACAAGGAGATAAATGAGCTGAACATACTGATAATTTAACATTGTGTAACTTACTTAATTAATGAGCTGCAAAGGCTCACCGGGTATGCATTGGTCTTTCCAATCGTTACAGTAAACACTGTTGCTCAGAGTAATTTGCTTTTTTTTAATGTGCCGTTGGAATAACCTCTACGACTACCTTGCGGATGATAATTTAAAACAAAGACGAAATGTGATTTTTTAAATTTTTTAAAGGATTATTTAAGCTTAGAGCAGCGAAGAGCGGGCAGAGTGGAAGTTTAATTACTTTGATAGCCAAACAGCTAGAAGCTGCGGTAATTAATTCCGGCTTGATGATCTTGCCGAATGCAGAAATGTCAGAGTTGGATTGGGTTTGGGTTAGTCATCAAATTTCAGCAACTGGGAACAAAAGGAGATTAAGTTGTCAGGGATTTTACTATTTCGGTCTCTTATTATTGGGATGTCATGTTGCAATTGTGCAAAATACAAGTTAGACCTGGATTATTAAGTGCAGCTCTGCTTGCCACATCATGGGAAAGGTATCATTGCACTGGAGAGACCGAGGATGAGATTCAGCAGGATGTTAGGCAGCCTGTCCCTAAAACACGAGGCCGTAAGTCTGGGTGACATCCTCGTAAATCTCTTCCACACCATTTCCAACTTAATATGACCCCTTTTTATAGCCGGATGTCCAGAACTGCATCGAGTACGCCAGGCGTGATCTCACCAACGACGTGCACAGCCGCATCACGCTGTTACCATTTTTGTACTCGGTATCCTTCCCAATTAAGGCAAGCGTGGTAAAAGGCCGCCTTCACCGCCTTGTCCACCTGTCCCACCACGTTCAGGGAGACCTGGAGAGTATTGCGGAACAGAGAGACCTGGGAGTACAGGTGCATGGTTCCCTGAAAATGGTGGGACATGTGGACCAGGTGAGCATATTAGGTGTACTGACAGACCATTGTCAATGCCAGATTTTAATAATTCTTCTTCACTGCCAGATGTATTGCCATGTGTGACACTGTTGTGCATATACCCTCAAGGTCTAGCTACATTGATGAGCACCTCCTGAAGAACTACTGCTTACATTAACAATTGCCTTTTCCCCCCCCTTTTTTCCCCCAATACTGCTTGAACTGGAATAATTTTCAGGCTTTGTATTAACATTGTGATCATCTAAATTTGCAAACGAACAATCTATCGGTGAATTCACCTTGAATTTATATTTACAATCAACCAATTATTATATTCAAATCTAAAACCTGATGTAAACAAAAAAAAAAATTCAGCACTTATCCAAATGGATACATCGATTTTGTTTAGTTTCAATTAGCGAATGAGCCAGAAAATAGGTAGTGGCATTCTGCTTTGCAAAATCAGCATCTATTTTCAAGCTAATATAAATCAGATCCTAGTGTAACAAATCCTAGTAAATAATGTTCATGATTTATGCAGAATTCAATAGTTTGGTGCCAAAATTGCGTGCGATCATCAAAAACAATGAGCTAAACTTTTTTTTTTGATGAAAGGTAGTGGGTCTCTGTTGCGGCATTAATATTTTTGAAAAATTCGAAAGATGTTTTTGGCATGGTTTTGTCAAAACCTTTGACAACGTCCTGCACTGCAAGGCTAGATCACACGAGGTCCAGCTTGAGCTGGCCCGGGTACCAGTTGGATAGCAGATTGAAGATAGGCACAAAAAGCTGGAGTAACTCAGCGGGTCAGACAGCATCTCCGGAGAAAAGGAATAGGTGATATTTCGGGCTGAGATCTTTTTTCAGTGAGAGTCGGTGGAAAAGGAAATGAGAGATATAGACAGTGATGTGAAGAGGCATAGAACAAATGAATGAAAGATATGGAAACAATAGAGATGATGATAAAGAAACCAGGCCATTGTTATCTGTGTATTCATTCACAAAATGCTGGAGTAACTCAGCAGGTCAGGCAGCATCTCGGGAGAGAAGGAATGGGTGACGTTTCGGGTCGAAACGTCACCCATTCCTTCTCTCCCGAGATGCTGCCTGACCTGCTGAGTTACTCCAGCATTTTGTGAATAAATTGATTTGTACCAGCATCTGCAGTTATTTTCTTATACTCATTGTTAACTGTTTGCTTGGTGAAAACGAGTTATCAACAATGAAACTCACCAGGACGACAGTGAAACTAGTACAACCACAGGGATGGGGGAGGGATAGAGAGAGAGGAGATGCAAGGGTTACTTTTAGTTAGAGAAATCATTATTCATATCGCTGGCATACAAGGCTGGTCTGTTGTTTGTCATGTATATTAACAAGTCGGATGAATATGTCGGTGGCATGATTAGTAAGCCTGTAAATGAGAATAAAATTGGTGATGCCGGGGACAGTGATGAAAGCTATTTTAATTCCAACAGGATCTAGGTCTACAGGAAAAATGGGCAATGGAATGTCAGATAGAATTTAAATCGGACAAGTGCAAAATAATGCGTTTTAGGAGGTTAAACCAGGGCAAGATATAGAATTTTGTAGAAACGGAGAGATCTAGGGGTACAAATACAAAGTTCCCCGAAAGTGGCGACACAGTTACGCGAGGGGTGATGAAGATATAAGGTCAGGGCATTGAGTGCAAGAATTGTCATACTGTAGTTATAGAAGATATTGGTGAGATCACATGGAGTATTGTGGGCAGTTCTGGTCACCATACCATAGGAAGGATGTAATTAAGCCAGGGAGGGTGCAGGAAGGAAACATAAGCATATTGCTGTGACAGGAAGACAAGTTACATGGACGGAAGAGATGGGGCAGGACTGTCTTCATTGGAGATTTTTATAAAATCATAAGAGGCAGAAATAAGGTGAATGGTCATAGTCTATTTTCCCAGGGCAGGGAGGTCTAAAACCATAGGGATAAGTTTAAGGTGAGAGTGGAAAGATTTAAGGGGTCTGTGGGTCAGGTTTTTAACACAGAGGGTGGTGGGCATATGGAAGAAGCTGCCAGAGGGAGTGGTAGATGTGGGTACAATTGCATTTAAAAGGCAGATACATGGATAGGATCTTGCACCAGGCATTATTCCTTTTTATCATGTATCTGTACACTGCGAATGGCCCAATTGTTATGATGTGTTGTCTTTTAGCTGACAGGTTAGCATGCAACAAAGCTTTTCACTGTACCTCGGTACACGTGACAATAAACTAAACTCAGATCAAGAGAATTAGATGGGCTGTGTTCATCCTTGCTTCTCTTTGCCCCTTCCTGCCTCCCATCTCAACCATTTCCTCCTCTCTGTATTCCATCTTTTCTCACCTAACCCCTCCTCTGTGCCTGCAGTCTGAAGTTACACCATGAAGTTGCACAATTTGCTTGCACCCAAAGTCATGAAACACCCCCTATATTCTTATTGTGTATTTTGGAGCATCTAATTTTCTTTGATATTTTATAGTTTTTATTATTCATACGATGAGAGGCATTTTACGGTCACAAACTTATTATCAGTAAAACTGGGTGCTGATTTCTTAACTTTCGTGGCAAATATTTGGTGTTTCTGCATTTATATACAAAACTATCATCAAGTTTCTTCAGGTAGTGTAGAAAAATAAATGCAGATGCTGGTTCAAATCGAAGGTATCACAAAATGTTCTTCATATTATTTTGGATGTTTATAATTTTGAAACATGGATGGCAGATTTGTGTACAGATAGGATGAACACATGTTGAAGGACACACGAGGAAAAGGTAGATTTTTTAATTAAATACTCTGAATCAGCGGATGTCAATAGCCCAAGCTACACAGAAAAGGTTTGTTCATCTTGGTTAATAGCGTTCCATTTTGTTTCCTAGATTGCAAGTTAAACATTTTGGGATGATGGAGATTATGCAGCATGCTTACCTTGTGGAATCAATCAGATTGCAATTAGAGGCCGATTCGATTGTCCAAAACAGGTTAATTTCCTGAGAGGAGTCTGAGATTAATTACTCCTTTTAATCCCCGAGTCGTAAAACCTTGGAATTACATTGATTAGTATTTGCTTTATTATTGGCACGTGCACCACGGTGAAAGATGTTGTTTTGCTTGCTATCCTGGCTTATCGTACCATGCTTTAGTATAACCGTATCGTCCATGAGTACAACAGTGCAAAAAATAAGAGGAAGCAAAGTGCAGAACATGCTCTTACAGCTGCAGAGCAAGTGCAGGTGAAAACTTGTGCCAAGTTCAGCAAAGAGGTAGATTGGAAGATCTGGAATACATCCTCAGCATTTGGCAGGTCCATTCAGGGACTGATGTTAGCGGGGAAGAAGCTGTTCTTGAATTTAGCGGCATGCGCATTCAAGCATTTGTATCTTCTGCCTGACGAGAGAGGGAAGAAGAGACAATGACCGACCGGGGTGCAACTGTCCGAGATTCTGTTGGCTGCTGTCCTGAGGCAACATGAAGTGCAGATGGAGTCGATGGGGGGTGTTGGGAGGGGGTGGGGGGATGGGGTGGGGGGGGGCAGAGGAGGAGGCTAGTTTGCAGCGCCCACAACTCTTTGCAATTTCCTGTTGTTTTGTGCGGAGCATCTTGATAAGATACCTTCTATGGTGCATCTCGATAAGATACCTTCTATGGTGCATCTCGATAAGATACCTTCTATGGTGCATCTCGATAAGATACCTTCTATGGTGCATCTCGATAAGATACCTTCTATGGTGCACCTGTAGAATAGTCTGTAAAGGAGTAGTAACTCACAAATAATTATGATTTTTAAAAAAATCACATGGGTTATTTACAAGACATTTTACACTGGGGCCATTTATGGAAGTGTGTTGAGGACAGTCGGCATTACAGTGGAGGAGGGGCTGAAGATCCTGACGCATATGAAGGTCGACAAATCATCCGAGCCTGATCAGATATATTAGTGGGAAGCTAGAAAGAAAATTCCAGGTGCCCTGGCTGAGATTTATGAGTCTAAATCACCCACAGAGTTGTGAAGTTGTGAATCTGTGGAATTCTCTGCCACAGAAGGCAGTGGAGGCCAATTCTCTGGATGCTTTCAAGAGAGAGTGAGATTTAGCTCATGGGGCTAACGGAATCAAGGGATATGTGGAGAGAGCAGGAACGGGGTTCTGATTTTGGATGATCAGCCATAATCATATTGAATGTACGTGCTGTCTCGAAGGGCCGAATGGCCTACCCCTGCACCTATTTCCCATGTTTCTAGGAGCCTAAATCTACTCCTATGTCTAATCATTTTATGATGTTATTTAGATACTGTGACCCCAGTTCTAAGTTTCTTCGACAGGGGGATACATTCTCTACTCTTCTGCCCCATTGAATCCTCTAAGAATTTTGTATGTTTCAATGAGGCCAACTCTAATTCTACTAAATTTTAGAAAATAAAAAAATACATGGGACCCGCCTGATAAACCTTCTCCGAAATCCCTTTATGGAAATGGGTCCCTCTGTAGGTAAGGGAAACAAATTTGTATTTAACACTCGTTATATCGGCCTACATGGAATAAAGGGCCTGTCCCACTTTAGGTGATTTTAAGGCAACTGCCGGCGACTGTCAAAGTCGTAGCAGATCGCCGAACTTTTCTTTTACCCGACGACAATAACCACGACAATGCCGAGTCAGGTCGAGATTACACCGTCTTTGGAAACATCGCGAAATTCCCACGCTGTCAATGCTTCTCCGGCATCCTAATTTTCGCTGAAATCACGGACAAGTCGGTAAGTACTTGAGAGTTTTGAACTATAACACCTTGCATGGGTTACTTAAAAACCAAGCTTCACTGTAACAAGGCATAAACTGGATTGACTTCCAGTTTACTTATGGCAGTATTAAGAAATTTAATTTTAAAAGTGGTTAAATGGATTTTTGTGAAAAGTGTGTTGGCATTCTTTGAAAATGTACGGGAGATGCATATCTGGTTTCTGGAATGCACATCTGGGTAGGGAGCCCACTTTAAATGTAATGGCTGATGGCCATAAACATCGCGAAATTCCCACGCTTACCTGACCGTCAAACTGTCGCCTCCAATCTACCTGTCAAATGTCCTGACGGTAAATAAATTGGTTAAATACAAGCATTTTATGGTATCTTCAAATGACTTTACTTATTTTAATATAATGTGCTTCTAAATGCATCTAAGAGAACCTAGCAAACCTGGACACAGCATGCGACAGCGCCCGCAATAAGCAACGATACCTGGCGACAAGCCAGCTGTCGCCGAGAAATTTCACTCCGGATGATTTCTCAGCGACGCGCTGAGATCCACTACGATTCTTGGAAGACTCCTCACAATCATGCCCGCGACACCCGGCAAATTGTCGGCAACAGCCTAGTTGCCGGCAGTCGCCTTAAAATCGCCTAAAGTGGGACAAGCCCTTAACTCTCCCTTCTCGTTTTGCTCAAATCCTATTGTAATAAAGGCTAATATACAACTTGCCATTCTTGTTGCTCGAAGCACATACATGGTAGCCTTGTATGCAATGGTACCAATAGCTCTTTGGACATGATAATTTCCAAATTTCACACCAACAAGCACTGGACAAAGTCTATTGTTGAAAGATTCGTGTCATAAGAGCAGAATGAAGTCTGTGGGCCCATCGAGTCGAGTCCGCCATTCAACCATGGCTGATCTACTTTTCCCTCCCGACCCCATTCTCCTGCCTTCTCCCCATAACTTTTGACACCCTTACTAATCAAGAACCTGTCGGTCTCTGCTTTAAAAATACCGAATGACTTCGCCTCCACAGCCGTTTGTGGGAACAAATTCTTACAGATTCACCATCCTCTGGCTATATAAATTCCTCCTCGTCTCCTTTATGTTGTTTTTTTGTTCCGAGGCAGTGCCCTCTGGTCCTAGCATCGTGCACAACATGAAAAGCCCATGTAGTTCTTTCATTTTGTAAATGCTGACTGAACGCCATTATCTTGCGACAAATCTCTGTCCTGCGCTCGTTCTGATCACCCGTGACTAAGCCTGAATACGCCTGCATTGTATTTGACAGGTTTTCTGACTGACGCCCTGTGTACCAGGACTTGTACAAGATAGAGTCTAAACAAATTTCTGGAACAATGCTTGTACTTGTAAAACCATTGGTGTCGCATCGCAGCTCACCTGATTTATTCTATCTTATGAATTTGGTTCTGATAAAATCTTGATTCACCTGTGTAACACTGATTCAATTGTCATCTAGACCTTAGTGTTCTCGACCTTAATAAGCAAAGAAGCTGAGTGTGCACTAGAACCATGGTAACTTAAGTAATAAGCAGATGGCCATTCCAGCCCTGTATCTCATAGCACCTGTATCTGTCGGGCAATCAGTGACGTAGCACGGTGGCGCAGCGGCAAAGATGCTGCCTCACAGCGCCAGAGACGTGTGTTCGATCCCGACTACGGGTGCTGTCTGTACGGAGTTTGTACGTTCTCCCCGTGACCTGCTAGATGCAGGAAAAATGTTCCCAAAGTTGGGCGAGTCCAGAACCAGGGGCCACAGTCTTAGACTAAAGGGGAGGCCATCTAAAACTGAGGTGAGAAGAAACTTTTTCACCCAGAGAGTTGTGAATTTGTGGAAACCTCTGCCACAGAGGGCAGTGGAAGCCAAATCACTGGATGGATTTAAGAGAGAATTAGATAGAGCTCTTGGGGCTAGTGGAATCAAGGGATATGGGGAGAAGGCAGGCACGGGTTATTGATTGGGGAGTATCAGCCATCATCATAATGAATGGTGGTGCTGGCTCGAAGGGCCGAATGGCCTCCTCCTGCACCTATTTTCTATGTTTCTATGTTTCTGCGTGGGTTTTCTCTGGGTGCTCCGGTTTCCTCCCACACTCTAAAGACGTACAGGTTTGTAGGTTATTTGGCTTTGATAAAATTGTAAATTGTCCTTAGTGTGTGTAGGATAGTGTGTGGGGATCGCTGGTCGGCGCGGACTCGGTGGGCCGAAGGGCCTGTTTCTGTGCTGTATCTCTAGACTAAACTAAACACGGAATTTGGCAGCTAACCTGTAGACAGCAAGATCCCCCCAGTCAGGAACCAAGCTACAAATCCCAGCGCACCCTGAAGAGTCACCGGTCGTCTGCTGAATGAGTGGCCTCATGGATAAGAGAGCTGGAGTTGGACATGTTCAGGTTTGTGAGGATGACTTTGAGGAGCCATGTATTGTTGCACCCTCAGCTCTCTCTAATGTGTAAGCAGGAACTGGTTTACACTGAGGATAGGCCTGGGGTGGTGCAGTGGCTCTGTGGGCCGGGCAGCATCTCCGGAGATGGGGAGGGGAGTGACATTTTGGGTCGAGACCCGTCTTCAAACAGAGACTGTCTCAGCCTCTCAGTCTGAGGATGGGGTGTCAACCTGAAACGTCTTCTGCTCCTTTTCTCCAGAGATGCTGCCTGACCTGCCGAGTTGCTCCAGCATTTTGTGCCTACCTTCTCACATTTCCAACATGGTTTAGTTTTGCCCCTCTCCAGTGCGGGTATTTCTGTGTCCACTCATGACCATACGTTATGCATTCCCTTCGCAAATGCTGCCTGGCTTTCTGAATCCCTCCAGCAGTTTGTGAGCTGCTCCATTCATCTCTACACTTACCAAAACAAAAACGTGGTGCAGCGGTAAAGTTGCTGCCTTACAGCGAATGCAGCGCCGGAGACTCAGGTTCGATCCTGACTACGGGCGCTGTCTGTACGGAGTTTGTACGTTCTCCCCGTGACCTGCGTGGGTTTTCTCCGAGATCTCCGGTTTCCTCCCACACTCCAAAGACGTACAGGTATGTAGGTTAATTGGCTGGGCACATGTCCCTAGTGTGTGCAGGATGGTGTTAATGTGCGGGGATCGCTGGGCGTCGCGGACCCGGTGGGCCGAAGGGCCTGTTTCCGCGCTTTATCTCTAAAAAAACCCCAAAAAAACAAAAAGCAGGATGGACTGAGCAGATCAGGCAGCACCTGTCAAGGAAATTGGATGGACAACATTTCCTGTTGAGACCTTTGAAAAAGGATCCTGGCTCGAAACATCGTCTGTCCTTTTCCCTTCACAGGTGCTGCCTGACCCACTGAGTTCCCTCAGTAGTCTTTTTTTCCCCATGAAATGTCAGCATCTGCAGTTTCTTGTGTCTTCTCCAAACAAACGCATCATGGCCTCTTTCAGCCAGCGCCACCAGTTTGTTCTATCTGTAACTTTTCCCTGTTCTGATCAAAGATCATTGACTTGATCTTTCCACAGATGCTGTTTCACTGACTTTGGCCCTCATTTCTGCTCTAAAAAAAAAATAGTATTGGGTGGCTAAGATTTTGGCCAAATCTCACAGAGGATAGTTTTCTTAGGTTATAAGGAAATCAGGATAATTTCTGATGTCATTCCATAGCACAAATGACATAAAATGACATAAAATTAAAGAATAATGGTCGAAAATGGTAAAAAATGCCTCAATAGCTGACTTCCATAGAATAGGGCGGCACGGTGGAGCAGCGGTAGTTGCTGCCTTACAGCGAATGCAGCGCCGGAGACCCGGGGTTCGATCCCGACTACGGGCGCTGTCTGTACGGAGTTTGTACGTTCTCCCCGTGACGTGCGTGGGTTTTCTCCGAGAACTTCAGTTTCCTCCCACACTCCAAAGACGTACAGGTATGTAGGTTAATTGGCTTGGTGAATGTCAAAAAATGTCCCTAATGGGTATAGGATAGTGTTAATGTGTGGGATCGCTGGTCGGCGCGGACCCGTTGGGCTGAAAGATCCTGTTTCCGCGCTATATCTCGAAACTAAACTAAACAAATAAAAATTAAATTTGATGTTGAGAAATAAGTCAAAATTAAATTGCATAGTCTAATGAAATATTGTGATATGCTTTGCTTTCTAAAGCATGCCAGAGGGAACACTCAACCTTTTACACCCTCTTCTCCATTATTTGAAAATCTTTTAAGGGATATTTATATCGTTAGGTGCTTATCATGGTACTCACCTGAACTCTCAAACTACACTCGCATTGCAGAGACAAATCTCAAAAGAAGTGGTTCCCAACACCCAGACTATTTGCAACCAATTCAGCGTATTGCTGTAGCCCAAGTGATATCAGAAACAGGTGAGCGGCACGGTGGCGCAGTGGTAGAGTTGTTGCCTGACAGCGCCAGAGACCCACCCTGTATCTCTAAACTAAACTAGAGTACATTATTTAAATGGATGCAGGGAGTAACTTGTGTGGGTGGTTCCCACCAGGCTGCAGGGATGGTCCTCCGTGGCAAGTAAATTGAGAAGCACTGCTGTAAGCTGACTTTAATGATAGCTCACACAGGGCACCGCAGTGGTGCAGCAGTAGACTTGCTAGCATACAGCGCCCGAGACCTGGGTTCGATCCTGACTACGGGTGCTGTCTGAAAAGAGTTTGTACGTTCTCCCTGTGACCGCGTGGATTTTCTCCAAGTGCTCCAGTTTCCTTCCACACTCCAAAGACGTGCAGATTTGTAGGTTAATTGGCTTCTGCAAATTCTCCCTAGTGTGTAGGATAAAGCTAGCGTATACATGATCGTTGGTTGGCGTGGACTCGGCGGGCCGAAGAGCCTGCTTCCACGCTGTATCCTTGTTGTGGGATTGCTTGCTGTCTATTGCATGGTGTCTTTGTGACTGAGCACACACGTTGTCCTGTGTTGCCTTTGACTAAGTTGGTTCTTCTTTTAGTTCTGTTCCCGGCACATCTGAGTGCAATACTCATTGAACTGAGGTTGACCCCACTACTTGATTGCTTGCGACGGCAGATTCACTCATTTCCTGGCACATTTTGCAAAGCTGAATGCATTGGTTTAAATGCAATTACCTGCAAACTGGGAAGAACCTGTAATTGATGACAGCTGTTAAAAGTTAGCCAAGTTGGTTCAAATCTACCCAGTGTTAGGTGGATGCAAAACTGTTAATTATTTGGAATTGGTGTTTTTTTGGACACCATGGAACACCAAAATGGCACCAGACATCCTTGGACACATTCTGTACTGAATCATATTTTAATGATTTAATAATATAGAGGTGACAAGGTGGCACAGAGGTAGAGTTGCTGCCTTAAAGCACCAGGTTCGATCCTGACTACGGGTGTTGTCTGTACGGAGATTTCACGCACTCCCTGCTCCGGGCTTTCTCCAGGTCCACCGGTTTCCTCCCACACTCCAAAGATGTACAGTTTTGTCTTTGATAAAATTGTAAATTGTCTCTAGTGTGTGTAGGATAGTGTGATTGCTGGTCGGCATGGACTCGGTGGGCCGAAGGGCCTGTTTCCACACTGTATCCCTAAACTAAGCTAAACTAAACTATAGCCACAAGGTGAGAAGAAGAAAGTTTAATGTAGATGTGTGGAGCAAGTTCTATTTACACAGAGAGTGTTGGGGGCCAGGGGTGGTGGTGGAGAAAGATACACTAGTGGCGCTCAAGAGGCTTTTGGATAGGCAGATGGAAGTGCAGGGAATGAAGGAATACAGATCATGTACAGGCAGATGAGGTCTGTTTAACGGGCAACATGTTCGGCTCAAAACATTATGTCTGAAGAGCCCGTTCCTGTGCTGTTCTGTCCTATGTTCTGTGATATCTTTATAAAAGACAAACCTGTGTCATCTTTATTTCAGAAGCACTTTCACTGGGCACAACCTGGTTGAATACACTTGGGGTTTAATATTTTTGTCTACAATATTGCTGGAGGCAATAACAGTAGAGTAGAGCTAGGATGCTGACATCCATTTTGGAAAAACAGTGCAGACACCTAACAATAAAATGAGGGCATTGTGAAACGAAAAGAAGGATTGAAGAGGAGTATGCAAATTAATTGAAAATATACAGGTAGAGGTTTAACGGGGAAGAAGAAATATTTCACGAGACGAAGAATTAAGATGTAAATTGAAGTGTGGAAACAGAACAAAGTTTAAAATATTGACATTTTAACAACATCCTGAATTCATTCATAACCCATAGGAATAGGCAGTGCACCTTGAATTATTTACTTTATGGACTGAGTGTTTAATTGTCAGCCGTTAATAATTAATAATTTTATGTATGTTAACATTAAGCAAATAGTCATACAGCACGGAAACAAGCCCTTTGACCCAACTCGTCCATGCCAACCATGCCAAGGACAACCAAAAGTACACAAATGCTTAGAAACTTGAGAGCTTTAACAGAGATCCCCCTTTCTTGAAGCCAGTGGCAGAGTTACTCCATGTCATTAAGCAACTTGTGATTATTAAGTCTATCTCTTGCTTATTACAAATTTTATTATGAATAACCATGTGCCTTTTTCAGAGGCAATTGCTTTAAAACCTCTTTTTGAGTTAGACCTGTGTTTATTAGCACCAAATAATTCATCAATTTTATTATAAGTGCTCCATGTCTTGAGATGGAGTGTAATTAATTATGAATTCTTTAGTACTTTCCCCATGATACGAAAGGACATCTTCGGAAGTGGAAACGGAAATGTAAGGTAGGGAAGGAAGATGAATGTCTATCAGAAAAATAATCACCAGTTAAATTGCTTAATTCTTGTTGCAGTTGGACCCTTTACAAAGCCAATCACCAGTAGTGATGCAAACAATCGTACTGCTGTCCAAATTATTCCTGTAGCATGTTTTCTGGTCGTTGTTTAACAGTTTCAGTGTATCAACAAATTTCAAAGGGGATGCTCAATAAGCCAGATACAGTACATTCCTTAAGCAATGATAGGCTAGAATCTTAAATCTCCAGTCTAGTTTCCAATATTTCTTCAGTTCATGAACAAATAAGAGTTGATTTTTGGAGTTGGCCCAAATTCAGGTGAGTCCACTTAAGATAATAGAGAGTATCACATAATGCTGGAGTAACTCAGCAGGTCAGGCAGCATCTTGGAGAGAAGGAATGGGTGACGTTTCGGGTCAAGATCCTTCTTCAGGCTGAAGAAGGGTCTCGACCCGAAACGTCACCCATTCCTTCTCTCCTGAGATGCTGCCTGACCTGCTGAGTTACTCCAGCATTTTGTGGTACCTTCGATTTGTACCTGCATCTGCAGTTATTTTCCTACAACATCAGTCTGAAGAAGGGTCTCGACCCGAAACGTCACCCATTCCTTCTCTCCTAGATCCTGCCTTACTGGCTGAGTTACTCCACCATTTTGTGATACCTTCGATTTGTACCATCATCTGCAGTTATTTTCCTAAGATAATTGAGAAGTGATTTGAAGGAATATCAGGTTTGGCCCTTGTTTAATATTGACAGGTGAACTCCTTTCTCCCTGGTAATTACTTCTCAGCTGCAGAGTTAAGGGTGGAATGCACTGAAAAACCTGTATCAGGGTGGAGGAATTTCAAGAAATAATGTTCCATTTAGAGTATAAATCCTATGAGCCAGATGTGATCTGATCCAAAATGCAAAGACTGCTGGGACTTCTGGCAGAGATTTTTGCATCTTCATTCACCCATGAGTGAGATACTTTTTCCATCTGTGAGATACTATAAGAATGGAAGATAGCTAATGTTGTACCCTTATTCAAACAATGGCAATGGGGATAATTCCGGGACCTACGGGCAGTGGTTGGGAAAATTCAGCGGAACAGGATTTAAGGTCACTTGGAAAGGGTAGGGACTGATTAGGAGGAATCGGCAAGATTTGGGGATGTGGCCTAACATGGACAAACAAGATTAGTGTAGATAGGAAGATGGACATTGAGTGCTGGAGTAACTCAGTGGGTCAACTAGCATATCTGGAGAAAAAGGATGGATGACGCTTCGGGCTGGGACCCTTCTTCAGACTGATGTGTAGATGGACATCACAGCTGGCATGAATGAGGTGGGCTGTACGGACCCATTTCTGCTCTGTATTTGAATCTAGACCCTCTTCAGACATTCTTCTTCAGCCTTCACTGTTGTGGAAGATTGTCTGAATTCTGTTAAGAACTGGCCAGAGGCCAGGGCAATTGGGCAATTGTTCTTTGAGTTCAACAACAGGTAACCTGAAGAATTTTGTTCTTGAATCCACCAGACAGAATTGTTTAGTTTTGTAACATTTCCCAATTGCATTTCACCCAAATACTATTGATGTTCTGCTTAAATGTGTCACAAGTCTGCTCTGTGTGATCTAACAAATGCATTTTAAAGTTTGTACACCTGACCACCACTTTGCTTTTAGCTCCCTTTAAAACAAAACTCATCTTAGCAGAATACATTGTTATGACAGTTCAATTGTCTTACCATTTTTCTAAATCCATTCAGTGCTTTGTATCTTGTAAGCCTATTGATCTCTCGATCTGAATTAAAATCATCTGCCATTGTGGATCGAAGAAGTATTTGAAAACCCCATTGTGCGGATTTAAAATTGAAATCTTGTGAAAGCAAAGTTGAAAAATTAAATAGGTATAATGCATGAAATATTATCATAATGTTCCAGTCCGCCTGGTATCAAATGCACAATAAAAATATTATGTAGAGACAGGGCTCAATAGAAACACTGGAGTAACTGCGAGACAGGTAGCATCTCTGGATAGAAGGCATGGGTGAAGTTTCGGATTGAGACTCTTCTTCAGATCTGAAGATCTCTCTAGAGTTGCTGCCTGTCCCGCTGAGTTACTCCAGTATTTTGTGTCTATCTTCAGGGTAAACCAGCATCTGCAGTTTCTTCCTACTCAATGGAAACATTATTTACTTCTATTAGTATGGCCACTTTCCCTTTGCTCCCTTATCTGATTCCCCTAAAACAATCACACCAACATAATTTCCCACTGCTTTTTAATCATTATTTCCAAGCCCAACACACACTACCTATGGCCCCCTCGATGATGAATGGAAACGTGGGTGAAATTGGAGGAAGTGATCAATATTTGCAACAATATATACCAACTGTGACTAAAATTAATTACCTAATATAGTCCATGAACATAGTACCGTACCAATTAAACGCATTGCCTCGCCAACTGTCTGTCTGTCCTTTTCTTCTTTGTGTTTTAATAGTATGTGTTAAATGTATGTTTTTCGTGTTCTTTAGCTTGTTTTATGTGGGGGGCGGGGGGAAGGAGGTGTTGGGGCAAACTTTTTTTAATCTCTTATCTCGACGGAGATGCGATTTTTTTCCGTATCGTATCTCCGTCCGCACTGCGGCCTAACATCGAGGAGTTGGCGGCCTTTGCTGGAGACCGACCTTTGAGAGCTCCACTGCGGGTGCCCATGGGACTTTAACGTCACGGAGCCCGCGATCCCTTTGCCAGGGATCGACCTCGGAGCTCCAACCATGTGTGCTTGCGGACTTACATCACGGAACCCGCGGTCTCTGGTCTGAGACCGACATCGGGAACTCCAAGCCGCGGGAGTTTCGACCGCCCCGACGCGGGGGCTTCGACCGCCGGCTGCGGGAGCTTTGATCGCTCCGACAGATGGTTTGACTACCGCGGGAGAAATAAAGAGGAAGAAGATTGGACTTGTATGCTTCCATCGCAGTGAGGAATGTGGGGAATCCACTGTGGTGGATGTTTATGTTAACTTTTATGTATTTTTGTGTCTTGTATTTTTTCCGTACGGCTGTAAGGTAATTCGCATATCACGAAGCAGGAAGTATGTTGGGCCTTTTTGACTGTGGAGTCGATGGTGGCCCCCCCATTTAAGGTCCCTGGAGATGATGGTTCCAAGGAACTTAAATGACTCCACAGATGTGACTATGGTGTTGTTGATGATGAGTGGGGGGAGGGGAGGGGGATCTCTTCGAAAGTCTACAATTAGTTCTACTGTCTTGAGAGCATTGAGCTCCAGGTTGTTGCGATGGCACCAGGACGCCAGCTGTATCACTTCCCCTCTGTAGGCAGATTCCTCCCCATCCTGGATCAGCCCAATCAGGGTAGTGCCATCCGCAAACTTGAAGAGCTTGACAGAGGAGTCTGTGGAGGTGCAGTGGTTGGTGTAGAGAGAGTAAAGGAGAGGGGAGAGTACGCAGCCTTGCGGAGCTCCTATGCTGAGGGTCTTCGGGTCCGAGATGTGCTTTCCCAGCCTCGCATGCTGCTTCCTCTCTGTCAGGAAGTTGATGTTTCTCAGTCATCTCTGCTGTTGTACTCAAATGATCTCATGATAAAGGCCAACATACCATTTATCTTTCAAATTGCTTGCTGAACCAGCAAAATAACTTTCAGTGATTGGCGTACAAGGACTCTCGGGTCTTTCCAAACACTAACTAACGTTTTAAAATTAGGTAGTTTGGGACTTCAAGATAGAAGCTGAGAGTTGTGAACGGAAAGCTTTCATTTTCTATAACAATTTTATTTCGACTCTGCAAACCATTAGTGTGGCGAAAGGAATGCTGACTTTCCCTGGAAATTCATCTCTTGGTTGCTGATAATGCAAAGCCAGGCGGCAGAGTGAGCATGAGAAGGAAGCAGAGAGGCTTGAGATTTTAAGGTATCGACAGACCTATTAATGGATGGCACGGCAAATGGAATATTTCATGGAAAATGGCAATAGAAAGGGAAATCATTTTAAAGTGGTGAGAGAGATGGGCGGCACGGTGGCACAGCGGTAGAGTTGCTGCCTTACAGCGCCAGAGACCCGGGTTCAATCCTGACTATGGGGGTTGATGTCTGTACGGAGTTTGCACGCTCTCCCCGTGACCTGCGTGGATTTTCTCTGGGATCTCCAGTTTTCTCCCACACTCCAAAGATGTGTAGGTTTGTAGGTTAATTGGCTTGGTATAATTGTAAATTGTCCCTAGTGTGTGTAGGATAATATTAGTGTGCGTGGATCATTGATCGGCATGGACTCGGTGGGCCGAAGTGCTTATTTCCGTGCTGTATCTCCAAACTAAACTAAACTAAACTAAAATGTTTGTTAGTGTTTGGAAAGACCTGCGTGTTCTTGTTCGCCAATCACTGAAAGTTATTTTGCTGGTTCAGCAAGCAATTTGAAAGATAAATGGTATGTTGGCCTTCATCATGAGATCATTTGAGTACAACAGGAGAGATGACTGAGAAACAAGGAACCGCAGATGTTGGTTTACAAAGAAAGACCCAAGTGTTGGAGTCAGGCAACACTGGAGTCCCTGGAGATTATGGATAGGTGACATTTTGGGTTAGAACCCTTCTTCAGACTGACTTTGAGGCGATAGGTTCAATAGACAATGGACAATAGATAATAGACAATAGGTGCAGGAGGAGGCCATTCGGCCCTTCGAGCCAGCACCGCCATTCAATGTGATCATGGCTGATCATTCTCAATCAGTACCCCGTTCCTGCCTTCTCCCCTGACTCTGCTATCTTTAAGAGCTCTATCTAGCTCTCTCTTGAATGCATTCAGAGAATTGGCCTCCACTGCCTTCTGAGGCAGAGAATTCCACAGATTCACAACTCTCTGACTGAAAAAGTTTTTCCTCATCTCAGTTCTAAATGGCCTACCCCTTATTCTTAAACTGTGGCCCCTTGTTCTGGACTCCCCCAACATTGGGAACATGGGTTCAGAAGGATATGGGCCAAACGCAGTGTAGATGGGGCATGTTGGTCAGTGTGGGGGATGTTAATGAGTGATTAGCAAGAAATTTAGAGACATCATTGGGAAATATCGTTGGTAACATAGGGTATACATTGTAATGTCTTTCTGACCCAGTCCAATGTGCAGTAAAGATGCATTGAGGAACAAACTTTAAAAGTTATGGACACATATTAAGATTTTTACACAGTGAGTGCCTTCTGGACATGCTCCAGGTTTAGGGCTCAGATGAGATGTAAATTCACTTATACTCTCCGTGCATTGTTCATTAATTCAAAATCACCTTCACCTCAAACGTATTTCCCCTTTGTTGGACGTTGCAGAGTATTGTACCTTTATCTCACTCTACTTATGCATACAACAATGAACTTGACTCGACTTGATTTGATTTGTTTTATTCATGGGTGAAGATGAGCTGGCAAAGGCTGGTACAGCCTGCTGGTATGAACGCGGCCAGCAGAAATCATTGCCAATAGGTTAAGCTGGCAACATTATCTGCAAACACTGTGTCATTAAATGGGGCACTCTAAATTACAAGGTTTCTCCTTGTTATTCATGTAGGTCAATATTTTGAAACTTTGTTTGTTTTGAAACTTTTTAAAATGAACAGCAACTTTTTAAAACTGCCAATGTCTGCCCTTTGTGGCTCCTGATTCTTGCTGTGTATGTTATTCAACAGCACCATGTTTTTGAGATAGAAGTCAGGGAGTGAAGAGAAAGTTACAATTTTCTCAAGAGCAGCTCATTTTACCAGAAGAAATGTTGCTGATTTAAATTTAAAAAAATTGTCTTCCCATTTGCTCTAGAATGTGTTACAAACTGTGGTTAACTTCGTTTGTTTTGAAACTTTTTAAAATGAACAGCAACTTTTTAAAACTGCCAATGTCTGCCCTTTGTGGCTCCTGATTCTTGGTGTGTGTGTTATTCAACAGCACCATGTTTTTGAGATAGAAGTCAGGGAGTGAAGAGAAAGTTACAATTTTCTCAAGAGCAGCTCATTTTACCAGAAGAAATGTTGCTGATTTAAATTTTAAAAAATTGTCTTCCCATTTGCTCTAGAATGTGTTACAAACTGTGGTTAACTTCGTTTGTTTCTTGAACTACGTTACGACATTAGGGAGATGTATGCTAGGAAGACTCCATGCATTTGAAGGCTTTATGTGCCTGCTTTACACATCCTAAGTGAGGCTGTTGAGTCAAGGTTAGGCATACTCTTTTTGGTGCACTAAAATATTGCTGCCACAAGATTGATAAAACAAGATTGTTAACATAGAAACATAAAAAGTAGGTGCAGGAGTAGGCCATTCGGCCCTTCGAGCCAGCACCGCCATTCAATATGATCATGGCTGATCATCCTAAATCAGTACCCCGTTCCTGCTTTCTCCCCATATCCCTTGATTCCTTTAACCCAAAGAGCTATATCTAGCTCTCCCTTGAAAACATCTAGTGAATTGGCCTCCACTGCCTTCTGTGGCAGAGAGTTTAAAAGCAGATGTGACCCAGCATTACGGTGATTGCCATCCACAGTTGTGTTAAACAGTGACTGGCTTAGGTTCCATCAGGAGCAGAGGCATTGTAGTCTACGTTTTGCCCACCTTTGGGCACAACCCTAAGAAATGAAAATCTGCTCTTAAAGGCACAGTCCCCATGGCTGCCGGAGACCAGTAGCAGAGAGGTTTCCATGGGGGAGACGGAGGCAAGGGTCTTGCCGATTGTGCATTTTTATACCTGCTCTTCCAGAGTGAGCTTCTGTCCTGGAGTTTCCTGCTCCGTCTTGGCCCGAGCATGCGGGATGATCATCGAGCCAAATGTTATTCTCTTGTCAGTTCCATTCTCCTAAAAATGCTGACGGGTTGAGAACAGAGTGTGCACCTGTGAACACACAGTCTTCACTGGGTATTATGCCCCTTGTTTTTTTCTCTCTCTGTGTTGATTCACTAATTGTGTTCTGTGGACCCAAGAGCTTCAATATTATGCAAAGGGTTGAAATACTTGGTGTAGCACCATCTAATGTGCTCATTAGGTGTGAGTCCTGCAACTGGCAAAATGCCAGACCACTAACATGCATCCCAACTGGTAACGACTGCTTTAATGAAGCATTTGGCTCACCATGCCAAATGATTATGATCACTGATAGGGTTGCCAACTGTCCCGTATTTGCCGGAACATCCCGTATATTGGGCTAAATTGGCTTAATACGGGGCTGCCCTTGTCCCGTATTAGGCCCGGGGCACGCTGTAGGCCCGGACACTGTAGGTCAGGATACTGTAGGCCCGGGGGCTGCAGTAGGTCCGGACAGTGTAGGCCCAGAGGCCCGGGCGCCTACTAACGGAGGTTGCATAGCAAACCGCCTCCCGGCCCGGGCGGCCGCCATTGGTGGAGCGGGAGCATGTGGCCGCTGGCTGGGTGAGGTCACGTGGGGCGCAGGGTGGTGACTCCACCTTTTGTCCCTTATTTGGGAGTGAGAAAGTTGGCAACCCTAATTACTGATTATCACTGATCCAATTTGATCCTGATTAGCCATGATCACGGTGAATGGCAGTGCTGGCTCGAAGGGCCAAATGGCCTACTCCTGCACCTATTGTCTATTGTCTATTGTCTAATTTACTCTGCGTAAAGTCGGTATTGGCAATGAAAACAAAATCACATGATCCATTTTTCTAAGAATTATCATTTGAATGCTTTGTCCTTGGTTCTATGAACTCATGTCTATTAAACATTTACAAGCATCACCCATATTTAAAGACTCTTGCATCTCAGTAGTGCAGTTTTAAACCTCCAAAAATGTCATTGTATCTGCAATAAAGATAGATACAAAATGCTATCAGGCATTCAGCAGGTCAGGCAGCATCTCTGGAGAAAAGGAATAGGTGACATTTCGGATTGAGGGCCTTCTTCAGACTGAGAGCCGGGGGGTGAGGGAAACTAGAGGTAGGAGAAGATACAGAAAAGATTCAGAGATGGCACCGATTACCATGGAAAGGTGGAGCCCACAATGGTCCATTGTTGGCTGTGGAAGAGGTGATAACGAAGGGATACGAACTGTGAAACTAGCAGGACAACGAGGGTAAGGGAGAGATGGAGAGAGAAGGGATGCAAGGTTACTTGAAATGAGAGAAATCAATATTCATACCGCTGGGCTGTAAACTGCCCAAGCAAAATATGAGGAGCTGCTCCTCCAATTTGCCTATAGCCTCACTCAGACAGTGGAGGAGGCCAAGACTGAGAGGTCAGTATGGTAATGGAAGGGGAGTTAAAATGTTTGGCAATACTTGGGCTTCAGGTGAAATGGCCTTGCAACCAACACTAGTTCTTGGTCACGTTCACGGTTCTCGGAGGTGATAAGAGATTAGCAAATAGCCGCCAATATTGAAGCTCCTCTTGTGGCCTTTTGAACAAAACACTGCATTGGTGGTGACTACTGTGCCCATGACTGCCTTCTCTTTTTGAATGGAGAGATATTTGAAATGTGAAAGATGTATTCAAAACAACGAGGGACGTGTGAGCAGAGTCGGTGGAAACAGTCCAGAGGCAGAGGGATCAAAGACTTAAGGACACGCAGAATCGTGACGGAGAAAGGATCTGCGTTTTCACGAAGGAAGCTTTTTTTATCACAATGAATATTTAAAATCTGTAATGTATAACTTGACAGTGGTGGTGACAATTGGTTTCAGCAAGTGAATTCAGTTTATACTTGAAAGAAAAACTGCAGGGCAACAATTAATGGCCAGATGAATGGGCAAAAGGACTTAAAGGGCAAAATGTCTTTCCGCAGTATTGCCATTTTCTAATTAGAAACATATAAAATAGGTGCAGGAGTAGGCCATTCGGCCCTTCGAGCCCGTACCGCCATGCAATACGATCATGGCTGATCATTCCAAAATCAGTAACCCGTTCCTGCTATCTCCCCATATCCCTTGATTCCATTAGCCCTAAGAGCAATATCTAACTCCCTCTTGAAAACATCCAGTGAATTGGCCTCCACTGCCTTCTGTGGCAGAGAATTCCACATAGTTTCACAACTCTCTGGGTGATTCCACATTCACAACTCTGTGGGTGACTCACTCTGTGTAAAAGGTGGTGTAGCAAAGGGGTGATGGAGAATGGTGATCCACTGAACACTATTTAACAATCGCACCGGTAAGCATTACTAAAATATTAAAGACTCAGCTTAATCACTAACAACCAATTCCAGTATCCAGTATCAGGAAGCCATCTGTCACAAAATCTGCCCTCAACAATTTAGTGTTGTTAATCATGTTTCGCACGCTAAAACTGTTAGAACAGTTAACAAAAAAAAAAAAAAAATCTGAGTAAAGTAATAATGACAGTGGCTATTAACGTTGGGTTTTATAAGCAGGCGAATAATGCATTTTGAAGTACTTTTAGGTCATATTAGATAAAAGGGCACTTCTGGTCAGTCCCAATGGGGACTAAGTTCCCGCTTGAAAGAGAAATCTCTCAGTGTAATAGAAATGAAAGGGAATACAATTGTGCAAGGAGAAACAAACGATCACTTGTCAGATCTGCTGTTACACGAGCGGGACACACATGGACCAGGGATTGAATTATGAGGGAATACTTTACAAGGGAAGTGACTAACTTGCTTTCAACAACCATAGCTCAAAAATATTAGGATTGAAGTCTTGCTGTTAGAAATTGAGTTTCAGCCAGTATCTTGCACAGAGTTGAGGGTGTTCTGGCAGCGCCTTAAACACCTTTGATCCTTGCAAATTACTGGCGTACATCCGTGGATTTGTGGATCGCCTTCAGTGGGTCCATTTGAGTTTGAGTTTTATGTATTGTCACGTGTACCGAGGTGCAATGAAAAGCTTTTTTGCGTGCTAACCTGTCAGCGGAAAGACAAAACATGATTACAATCGGGCCATCCACAGTGTACAGATACCCAATAAAGGGAATGATGTGAATAACGTTTAATGCAAGGTAAAGTCCGATCAAAGATAGTCCAAGGGTCTCCAATGAGGTAAATAGTAGCTCAGTACTGCGCTCGAGTTGTTGGTAGGACGGTTCAGTTGCCTGATAACAGCTGGGGAAAAAACTGTCCCTGAATCAGGAGTTGTGCCTTTTCACACTTCTATACCTCTTGCTCCATGGGAGAGAGGGGAGACAAGGGAGCATCCAGCGTGGGACTTGTAGTTGATTATGCTGCTGGCTTTGCTGTGGCAGCGTGACGTATACATGGAGTCAATGGAAGGGAGGTTGGTTTGTGTCTTCCCCGGTGACAACACTCAGGTAGGCTTGGTGAGTGAATGGGAGGGCAACAGGCACGGGCTGCCAGCAGGCCAGATGGTTTGTGAAGCTGGGAGAACAGTCCTGATTCCACGACGTGCAGAGAAAGGTTTTAAAGCTGGTCCTGCTGGATTCCTTCAGCAATTCCATCAACAGCTTTAACATGTTTCCAGACAAGGTTCCTTTTGAACATGGGCAAAAGCCTGACGATTGATTTAGGTCCACACAAATGACATCTGAAGATCCCTCATCCATGGATTCTGACTCATTCTACACCCAAAGACGGCGTGGTAGCACAGCGGTAGAGTTGCTGCCTTACAGCACCGGAGGCCTGGATTCGATCCTGACTGCGGGTGCTGTCTGTATGGAGTTTGTACGCTCTCCCTGGGACCACATGGGTTTTCTGCGGGTGCTCCGGTTCCCTGCACAATTCCACGGACGTGCAGGTCTGTAGGTTGATCGCTGTCTGCAAATTACCTCTTGTGTGTGGGATGGGAAACTGGCATTATATAGAACTAGTGTATGGGTGATCGTTGGTCGGCATGTACTCGGTGGCCCAAAGAACCTGTTTCCACATCGTATCTCTAACGTAACTAAACTATAAAATGAGCAAAAAGATTTAAATTCTCTCTTCTGGAGATTACACATCAAGTGAAATCTCGATTAAGGATGTGTTTGTACTTTTCTTACCAAACCATACCAATGTGGTGGCTGGAGCCAAAATAATTGGAATGCGTTCAACTTGAACCTGCAGTAAACGTTCATACATTGTATATGCGTTTTTATGACTCTCTCACCTTTCCCGAAGAAACGTTAGAAGGCCTGAAACACACAAAATAGCACTTACAGATTACTTCTTTGTCATGCACCATTTTTCGAATTTAGAAGGATGAGAGGGGATCTTATCGAAACGTATAAGATTATTAAGGGGTTGGACACGTTAGAGGCAGGAAACATGTTCCCAATGTTGGGGGAGTCCAGAACAAGGGGCCACAGTTTAAGAATAAGGGGTAGGCCATTTAGAACAGAGATGAGGAAAAACGTTTTCAGTCAGAGAGTTGTGAATTTGTGGAATTCTCTGCCTCAGAGGGCAGTGGGGACCAATTCTCTGAATGCATTCAAGAGAGAGCTAGATAGAGCTCTTAAGGATAGCGGAGTCAGGGGGTATGGGGAGAAGGCAGGAACGGGGTACTGATTGAGAATGATCAGCCATGATCACATTGAATGGCGGTGCTGGCTCGAAGGGCCGAATGGCCTACTCCTGCACCTATTGTCTATTGTCTATTGTCTATTTTCATAAGAGTCTATTCTTCGTCATTCTCCCACTTTAGGATTGTCAAAGTCTCTCGGGCTCATCGAGGGATTTGGTGGACGTGGCCAGGGAGGATTGCCTGCTACTCTCACGACCGAAGAGGAACAAAAAGCTGCAGGAGCATATGAAAAATATGGCTACAACACCTACCTGAGCAACAGGATTTCTCTCGATCGATCCATCTCAGACTATCGACCGAGCAAGTAAGTGACAGCCCTTCAATCCTGAGCAATTTGCCAATCATTATTTCAACGCCAATTTATTAACCCCCTTTTACTTGGGTGGCTACAATATTTAATATTCTTTATTTATGGGTTGAACAAATGGAATGAGAAGGTAGACACAAAATGCTGGAGTAACTCAGCGGGGCAGGCAGCATCTCTGGAGAGAAGGAATGGGTGACATTTCGGGTCAGTCTGAAGAAGAGACTCGACCCGAAACGTCACCCATTCCATCTTTCCAGAGATGCTGCCTGTCCCGCTGAGTTACTCCAGCATTTTGTGTCTACCTTCGATTTAAACCAGCATCTGCAGTTCCTTCCTACACAAATGGAATGAGAATGCATTCTGTCAATGTGTGTCCCGTGGAAATGTTCAGTGAAGGACTGGTGGATTTTCTATCAAGCTTATTTCGATGTGGGTGCATAGTGGGCTTCTATTGCCTTTATTGTCCAGAAGAGGTTCTAATGGTTTACATTCACGTGGCCTTTCCAAATATGATTGTCACTTTGAATTTTGTTCGACTCCAGAGGAAGAATTCTATGCTATCAACCCACATTCGGTTAATTAAATTAGATTCGACAGAACCCATCTCACACGAATGCTCAAAATTAAAATCAAATGAATATCTCCGCTCTTTAGGTAGACACACAATGCTGGAGTAACTCAGCGGGTCAGGCAGCATCTCTGGAGAGAAGGAATGGGTGACGTTTCAGGTCGAGACCCTTCTTCAGACTGATGTCAGGGGAGGGGGCGGGACAAAGATAGGATGTAGTTGGAGACAGGAAGACAGTGGGAGAACTGGGAAGGGGGAGGGGAAAGAGAGGGACAGAGGAACTATCTGAAGTGAAGTCAATGTTCATACTGCTGGGGTGTAAACTGCCCAAGCGAAATATGAGATGCTGTTAGTTTCCTGCACATCTCTGCTTTTTATGGGCTTTATGAGACTTAATTGGAAATAAGTGTGGACAATTTTTAATTTGGTACTTACACACATGAATTTGCCATGTAATGCGGCATTGTGTTGAAATTTCACTCATAGGTAATGCCTGTTTATTTTGGAGTTGGCATTGAGGACCACATGCATAGAAATCCTCATGTATCCATGAGGAGGTATTAATGCAACACAGATAAGGGACAACAATAATGATTTGCCTGTTGGTGCATTGCATTTCACCTTCAATTATGGTCAAAATTCAAAGCCGCTAAGATCAAAATATTACTGCTGTAGACTTTTTTCGGGTGAAAATGAGATGGATGGTTTGCCTTAACTGAAACACAACTGAAACAAGCGAGACCATATTGTCCTAGAGTGCCCAATGAAGAGTGCCAGCAGGGCAAAATGGGTTAAGCTTAAAGCATCAGAAGGAATATTAATTACACAGAATGGTGTCATGCCTGATGGCTTTGATGGACTTTGATGCTCTGGAGTTGCAAGAGTCTCTGCAGGAAATGCCTCATTGCATTTTCTGAGTGATGTGGTCCTTATCATAGTTTGTTTCTGAACTGATTGAAAGATAGAAATAAAGACGTGGAATTCATTGCCACAGAGGGCTGTTGAAGCCAAGTCAACAGAGGGCGGCACGGTAGCGCAGCGGTAGAGTTGCTGCTTTACAGCGAATGCGGCGCCGGAGACTCAGGTTCGATCCTGACTACGGGTGCTGCACTGTAAGGAGTTTGTACGTTCTCCCCGTGACCTGCGTGGGTTTTCTCCGAGATCTTCGGTTTCCTCCCACACTCCAAAGACGTACAGGTATGTAGGTTAATTGGCTGGGTAAATGTAAAAATTGTCCCTAGTGGGTGTAGGATAGTGTTAATGTACGGGGATCGCTGGGCGGCACGGACTTGGAGGGCCGAAAAGGCCTGTTTCCGGCTGTATATATATGATATATGATATGATGATATTTTTAAGACTGTGATAGATAGATTCATGATTAGTACGGGTGTGAGGGGTTATGGGGAGAAGACAGGAGAATGGGGTTGAGGAGGAGAGATAGATCAGCCATGATTGAATGGCGGAGTAGACTTGATGGCCTGAATGGTCTAATTCTGCTCCTATCACTTATTAGCATGAACATAACTTGGAAACAGGCCTTTCAGCCCACTGTTCTCCCTGTGACTACATGGGTTTAACCCCCGCACTACGATTCCTCCCACGTCCTAAAAATATGCAGGTTGTTTGGTTAATTGCCCCTTGTGTGGCAAGGTTTAAACAGAGAAGTCGATGAGAATATAGGGAGAATAAAACGTGAACAATTAGTGTAAGGGGGCGGTTGAAATAGTGAGGCTGAAGGGCCACTTTCCACGCTGTATTTCTCTGACTATGGCTATAACTCTACATTGAAACAAGGTTGCTATCGGCATATCTGTGGAAAATGACACCAAGCGCATATGTCAAGGAGCAACATATAGATTTGTAATATAAGAAAATAACTGCAGATGCTGGTACAAATCGATTTATTCACAAAATGCTGGAGTAACTCAGCAGGTCAGGCAGCATCTCGGGAGAGAAGGAATGGGTGACGTTTCGGGTCGAGACCCTTCTAGATTTATATATAGATTTACATACAGGTTTAGTTTAGTTCAGAGATACATCGTGGAAACAGGCCTTTCTGCCCACCGAGTCCATGTTGACCATCGATCACTCGTAAGTGGTTCTAAGTTATTCCACTTTTTGCATCGTACACACTAGGGGCAATTTACAGAAGTCAATTAAAACAAACCTGCACGTCTTTGGGATGTGGGAGAAAACCGGAGCACCCGGAGAAAACCCACGCGGTCACAGGGAGAACGTACAAACTCTGCGCAGACAGCACCCGTAGTCATGATTGGACCCGGGTCTCTGGCGCTGTGAGGCAGCAGCTCTATCACTGAGGCACTGTGCCACCCTTGGAAACTCTGAGTAGCTCAGGAGTGATCCCTTCACAGGCTAGAGGGAACAATGGCAATGAGGAAGTGTTTTCTTCCAAGATTCTCAAGCTATGGCTGGCCAAGTAAGAGTTGAACTGGGTTATTATAATCCCAGGCTAGAGATGGCGATCTGTGCGGTGAACGGTATCAGATGCTGCAAACAGAATGAAAGGGTGGTAGGTTATCTTTGGTGCAATCATATGAGACACGATCGGGGGCCATTTTGATACTGTGGCAGGACTGGAAGCCTGATGCATGGGATTCAAATGTGGAGCAACAGTGACGGCCATAATCATACCACCATGTGCTCAAATTGACAACAGTTTTGTGAGGAATAATCTTGCTTATTGATGGTGGTTGGATAACCTTCCTTGTTGGAAACGCTGATTGATCTCAACAAGCACGATCACTCGGTTGGGTAACCTGCGAGCACTCTCTCAGCACTTACATTATAATCATGGCGAGCTGGTAATTTGTGAATGGCTGACACAGAAACATAATCAGGAGCAGACTCATTGGAGTAGAAATTCATGTTCACATGAAAACAGGAGCCAAAATGTGACTGTGCACATTAAACGGCGTACAATTGAATCCGTCGTACATGCTGTTATAGCAGGAGCTTTTTAAATCAGTGCTTAACATCAATCTCTTATGGAACCCATTGGATGGTGTGGGCTGAACTGATGGGAAAGGTTTCATGGACTTGCTTGACCATCCCCTCACCTTCTCCCCCCAACAATGTTGTCGGTGCTTAGATTTTCATTTTTCTCAGATGCCAGATTATCTGATTGTTGGATTGCTTTCTGTCCTTTTCCATAATGGGATACTGATTGAGAATGATCAGCCATGATCACATTGAATGGCAGTGCTGGCTCGAAGGGCCGAAATGGCCTCCTCCTGCACCTATTGTCTATTGTCTATTGTCTATTGTCTATTTTCCATAACCTTTCTAAACCCGACAGTGGCGCAGCGGGTAGAGCTGAACAGAACCAGAGAGCGGGGTTTGATCCTGACCTCGGATGCTGTCTGTGTGGAGTTTGCACTGTGTGGAGTTTTCTCCCTTTCTCTCAGTGACCGCGTGGATTTCCTCCGGGTGCTCCGGTTTACTCCCACATCCCAAAGACACGTGGGTTTGTCGGTTAAATGGATGTAAATTTCCCGTAGTGTGCAGGGAATGGATGAGAAAGTGGGATAACTTAGAACTAGTGTGAACAGGTGATCAGTGGTTGATCTGGACTCGGTGGGCCAAAGACCTGCTTCCACGCTGTATCTCGAAGTGCTACATATTGAGGTGCAGTCAAACGTTTTTTTTGTATCCTATCCAGCCAAATCATCCTTTAAATAAGTGCAATCAAACCATATACAAGTACAACAGGTAGTGCAAAGTGAAAAAATTACCAGAGTGCAGAATAGTCTTCCAGAGTTATAGCATTATCGTTACGGAGAAAAAGTCCAAGGTCTGCAATGAGGTAGGTTGGAAGTTTGGGATTACAGCCTACTTTGTGGGAGGACCGATTGGTGGTTTGTTTACAGTGGGTGAGAAGATGTTTCAATTTGGTGCGATGTGGTTCGAAGCTTTTGTATCTTCTGTCTGCCGGGACATGGGGGGGGGGGGGGAAGGGGATGTCAGGGATGTAAATGGTCCTTGATTATGTTGGCTGCCTTCCTGAGGCAGTGTGAAGTGTGGATGGAGTCGATGGTCGGGAGGCTGGTGTGTGTATCGCACTGGTCCACATTGACAATTTTCTGCAATTTCTGCAAGACTCTGCAACGTCTTGGGTGGAGCTGTTGCCAAACCAAGCTGTGATACACCTCGAAAGGATGCTTTATATCTGTGGAGGTTGGTGAGAATGAGTGGAGACGTGCTGAACTTGCTCAGTCTTCTGAGGAGGTAGAGGCATTGATGCGCTTTCTTGCTGTAGCTTCAATGTGGTTGGTCTGGGACATGTCGTTGGTAATATTTACCATCTCATCTTTAGCACCGTTGCTGCTAATTGGGGCATGTAGACAATAGGTGCAGGAGGAGGCCATTCGGCCCTTCGAGCCAGCACTGCCTCATCTTTATAGGCTGCAGCTTTATAGGCACAGTGGACCTATTAGCAACAAAACACACTGGACCTATGACAGCACCCCTGCCTGGACCCTTGCTTCCTGAAGTCAATAACCAACTGCTCAATAGAGTCATAGAATCTTACAGCTTGGAAACAGGCCCTTTAGCCAACCTGCCCATGCCGACCAAGATGCTCCATCTATGCTAGTCCCACCTGCCAGTGCGTGGCCCACATCCCACGAAATCTTTCTTATCCATGTACCCTTCCAAATGCCTTTTAAACATTAATCTGTTAATCTCGCTGACTTGAAGGGAGAGGTTGCTATCTTGACTCCATGTTACTGAGCTCTGTATCTCCATCTCGTACTCCATTTTGTCATTGCTCAAGACCAGGCCCCACTGCTACTGATGTCACCAGCAAACTTATAAATGGAGTTAGAGCAGAACTTGGCTGCAGTCATGGATGTTTAGGGAGCACAGTAAGGAGCGGAGGACAGATCTTTGCTGTGTTAAAAAAGTATCATATCATATCATATCATATATCTACAGCCGGAAACAGGCCTTTTCGGCCCTCCAAGTCCGTGCCGCCCAGTGATCCCCGTACATTAACACTATCCTACACCCACTAGGGACAATTTTTACATTTACCCAGCCAATTAACCTACATACCTGTACGTCTTTGGAGTGTGGGAGGAAACCGAAGATCTCGGAGAAAACCCACGCAGGTCACGGGGAGAACGTACAAACTCCTTACAGTGCAGCACCCGTAGTCAGGATCGAACCTGTGTCTCCGGCGCTGCATTCGCTGTAAAGCAGCAACTCTACCGCTGCGCTACCGTGCCGCTATCGTGGAGATGTTTTAAGGTCCTATGTGATAGGAGTAGAATTAGGCCATTCAGCCCATCAAGTCTACTCCGCCATTCAATCATGGCTGATCTATCTCTCTCTCCCAACCCCATTCTCCTGCCTTCTCCCCATAACCCCTGGCACCCGTACTAACCGAGAATCGATTTATCTCTGCCTTAAAAAATATCCACTGATTTGGCCCCCACGGCCTTCTGTGGCAATGAGTTCCGCAGATTCACCACCATCTGACTAAAGAAATTTCTCCTCATCTCCTTCCTAAAAGAACGTCCTTTAATTCTGAGGCTATGACCTCTAGTCCTAGACATCCTCTCCACATCCACTCTATCCAAGCCTTGCACTATTCTGTATGTTTCAATGAGGTCCCCCCTCATTCTTCTAAAGTCATTCTACTGAACCTCTGTTGCCTATGCTCACAGATTGTGGTCTATGGGTGAGGAGGTCAAGGGTCCAGGCAGGGGTGCTGGGTCATAGGTCCAGTGTGTTTTGTTGCTAATAGGTCCACTGTGCTGATAAAGCTGCAGCCTATAAGGATGAGCCAGAATTTCATTGCTCTGGTTCATAACCATTGCATTTAATAAACAAACACTCTTGGCAGCGTAATAACAGTTGCACAGCATTTTCATTCTTGTTGATTATTTATCAAAATATTCCATAATGTTTACTTGTTTTATCGACTGGATCGCCTTTGTTTAAGTAAGTGCAGAAATAGTGTTTTTCTCAAGGATGCAGCATCCTGCTGCTGTGCACAAATTATACAGTAGCTCAACGTTGGTGAGGGCTGGAGAAACAAAGAGCTGCAGAGGCTGGTTTATAACCAAAGACAGACACAAAGTGCTGGAGTAACTCAGCGGGTCAGGCAGCTTCCCTGGAGGAGAAGGGTAGTTGGCCTTTCGGGTCGGGACCCTTCTTCAGTCTGACCCGAAACGTCACCTGTCCTTTTCCTCCAGAGATGCTGCCTGGCCCGCTGAGTTACTCCAACACTTTGTGTCTATCTTTGGTGTGGGTTGTACTATGAGAGACCAATGCTGCTCAATCCACTCTTCCTCAGCTCTGTTTTTGCTGGATGCTTGAGTGTGTCATAGAGTCATAGTCAGACAGTGTGGAAACAGATCCTTCAGCCCAACCTGCCCACGCCGGACAACATGTCCCAGCTATGCTAGTCCCACCTGCCAGCGTTTGGCCCATATCCCTCCAAACCTGTCCTATCCTTATGTATGCCTAACTATTTCTAAAATGTTGGGATAGTCCCTGCCTGAACCACCTCCTCTGGCAGCTGGTTCCATACACCCACCACCCTTTGTGTGAAAACGTTACCCCTCAGATTCCTATCAAATCTTTTCCCCTTCACGTTAAACTCATGTCCTTTGGTCCTCGATTTCCCCTATGCTGGGCAAGAGACTCTGTGCTTCTACCCGATCTAGTCCTCTCATGATCTTATACACCTCTATAAGGTCATACCTATTCCTCCTGCGCTCCAAGGAATAGAGTCCCAGCCTACTCAACCTCTCCCTATAGCTCGGACCCTCGAGTCCTGGCAACATCCATGTAAAACACACACACTGCATGTCTTTGATATCAGAAAGCAACTCCCATCCTGGGTCATGCAATCAGTAGCCAGCCACTCCTCATTTTCCCCATTGATGATTTCAATGCAGTCTGTTTGTGACGCGACTTTAACTGCTGGAACATCTTCCTTGACCTAGCCCCGGCTAACATACTTCTTTCTGCAACAGTCCAGATCAATAATTCCTTTTAAATGCCTATAATCACTCCCTGGTCCATTATCGCGCGCCAGGAAGGCAATTATGTGCACGCCTTCTGATCGCATTGCTCCTGAACATATCTGTCAGAATGGTTCTTTAATAATTCCAAGGTCTATCCATGCTGATTTCCGATCGTAATATTTACGGCTTCATTTCCTTTCGATGAGTGTGGATTTCATGCTTTGCCTATCATGCAGAGCAGTTGCACTCCAGGCCTTTGCATTTGCTCAGTTCGAGTACTGTCTTCTCTTCACTACATTAGTGACCTGGCGTGCGTCGGATGCTCCCAAATGTCGAGGTCCTTATTGGCAAGCAAAATCAGCAGCCAGTGAAATCTGGTCCTGGGTTGTGGAACTGTTCTGATTATGGCCCCGAATGACTTAGGATGTACCGTGGGTGGGCTGCCTCATTCTCCAATAGCACAGTGACACAGCTGGTAGAGCTGCTGCCTCACAGAGCCAGAGACCCAGGTTCAATCCTGACCTGTCTGTGTGCAGCTTACACGTGCACCCTGTGCTCATGTGGGTTTCCTCCGGGCGCTCCGATTTCCTCCCACATCCCAAAAAACATGTAGGTTAGTAGGTTGATTGGCCTTTGTAAATTTTGTTCAGTTCACTTCAGTTTAGTTTATTGTCTGTCACATGTACCGAGGTACAGTGAAAAGCTTTTGTTGCGTGCTAACCAGACAGCGAAAAGACAATACATGATAACAACGGAGCCATTTACAGTGTATAGATAAACGATAAGGGAACAACGTTTAGTGCAAGGGAGAGCCAGTAAAGTCCGATCAACGATAGTCCGAGGGTCAGCAATGAGGTAGATAGTAGTTCAGGACTGCTCCCCAGTGTGTGGGATAAGGTAGAACATAGGACAGGTTTGGAGGGATATGGGCCAAGCACGGGCAGGTGGGACCACTGTAGTTGAGGCATGTTGGGTAGAGCGGGCAAGTTGGGCCGAAGGGCCTGTTACCACGTTGTATGACTCCGTGACTCTAACTACTGAGAACGAGTGACCGATGGTCGGCGTGGACTTGGTGGGCCGAAGGGCTTGCTTCTGCGCTGTATCTTTTAATCGATCAATGAAATCAATTGTGAATTTCTTAGAGGTATTTTGAGAGTGTGATCGCGGTGTATTCAAAAACCAGCATTGATAAAAATCAAACTAATTATCTCTGTAAAAAAGAAGCTTGTTTCTTCTGGCAGATTTTGCCACATGTCCCTCTGATGCAGGCTGTTGTTGCATTTGTGCAATTTAAGATATTATATGAGCCAAAAGCTTTCTGAGATGTTGTCTGAAATAACCTTCAAGAACAGAATAAAAATTGAAGGAAACAGACAAATGCTTCAGCTTTAAACTCTTAATTCTCTCAAGCAGAGACAATCAATCAATCACAATCAATGCAATAATGCTATTTTGACATAAGATAAGAGCACAAGATCCCTTTTTATTTTGTTAAGTGAGCGCAATAACATTGGGATCAATGGTGTACCGATGGGAAGATAAATATGCATTGTTTGGAATCATAGCCAGCTTTACCTTCCAGTGTTTAAAGACATGACCTTTGAAAGGCTGTCAATAATTTCAACTCTCCAATTCGCACACCTCAATCAAAGGGTTATTCAGCAGAACAGACATGAATTGTCAAAGACCCAATGTTCTGGAGTAACTCAGTGAGTCAGGGCATCACTGGAGAATCTGGATAGGTGCCATTTTGGTTTCAGACTAATTTCCCCAGGTGCTCCGGTTTCCTCCCGCACTCCAAAGACTTGCGGGTTCGTAGGTTAATTGGCTTTGGTAAAGATTGCAAATTGTCCCGAGTGTGTAGGATAGTGCTAGCGTATGAGGTGAGGTGGTCACCGCTGACTCAGTAAGCCGAAGGGCCTGTTTCCCCGCTCTATCTCTAAACCAACCTAAACTAAACTAATTGCAGTAGTGGGACGGGAGGTGGGTAGTGATAGGCAGATAGAGGTGAGGAGGATTATTTCGATAGGCACATGGTTGGATTAATGCCAGAGATGAAAAAAAATAAAAGGTGTATGATATGGACATAAGGATGGAAGAAGTGTGAAATGTGAAGCCAGAGGATGGAACATAGGTAGAAGAACATGCGGAGGGAGGGGAGGGGAAAGGGAAACATGGGTTCACTTCCAGGTGGAGCATAGGGAAGAGAGGTGGGGGGGGGGGGAGATGGGAGGGGGATAGGGGGTGGTTGTAAGTTGTAATATGCTAAAATTGGAGAATTTAATGTCCATATTGTTGGGTTGTGAGCTACCCAAGTGGAATACTCATCCAGTTTACGTGTGGCTTCATTCTGGCAATGGAGGAGGCTCAGGACAGAAGGGCCAGTGTAGGACTGGGAAGGGGAACTGTGATGATTAATGACTGAGAGATCCAGCAGGCCTTGGCGGACCGAGCACAAATGTTAGGCAAAATGGTTGCCTAGTCGATGCTTGCTCGTGCTGATGTAAACGAGACCACATTGGAAGCACCAACTGCACCATAGTTTTTAAAAGGATTGGAGTGTAGGGACACAGGGATTGGTCCAGACCATCGAACCCTCTGATTGGTAGAAGAGGTGAGGTGGTGCGCAGGTAAAGGTACTGGGCAGTCTCGTTTGGTCCTCCGAAGGAGACAGTAAGATTTATGGTTGTCTTTCTTTTGGTGCGTTGATTGTCACGGTTGTTAATGTTATAATAAACGTCTACCTCAACGTACTTCGCCTACGACTCGCCATAGGAGCATGGAGACAATCGCGTGTTCAGCATTTTAACTCAAGTTCTGTCAAATTCTTATAATGGCTTCTAATAATATTTTAACCTGAATGTTGAATACCATTATAAGAAAATAACTGCAGATGCTGGTACAAATCGATTTATTCACAAAATGCTGGAGTAACTCAGCAGGTCAGGCAGCATCTCGGGAGAGAAGGAATGGGTGACGTTTCGGGTCGAGACCCTTCTTCAGACTGAAGAAGGGTCTCGACCCGAAACGTCACCCATTCCTTCTCTCCCGAGATGCTGCCTGACCTGCTGAGTTACTCCAGCATTTTGTTGAATATCATTTATGGATAAACCTGTGCATGCCTTTGTGTTAATATCCAACCTCATCAACTTACTATGTTCAATACTAGTCCTTAATATCCCAGAACATGTATGACCATTTTGAAACTTGTGCTACATCAACCTATTTATTTGTACCTTGCCCGGATACATGGTCGGTTTGTCTTTCTTAAATCCTTGCCTGACTTTAATTCAGTTAACAAAAAAAAAATCACGTATTTTATATTCTAGATGCCAATTTGATAGCCGTTACGGGAAATGATTTCATGCTGCTGTGGACTGTTCATTAGTTTCAAAGAAAATTAATTACATTCATTAGGATGACCTCAAGGGCAGTACTGAGGAACTGATAGGATTGGATGCGATGTTCATTTTACATTCCACCAGGTTTTACTCTCTATTGAGATGAACATTGAAATAAAAACATTATTCTGCCAGACCAAATGTGTTCTCTTGTGAGCAGTTTTGACTTCTTGTCAAAGGATACAACATAAGCAACTCTATAATATTGTTGGTTTTTATGTAAGAATATTTTTATTTATGGATATTTTTAAGGCATAGATAGATTCTTATTAGAGTGTGTGTCAGGGGTTGTTGGGAGAAGGCAAGAGAATTGGGATGAGGGGGAGAATTAGGTCAGCCATGATTGACGACGATGGGCCGAATCACCTAATTCTGCTCCTATCACTTATGGACTTATGAACGATGTGTCTCAGTTTTGAGCGTTCCAGTGCCCCGATATTCTTATTCTTTCTCTTCTTGTGCTTTTCTCTTTCTCCTTGACCAGTATGCATAACATTCTTGCATGCAGTATGAACTCTTGTCAACAACAGTAAACAAAGAATTTTCATTGAATTAAGAATTTATCCTAAAAAATGTCTTCAAATGAATATAATTTAAAAGACATTTGCAGCCCAATTAAGCTGAGTAAATGGTAGTTTATGCTGTGTGATTTACTTTCCTTCGTGTTTGATTAAAATTGCTATCAACAAAGATTATAGAAAGCTAGCAAGGATTTAAACATGAATGTAAACATGAATTAAGCAAAAATAAAATTGGAAAGACAGAAAGTAAATGTTAGAGAGCCTTGTTTGGTAAGATAATGATAATCACTGTGTAGGAAGGAACAGCAGATGCTGGTTTATACCGAATATAGATGTAAAATGCTGGAGTAACTCAGCGGGTCAGGCAGCATCTCTGGGGAAAAGGATTAGGCGATGTTTCGGGTCGATACCTGTCTTCAGACTGAGAGTCAGGGGAGAGGGAAACTAGAGGTATGAAAAGGTGCAGAATGAAATCAGAGCCAGCACCAATCCCCAAGGAATGGTTGAGCCCACAATGGTCCATTGTTGGCTGTGGAAGAGTTGATTACGAAGGGGTATATGGATGCAAACAGTGGAACTAGCAGGATGATTAGAGTGGAGGCACCACCTTTCCTTGGTCATCGGTGCCGGCTCTGATTTGTTCCGAACCTTTTCATACCTCTAATTCAAGGGTTCCAAACCTGGGGTAAATTCGGTACGTTTCAATGAGGTTCCCCCCTCATTCTTTTAAACTCCAGCGAGTCCAGGCCCAGGGGGTAAATTTCACCTACCCAGGGGGTAAATTTGTTGATTCTGGATTTGTACATTTTTTTTTCAATTACAATTTTTTTTTTAAGTATTTAGTTTAGAGGTAGAAATGTTGTTCGATGTGTTCTCATTGACTGACAGTGTTTGGTTCTGGTACACAGTATCTGTTCATCATTAGTTGTTCATAAATAAGTGAAATAACATTGTTATGTGCTATTATTATTGTTATTTGAACTTAAAATAATAATGTTAAAAACAGTATTTTAAAATTTCCCCATTGTCGGATGCATTGTCGGAAGTGTAAACTCAAATTACTGAACAAAATAGGGTGGGGGGTAAATTTACTTTCGAAAAGTTGCCAGGTGTAAACGGGACGTAAAAGGTTGGGAACCCCTGCTCTAATTCCCCTCTTCACTGACTCTCAGTCTGAAGAAGTGTCTCGTCCCGAAATGTCACCTATTCCTTTTCTCCATAGATGCTGCCTGACCCGCTGTGTCACTCCAGCGTTTTGTGTCTATCTTTCGTGATAATCACTGTTGCATCCCCAGCAAGGTCAGATGTTTGAAATATCATCATATCATATATCATATATCTACAGCCGGAAACAGGCCTTTTCGGCCCTCCAAGTCCGTGCCGCCCAGTGATCCCCGTACATTAACACTATCCTACACCCACTAGGGACAATTTTTACATTTACCCAGCCAATTAACCTACATACCTGTACGTCTTTGGAGTGTGGGAGGAAACCGAAGATCTCGGAGAAAACCCACGCAGGTCACGGGGAGAACGTACAAACTCCTTACAGTGCAGCACCCGTAGTCAGGATCGAACCTGTGTCTCCGGCGCTGCATTCGCTGTAAAGCAGCAACTCTACCGCTGCGCTACCGCTGCGCTAGAGTGTAGTGGACTTTCTGAGAGGACACCATTTTCCTTGGTCGCACAAAGGGCAGAAGTGGTGAGACATAAATAAGTCAAACCTCGTGTTTCAAAGAACTGAGTAGGAAATATGAGAGAATGAAGGAACTGAACAAAATATTGAGGGCAGGATAATAATTACATTACATTCTAAAATAAGCATACAGGTAAAAACCTGATACTCTTGGAGCCAATGTTCGGACGAAAGGATGTCTTGGAGTAACATATGATAAGTGTTTGTCGGCACTGGGCCTGTACTCGCTGGAGTTTAGAATAAGGGGTAGGCCATTTAGAACTGAGATGAGGAAAAACTTTTTCAGTCAGAGAGTTGTGAATCTGTGGAATTCTCTGCCTCAGAGGGCAGTGGAGGCCAATTCTCTGAATGCATTCAAGAGAGAGCTAGATAGAGCTCTTAAGGATAGCGGAGTCAGGGGGTATGGAGAGAAGGCAGGAACGGGGTACTGATTGAGAATGATCAGCCATGATCACATTGAATGGCGGTGCTGGCTCGAAGGGCCGAATGGCCTCCTCCTGCACCTATTGTCTATTGTCTATTGTCTATTGAAACTTACCGAATAGTGAAGGGCTTGAATAGAGTGGATGCGGAGAGGATGTTTCCACTAGTGGGAGGGTCCAGGACCAGAGGCCAAAGCATCAGAATAAAAGGACACACATTTACAAAGGAGATGAGGAGGAATTTCTTTAGTCAGAGGGTAGTGAATCTGTGACATTCTTTGCTACAGAAGGCTGTGGAGGCCAAGTCAGTGGACAATTTTAAGGCAGAGATTGATAGATTCTTGATTAGTACAGATGTCAGGGGATATGGGAAGAAGGCAGGGGAATGGGGATGAGAGGGATAGATAGATTAGCCATGGTTGAATAGCGGAGAACATTTGATGGGCCGAATGGCCTAATTCAGCTCCTAAAACCTATGAACGTATGAAGATGAAACTTTTGTTAAGCATTGATGCAGCAGAGCAGAGGTGGAATTGGTGATGTCATTGATACCTCGAGCGACAAGCCTGCAGCCATTTTGTGTGAACATCACCGAGATTCAAAAGATTCCCATGGAATATGGGGCACATTGAAAACTCACTGCTGAGCTGAGATTTGCAAAAAATATTTTCAACTGCTGTAGAATTTGAAAGGAAAGGAAAACAGTTGGTTTGAATTTCAATCACACCAAGAGATGTTTCATCTGCAGCTCTACCAGATTTCTAATCACTTGCGATATTTTCTCTAAAGTGCAGCATAAATTTAAAGCACACATATGCACATTCAAAATCTTACACAAACTTTCTGTTCACAGTTCAAAATGCAAATTAAATTATTCTGAATTGTCCTCTTTATTTTAACCCTACTTATTTCTCACAAGAGAACCTAACGTCTTACTGCGCCAGAGAACCGGGTACTAGCCAGACTACGGGTGCTGCCTGTACGGAGTTTGTACGTTCTCCCCGTGACCATGTGGGTTTCTTCCAGGTGCCACGGTTTCCTACCACACTCCAAAGACGTACAGCTTTGTAGGTTAGTTGGCTTGGTATAAATGTAAATTGTCCCCAGTGTGTGTAGGATAGTGTTAGTGTGCAATAATCACTGGTCTGCCCGGCTCAATGGACCAAATGGCCTGTTTCCACGCTGTATCTCTAAACTAAACTCCAAAGACGTACAGGTCTATTGGTTAATGGCTTTGGTTAAAATTGTAAATTGTCCCCCGTGTGTAGGGTACTGCTAGTTTACAGGGGTGACAGCCGTTCAGCATGGACTCGGTGAGCCAGAGGGCCTGTTTCCACGCTGTATCTAAAGTCTAACATGAAATGGGTATGTAACAGAATGTACACCACTGTATATAGCTCAGAACCTGCTCCTCACTGATTTTTTCCAGTCAACTAAGAAGGTTGTGAGAGGAAAGTGGGCACCTGGGAAAAGGCAAAGCATGATCTTCTGACCATTGCTGTAAGGTCATGGCTTTAACGAGAGAGGGGCAGAGTTTAAAGGAGATGCATGGGGCAAGTTTTTTTTACACAGAGGGTGGTAGGTGCCTTCAGGCGCTATTAGGGGTGGTGGTGAGGCAGCCATGCCTGCAGCATTTCTGCGGCTTTTGGATGGGCGCATGGATATGTATAGAATAGAGGAATAGGGTGGCCAGGTGGCGCTGTGGTAGAGTTGCTGCCATACAGCGATTGCAGCACCAGAGACCCAGGTTTGATCCCGACTACGGGTGCCGTCTGTACGCACTTTGTACGTTCTCCCCGTGACCTGCGTGGGTTTTCTCCAAGATCTTCCGTTTCCTCCCACACTCCAAAGATGTACAGGTTTGTAGGTAAATTGGCTTGCTATAATTATAAATTGTCCCTGGTATGTGTAGGGTTGTGTTAATGTGCGGGGTCGTTGGTCTGTGCGGACTCGGTGGGCCGGTTGGGCCTGTTTCCGCGCTGCATCTCTAAACTAAACTAGGCTAAATTAATATGGATCATGAGCATGCAGATGAGAATAGAGAAGAAGAAAAAAAGACACAAATTGCTGGAGCAACTCGGCGGGTCAGGCAGCATCTCTGGAGAACATGGATGGGTGGCGTTTCGAGCCGGTTCATTTTCGCCTTGTATTCAGTACAGACATTGTGGTCCCAAGGGCCTTTCTCTGAGCTAAACTTTTCTGTGCTCAATGTTCTATTTAAGGTACCAGGTCAATTGTAACTTAAATTCATGAAATGCCCACCCGTTTCTCTGGACCATCGGGGGTTGAGGAGAGACCTAATTGAAGTATATGTAGATCAACCATGTTTATCTCTGTCAATATGACCTTCACCACATACCTTATGCATGATACACATTCCACCATGTAATCCAGTCCGGGATTTGAGTAGGACTGCAGCCACTGATAACAGCCCGCTTGTCCCATTAGTTTGGTAGTCTGCAAGCTGATATGAGGAGTGCAACATTAAGTATTGTTCACTCTGCATGGGTTTTAGTAAATGCTTTGTGGTTCACCTAATACTTTGTAATGGATTGATTACAAAACAGTATATAAAATTATGAGAGGCATAGATAGGATAGACAGTCAGAACCTTTTCCCCAGGATTGAGATGTCCAGCACTAGAGGGCATAGCTACAAGGTGAGAGGAGGAATGTTTAATGGAGATGAGTGGGGCAAGTTTTTTTGCACAGAAAGTGCTGGGGGCCTGAAATGTACCTGCCAGGGGTGGTGATAGGGACAGATACAATTGTGACGTTTAAGAGGCTTTTAGATAGGTGCATGGAAGTGCAGGCAATAGAGGGATCTGGATCATGTACAGGCAGATGAGATCACTTCAGCTAGGCATCATGGTCAGCACAAACATTGTGGGCCGGAGGGCCTGTGAGTGGCTGCATTGTTCTATTGTTCTATGTTCCCGAATGTGACTGGTCTCTGCCCCAGAAGGCAGTGGAGGCCAATTCCCTGGATGCTTTCGAGAGAGTTAGATAGAGCTCTCAATGATAGCGGAGGCAAGGGATACAGGGAGAAGGCAGCAGGAACTGATTGTGAATGATCAGCCATGATCACGGTGAATGGCGGTGCTGGCTCAAAGGGCCGAATGGCCTATTCCTGCACCTAATTGTCTATTGTCTATTGGTCTCTCAGCTCCCTAAAGCAGCATGAAAAGTGGTATTTAACTGCTAATGTCCGAACCAAAGGATCTTTGATTTATTTGGACTTCCAGGCAAACTTGCAGTTTCCAGGCCAGTTCTTTCTGTATTTGGCTCAGAGTATTTCTACAGATCATATTTCCAATTTCATAACAGAAGGAAGAGTTGTAGGAAGAGAAGCATGTATTAGTGAGCTACATAATGGGGGAGGTAGGGAGGATTTTGTACTAACTAATGGGGATAGGAGATCTAACGTGCAAAGATCTGGTCATTCAGTTTGTAGAAATAAGGCAAGAAAGAAAGGTATTATTAAACAGATTATGCCAGGAAGCAATCGGGAGTCAAAATCTAAGTTTAAGTCTGTCGATAGGACTGGAGGTTACAGAAACAATGATCTCTTGATCCTCAGGCCCTGAACTCTCAACACTCAGGCCTCGATCTCCCTGAACCCAAGGGCTTCACAACCTGACCCCTCAGCCCCAATCCCTTGACTGTCAAGAACTCAACTCTTGAGATGAGATGGAATTAATTAATGAATTTGTTGTGAAAGAATCAACGAGCAGCAGCAAACAAAATATGATTAAATTTTACATTCAGTTTGAGCAAGAGAAGAGTCTGTCCAAAACTAGGATTTGAAACTTAAGTAAGGCAATTGTAAGGCTATGAACGCACAGTTGGCTAAAGTCATCCGGCAAATTAGATTGTGGGGTTAGATATTTGAGATGCGGCAGCGAGCATTTAAGGCGATCTTTCAGAATACAATGAATAATTACATTCCAAAGAGAAAGAAAAATTCCAAGAATAATTCAAGATAATATCGGCTAGAGAAAGTATCTGTTCAAAGATTAAGCGTTTAATAAGCAAACACTAGTGGCAGGTCAAAAAATAGACAAATAATGAAAAAAAACAATGACTGCCTTAAAGATAAATAAGGAAGGGAGAAAAAGATAGTGAAAGATAAGGCCAATCAGAAAAAATGAAAACAGCCAGCAAGAGATTATTTTGTTGAACATTGAATACAAGTAGAACATTAGTTTTATGGAAGATAAATCTGAGGAATTCATAATGAAAAGGAAGGTGATGCCAGATGAATTAAAAAGGTGTTTTAGTTCCTTTAGTTTTTAGTTTTGGAGATACAGCATGGAAACAGGCTCTTCGGCCTACCGAGTCCACGCCGACCAGCGATCCCCGCACACTAACACTATCCAACATACAGTAGGGACAATTTACATTTATAGCAAGCCAATTAACCTACAACCCTGCACGTATTTGGAGTGTGGGAGGAAACCGAACATCTCGGAGAAAACCAACGCAGGTCATGGGGACAGCGCACAAACTGCGTACAGACAGCGCCCGTAGTCAGGATCGAACCCGGATCTCCGGCGCTGCAAGCGCTGTAAGGCGGCAGCTCTACCACTGCACCACCGTGCCGTGTTTTGCATAACTTGGCTCCATTATAGTGGGTACAAGTAACAATAGACAATAGGTGCAGGAGGAGGCCATTCGGCCCTTCGAGCCAGCACCGCCATTCAATGTGATCATGGCTGATCATTCTCAATCAGTACCCCGTTCCTGCCTTCTCCCCATACCCCCTGACTCCGCTATCCTTAAGAGCTCTATCTAGCTCTCTCCTGAATGCATTCAGAGAATTGGCCTCCACTGCCTTCTGAGGCAGAGAATTCCACAGATTCACAACTCTCTGACTGAAAAAGTTTTTCCTCACCTCCGTTCTAAATGGCCTACCCCTTATTCTTAAACTGTGGCCCCTTGTTCTGGACTCCCCCAACATTGGGAACATGTTTCCTGCCTCTAACGTGTCCAACCCCTTAATAATCTTATACGTTTCGATAAGATCTCCTCTCATCCTTCTAAATTCCAGTGTATACAAGCCTAGTCGCTCCAGTCTTTCAACATATGACAGTCCCGCCATTCCGGGAATTAACCTAGTAAACCTACGCTGCACGCCCTCAATAACAAGAATATCCTTCCTCAAATTTGGAGACCAAAACTGCACACAGTACTCCAGGTGCAGTCTCACTAGGGCCCTGTACAACTGCAGAAGGACCTCTTTGCTCCTATACTCAACTCCTCTTGTTATGAAGGCCAACATCCCGAAGAAGGAAGGAAGGTGATGTGGGAAAGTTGTGGTAACCATGTAAGTGGTTGTGAGCAAATTGTTGAATCTCTGAACCAAAAATACTGTAAGAGGCTCGAGATATAGCCTGTGCATTGGTTTGAATTTTCTTAAACTCCTTAGATGCAGAGAAGGTATTATTAAATTAGAAAAGAGCTTTGCTCTTTCGGGGAGGGAGGGAGGGAGAGAGAGGGAGAGAGAGAAAAAAAAATCAGGGAAACTACAGCCCAATTAGCTTAACGGATGCTCGAGAAAAGTAGAAGGTATTCAGCCACACCCAGTAGTATAAGAAAATAACTGCAGATGCTGGTACAAATCGATTTATTCACAAAATGCTGGAGTAACTCAGCAGGTCAGGCAGCATCTCGGGAGAGAAGGAATGGGTGACGTTTCGGGTCGAGACCCTTCTTCAGACTGATGTCGGGGGTGGGACAAAGGAAGGATATAGGTGGAGACAGGAAGATAGAGGGAGATCTGGGAAGGAGGAGGGGAAGGGAGGGACAGAGGAGCTATCTGAAGTTGGAGAAGTCGACGTTCATACCACCGGGCCGCAAACTGCCCAGGCGAAATATGAGGTGCTGCTCCTCCAATTTCCGGCGGGCCTCACTATGGCACTGGAGGAGGCCCATGACAGAGAGGTCAGACTGGGAATGGGAGGGGGAGTTAAAGTGCTGGGCCACCGGGAGATCAGTTGCGTTAATGCGGACCGAGCGCAGGTGTTCAGCGAAGCGATCGCCGAGCCTGCGCTTGGTTTCGCCGATATAGATAAGTTGACATCTAGAGCAGCGGATGCAATAGATGAGGTTGGAGGAGGTGCAGGTGAACCTCTGTCTCACCTGGAAAGAATGTTTGGGTCCTTTGATGGAGTTGAGGGGGGGAGGTAAAGGGACAGGTGTTGCATCTCGTGCCACACCCAGTACTGATTTGTGAAACTGAACATATTTGACCAGTCTGAGACCTTTGAAGAAGGAACGCATTGTGGATGAAGGGAAAGTGACGAACGTACTGCACTGTGGCATTAGATAAGGTGTCGCATCGAAGGTCACTGCAGAAAATAAAAGCTCACGTTCACAAGAGGTAACATTTTGGTATGGAAGTGGAGTGTAGTAATAAATGTTTCATTGATCTGCTTGGCAAGACGCTATGTGGAATCCGTGCTGGAACCTCAACTTGTTACAATTTATACAAAAGACTTGCATGTCTACTCTTGGAAGCCTCTCAACTAAATGGAGGGAGGTTGCAAAGGCCTGAGATCTCAGTGTCCCCCAACAGCAATTGGCTAAGATCTGAGTGAAAAGTTAATTTGGAAATAGAATGGAATATTTTTTTGTTTATTGCAGGGGTAACTAAACACAAAAGGATCGTCAACATGCTTTAGTTATAAAGACTCTTAAAGAGACCTTGTCTGTGATATATTGGAAGCAGGTCTGGGAAGATTCACTAGATTGATACCGAGATCGGGGTGTAATCGTGGTTTTTAGTTTAGCGATACAGTGTGGAAACAGGCCATTTGGCCACCCAAGTCCACACCGACCAGCGGTCACCTGTTCACACTAGTTTTATGCTGCACCCTGAGGACAATTTACAGAAGCGAATTAACCTACAAACCTACACGTCTTTGGAATGTGGGAGGAAACCAGAGCACCCGTAGTCAGAATCAAACCCGGGTCTCCGGCGTTGCAAGGCAGCAACTCTACCGCTGCGCCATTGTGTCGTCAAAGGAATTGGCTAACGGCTTTGCCAGAAAGATCTTTCTCATTCTATCGCTCATACACTTCCAATCTGGTATCAATAATAATGCAAGATACCCAAAGTTTTCTTTGCCTATGTTCATCACTGATGGACCCTGCTATGTGTATCTTGTATTGCTCTGCATCACAGATCAGTCTCTGTTTCAAAGAAAATTAAGATCTGGTACAAGAGCTTTCAGGCTGCTTTCATGTACACTTGCTTCAGAAAAGACTTGCGTTTCTCATCTGCTACACCTTCAACATTTTCCTTTATCTGAGAGGATGCATCTGCGGGTGGGAACGCAGACTTTTAGGCGGAGGCATATAATAAACAATAGACAATAGGTGCGGGAGTAGGCCATTCGGCCCTTTGAGCCAGCACCACCATTCAATGTGATCATGGGTGATCATTTTCAATCAGTACCCCGTTCCTGCCTTCTCCCCATACCCCCTGACTCCGCTATCTTTAAGAGCTCTATCTAGCTCTCTCTTGAAAGCTTTATTCTGGAGCCCATGTGAAACATGGTGATAACATCATAAGATCACGAGATGGAGTAGAATTAGGCCATTCGGCCCATCAAGTCTACTCCGCCATTCAATCATGGCTGATCTATCTCTCTCTCTCCTAACCCCATTCTCCTGCCTTCTCCCCATAACCTCTGATACTCGTACTAATCAAGAATCTATCTATCTCTGCCTTAAAAATATCAATTGACGGCCTCCACAGCCATCTGTGGCAAGTAATTCTACAGATTCATCACCCTCTGACTAAAGAAAGTCCTCCTCATCTCCTTCCTTTCATTCTGAGTCTAGTCCTAGACTCTGCAACTAGTGGAAACATCCTCTCCACATCCACTCTATTCAAGCCTTTCACTATTCTGTACGTTTCAATGAGGTTCCCCCCTCATTCTTCTAAACTCTAGCGAGTATAGGCCCAGTGCCGTCAAACGCTCAACCTGATGTGTCTGGTAACATCAATATTATTTACCATTGTCCAAGAAATAGAGGTGCCATCAGTAAGTGATGCCCTACAATAGCTCCATTTTAATGTGGTGGCAATGAACTGTTCTAATTGTCGTGTGGCTAAACATGTGCCATGCTTGCTTTCTGAGGGCTCAGTGTCTAGGCGTAGATGGATAGAAGATTTGGTACAGGGACATGGAGTATACCAATGCTGCCTGGATGGAGCCCTTTCAGTTGCATATACCCACATCTTTCATCACTTGGCAAACATTTCCACTGTTAGTCACCACAAAGTTTGGAGTATAAGAAAATAACTGCAGATGCTGGTACAAATCGAAGGTATTTATTCACAAAATGCTGGAGTAACTCAGCAGGTCAGGCAGCATCTCGGGAGAGAAGGAATGGGTGACGTTGTCATATCGGGAAGATTCCATGTGATCCTTGCAGCAGCCATCTGAATTATTAGCCAGACATTTTCCATTTATCACATCACAACAAACAAGCCATCCTATTAAAATGACACAGCCATTGAAGCCATTGTAGAATCTGTTTTACGAATCTCAATGGAATGACCCAATTTAGCCAATGCTTACCGCCGTGGATAAAATTCTAACTATGGGTAGTCTTGTAATGTTGGTCCAATACCACATCAGAGAGCACAGCCAAGGGTCACTGCAGCACTGAAACTCAGAAATTAGCTCTTTCAATTACTCATAAGTAGAATGGATGACACTTACATGTGGCTTGACTAACAAATATTGAGCACAATTGATGGAAAAATTAAGGCAAGTTTGGATTTCAACGTTCATTGATTGCATTTGTTTTTGTAAATATATTCAGGAATATTAAAGTTCATATAATTATTAATGATCTGTTGAAGGGCTCTTAATAAAGAATAAATTAAGCTTTGTACTTGCTAAATATCAAGACCGTACCTCATTTAATGTGATTGTGTTTCAGACAGACTGCATAAGAAACAGATTCAGCTCAATAAGTCGTTCTTTCTGATGATAAATAAAAGGAAAAAGCTTGTTTCAGTTGATGAGTTTGCTTAAAATAATTAGATTTTTTTCGAGCCATGTTTCTGGTGCCGACGGTACACCCCATTGATTAGTACGGGTGTCAGGGGTTATGGGGAGTAGGCAGGAGAATGGAGTTAGGAGGGAGAGATAGATCAGCCATGATTGAATGACGCAGTAGCCTTCACGGGTCGAATGGCCTAATTCTACTCCGCTCACCTATGCCCTCATGACCTTATTGTGCGCCATCGTGATCTGAATTAGGAAGGGAAATGTGTTTGTGAATGATGTTGCTGTCGTGGACAGTTGACATTGAGAGTAAGCAGAGCAGTAAGCTGTGAGTAGGTGAGCTGCCAAACTATGTGCAGTTGGGGACACTGATTGATGGAGATTATTAGTTGGTAAGCAACGGACTGTACTGAATTGAGCAGCATCCATGGCCAGAAATGCAGCTGCAAGCAAATGTTGGGATTGCTGACGATGCTTGTAATAACCTTGACGACCTCCATGAGGCCATTGAACTTCTTCTTGCCCTATGCTTATGTACTCGCTGGAATTTAGAAGAATGAGGGGGGATCTAATTGAAACATATAAAATTCTTAAGGGGTTGGAGAGGCTAGATGCAGGAAGATTGTTCCCGATGTTGGGGAAGTCCAGAACCAGGGGTCACAGCTTAAGGATAAGGGGGAAGTCTTTTAGGACCGAGATGAGAAAACATTTCTTTACACAGAGAGTGGTGAGTTTGTGGAATTCTCTGCCACAGAAGGTAGTTGAGGCCAGTTCATTGGCTATGTTTAAGAGGGAGTTAGATGTGGCCCTTGTGGCTAAAGGGATCAGGGGGTATGGAGAGAAGGCAGGTACAGGTTACTGAGCTGGATGATCAGCCATGATCATATTGAATGGCGGTGCAGGCTCGAAGGGCCGAATGGCCTACTCCTGCACCTATTTTCTATGTCTATGTTTCTATGTCCAATGCACTGAAACCTTGGTATTGACCTCTCACTACCTTCTCTGTGTCTGGGTGGACTGCTGGCCTTTCATGAATACAGGCCATCCATCCTCCTCTTCACTGCCCCAACCAAGAGTCTCCAGAACAGCATCTGAAAGTCATAAGATGCCCTCTGTGATGCATTTTGGCATCCTTCACATTTCTGAGCTAGATCCACTTGCAGGACAAATGCCAGTACTGGCTCCAGCCATTACACATCCCAATCGGAAGTGCAGCCTTACAAATAGGCCCCTCACAAACAGGTACAGCTAATCATCAGTGTACTTAGCTCTGGCTGGTCGCACATATCATTGTAATAAGCACATATTTGGCATGCTGCCTTCACCGGGGGTTAACGAGTGTGAGTTAATTTGTACATTGAGATCCATATGTCCATTTTCTGAGTTTGACAACTTTAGCCTCTAGCTAGTTAGGTGAATAGCCCTATTAAGCACAGGTGCTATTAAATCACCAGATGCTGTGCTGCAACCCAAAATACTACTGACAATAGCTACCAAAAGAAAATCCTTCCATTTCAACCATTGCTGATGGTGGCTCGTTAGATACTTATGTCAAAATCATCTGGTTCATTAGAATCTGTCCGATCATCAGTTTCTGTGTCAGAAGGTGAAGGAGGCAAGAATGGAAAATAAGGAATGATCAGGGACATACTTGGCCTAATGAAGTACATCCTTGGTCTTTCAGCAGCCAAAATAAATTTAACCCATGAAGCAGAGTACGCTTGTGCTCTCAGTAACAAACCACTTTAAAGGCAGGCTCGAAAGGACAAATGTGTTTCTCGTTAAGTGATGAATTCAGTTACCAAGAAGTAGAATATTAATCATCATTTAAGTTATGTTTGGAGAGAGAGAGAGAGAGAGAGAGAGAGAGAGAGAGAGAGAGAGAGAGAGAGAGAGAGAGAGAGAGAGAGAGAGAGAGAGAGAGAGAGAGAGAGAGAGAGAGAGAGAGAGACACACAGACACAGACACAGACACAGAGACACACACACACACACACACACACACACACACACACACACACACACACACACACACACACACACACACCCGAGACACACCTGCGAGTTTGTTTATTGAGAATCAGTTTCAGCACCATTATGAATGGGATCTAACTGTCCTGTTCATTTGTTGAGGAGGTCACACAAAATTTAACCGTTCCCCAAATACAGAAGACCAAACTATGAAGCATATTTATCACGTTAGACTTAGCACTAAATTTAGATGATCTTCATGCAGGGCTGTGCATTTGTAGGTCAATTATCTCAGCGACCTGCTTGGATTGGTTTGTATGCGGACAGACCCAGGAATAAATATGTGACCTTGTCCTCTGAGACTAACAAGCAATTTTCAAGAACTGGCAGGAGATGCGGATGAGAAATGTTATTGCACATAGAAATTTTCCATTTCATTTGGAGATGTGGGACACCATGTTTAAGAGTTGATTTCCAGCTTTATAGCATGGTTCTTCTGCGTGATTCTCAAAGGCAACCACTGTTGGGAATAATAAGAGGATGCAAGCATGGCCTACTGATAAATATGGCGGGTCAGACATCAGAGCAGGTAGCTCGCTTCTCTAGGCCCGATCAGATCATGGGGACCAATTTGGATGGCTGGGAAAATTATTGGGTCATCACAAAGATAGTGCAGGTCCATCACTGATTTTCCAGCAACTTGTGGTCTGGCACCTCCTTTAATCCAGACAAAATTACAAGTGACCACTTGAAATCCCCCCCTCCCCAGAAGTTCCCCCGAAAGTGTGACCCCTAGGCCAAGTGAGGCAGCCAATCTCGAACTCATCTTTACTTCCCGCACCTGGGGTGTTGTGTGCAGTTTTGGTCTTCTAATTTGAGGAAGGACATTCATGCTATTGAGGGAGTGCAGCGTAGGTTGGCCAGGTTAATTCCCGGGATGGCGGGACTGACATACGATGAAATGATGGATTGACTGGGCTTATTTTCACTGGAATTTAGAAGGATGAGAGGGGATCTTATAGAAACAAATAAAATTCTTAAGGGATTGGACAGGCTGGATGCAGGAAAAATGTTCCCAATGTTGGGGGAGTTCAGAACTAGGGGTTACAGTTTAAGAATAAGTGGTAGGCCATTTAGGACTGAGATAAGGAAACACTTTTTCACCCAGAGAGTTGTGTATCTGTGGAATTCTCTGCCACAGAAGTCAGTGGAGTCCAATTCACTGGATGTATTCAAGAGAGAGTTAGATATAGGTCTCAGGGCAGATGGAATCAAGGGATATGGGGAGAAAGCAAGAACGGGGTACTGATTTCGGATGATCAGCCATGATCATATTGAATGGGGGCTAGTGGAATCAAGGGGTATGGGGAGAAGTTGGGCACAGGTTTTTTTTGGGGTTTTTTTGAGATACAGCATGGAAACAGGCCCTTCGGCCCACCGAGTCCACGCCGACCAGCGATCACCCCGCACACTAACACTATCCTACATACACACTCGGGACAATATACACATATACCAAGCCAAGTAACCAACATACCTGTACGTCTTTGGAGTGTGGGAGGAAACCGAAGATCTCGGAAGAAACCCACGCTGTCACGGGGAGAACGTACAAACTCCGTACGGACAGCACCCGCAGTCAGGATCGAACCTGAGTCTCCGGCGCTGTAAGTGCTGTAAGGCAGCACCTCTACCGCTGCGCCACCGTGCTGGAGGTTATTGATTGTGGATGATCAGCCATGATCACAATGAATGGCGGTGCTGGCTCGAAGGGCTGAATGGCCTCCTCTTGCACTTATTTTCTATGTTTCTATGTTTCTATGAATGGCGGTGATGAAGGGCCAAATGGCCTCCTCGTGCATCTGTTTTCTATGTTTCTATGTTTCTACGCCGATCAGCGGATCGAATTTGCCCCCTGTGGCCAGGGCTCTGGAACTCCAGCCTGACCGGAGCTGGCAGATCCAGCCCCATAGGCGACGTCCAAGGCCAACTTTGTGGGCTGGTACCTCAGCCCTGCAGTGGCACAGGCCGACCGTTTCGTTACCGTTCGACTCTACTTGGAGGTTGTGACCTCTGTTGGGCCGGCAACTCGGATAATCCAGAAAGGCTCTGGAACCAAAGATGCCGAAAAATTGGTGGTGGACCTGCAGAGGGACTTCTTCTGTAAAATGCTGTCTGATCTGATGCATTGTCTATTGTCTATTGTCTATTACTGCACCGTAGAGGAAACCATTGGATGTCCGTGGCAAAATCACAAGCAATGATTCAAGTAAGGTTGTGCTTGGACCATCTTAAGGTCATAAGTTCAAGTGATAGGGGTAGAATTAGGCCATTCGCCCCATCAAGTTTACTCCGCCATTCAATCATGGCTGATCTATCTTTCCCTCTCAACCCCATTCTCCTGCCTTCTCCGCATAGCCTCTGACACCTGTGCTAATCAAGAATCTATCTATATTAAAAATATCCAGTGACTTGGCCTCTCCAGACTTCTGTGACAAAGAATTCCACGGATTCACCTCCCTCTGACTAAAGAAATTTCTCCTCATCGCTTTCCTAAAAGAACGTCTTTTAATTCTGTGGCAATTACCTCAGAACTCTCGACTCTCCCACTCATGGAAACATCCTCTCCACATCCACACTATCCAAGCCTTTCACTATTCTGAAGATAGACACAAAAAGCTGGAATAACTCAGCGGGACAGGCAGCATCTCTGGAGAGAAGAAATGGGTGACGTTTCGGGTCGAGACCCTTCACCCACCATTCTGTAAGTTTCAATGAGGTCCCCCCTCATTCTTCCAAACTCCAGCGAGTACAGGGCCAGTGCCAACAAACGCTCGTCATAGGTTAACCTGCTCATTCCTGGGATCATTCTTGTAACAAGAGGAGTTGAGTATTGGAGCAAAGAGGTCCTTCTGCAGTTGTACAGGGCCCTAGTGAGACCGCACCTGGAGTACTGCGTGCAGTTTTGGTCTCCAAATTTGAGGAAGGATATTCTTGCTATTGAGGGCGTGCAGCGTAGGTTTACTAGGTTAATTCCCGGAATGGCGGGACTGTCGAATGTTGATAGACTGGAGCGGCTAAGCTTGTATACACTGGAATTTGGAAGGATGAGAGGGGATCTTATCGGAACATATAAGATTATTAAGGGGTTGGACACGTTAGAGGCAGGAAACATGTTCCCAATGTAGGGGGAGTCCAGAACCAGGGGCCACAGTTTAAGAATAAGGGGTAGGCCATTTAGAACGGAGATGAGGAAAAACTTTTTCAGTCAGAGAGTTGAAAATCTGTGGAATTCTCTGCCTCAGAAGGCAGTGGGGGCCAATTCTCTGAATGCATTCAAGAGAGAGCTAGATAGAGCTCTTCAGGATAGTGGAGTCAGGGGGTATGGGGAGAAGGCAGGAACGGGGTACTGATTGAGAATGATCCGCCATGTTCACATTGAACGGCGGTGCTTGCTCGAAGGGCCGAATGGCCTACTCCTGCACCTATTGTCTATTGTCTATAAACTTCCTCTGGTCCCTCTCCAGAGCCAGCACATCCTTCCTCAGGTATGGTGCCCAAGGAAGGTGGTCTTCCTTCCCGTAAGACCAGTTTTCCTGATTAAAAAATCGACCACGCTGTTGGCCGTTGATGTGCTCAGGCTCCAGTGCTACGGAGCAGCATCTACTACTGTTGACGACTGTGCTGTATGTTCATTCGCCTTCACTTGGAACTGTGTCTTATACATCACGCTTTGTGATTCAGATTTCCACTTGGCATGATAAGAAGCGCTTTGCATTTGGCAATCGATTTTTTACTTCCCTTCGAGGTGCACAAAGCACATGTGCAAAATGATTTTAGAACAGAGAATTTGCGCCAGCAATTATTTCCTCTGGATTTTGTTGCTCTGTTTAAAAGGGGTGATGTTGGTCTGTTTTCAACATTGTACTGTGAGTTATCACTGCAGCCATCAGCAGCCTTTGAAGGTGTCTCCCTGAACATCACTCTCTTTGATGTGGGGGTCAATAAAGAGCTGGGTTATGTCCATTGAGCTTTGATAATTTTGGGCAGATTAGCCGTTGTACACTAAGCTATTTAAACCGTTTTAAAGAACCATCATTGATTTGTTGATTGTATTTTTTTCACTGCTTTGTACACGGTGAAGGTATGTGTTATTGCCCAATTTGCCCACACCGGCCAACATGTCCCAGCTACACTAGTCCCACCTGCCTGCATTTTGTCCATATCCCTCCAAACCTGTCCTATCCATGTACCTGTCTAAATGTTTCTTAAATCTTAGGATAGTCCAAGCCTCAACTATCTCCTTTCGCAGCTAGTTCCATACACCCACCACCCTTTGTGTGAAAAAGTTACCCCTCAGATTCCTATTAAATCTTTTCTTCTTCATCTTATACCTATGTCCTCTGGTCTTCGATTCACCTACTCTGGGCAAGAGACCCAATCTGTTCCTCTCAAGATTTTATAAGATCACTCCTCATCCTCCTGCGCTCCATGGAATAGAGTCCCAGCCTACTCAACCTCTCCCTATAACTCAGACCCTCCAGTCCTGGCAACATCCTCGTAAATCTCTGTCCCCACTCCAGCTTGACAACATCTTTCCCATAACATGGTGCCCAGAAGTGAACACAGTACTCGAAATGCGACCTCACCAACGTCTTATACAACTGCAACATGATCTCCCAACTTCTATACTCAATAGATAGACACAAAATGCTGGAGTAACTCAGCGGGGCAGGCAGCATCTCCGGAGAGAAGGAATGGGCGACATTTTGGGTTGAGACCCTTCTTCACTCGAGATAGATACAAAATGCTGGAGTAACTCAGCGGGACAGGAGCACCTCCAGAGAGAAGGAATGGGTGACGTTTCGGGTCATGACCCTTCTTCGATACTCAATACTCTGACTGATGAAGGCCAATGTGCCAAAAGCCTTTTTGACCACCCTATCTACCTGCGACTAATATTTATTTTGTAGAGTGCTGTGTTAATACAATGGCAGAGCATGGTTCGGGTTGTCGGCATTATGTTGTTCTCACGCGATAGCCGGAGAGATCGCAGACTAAATAATTCTGTTGGTGTTTGACTTTTTCACAGCTGATTGTTTGTGGTGTTTGAGATGCCATCAATTGACGCAGGGCCAATGGGGATTTGCACCATTGCAGGCACCTCGTAAACAATAGACAATAGACAATAGACAATAGGTGCAGGAGTAGGCCATTCGGCCCTTCGAGCCAGCACCGCCATTCAATGTGATCATGGCTGATCATTCTCAATCAGTACCCCGTTCCTGCTTTCTCCCCATACCCCCTGACTCCACTATCCTTAAGAGCTCTATCTCGCTCTCTCTTGAATGTATTCAGAGAATTGGCCTCCACTGCCCTCTGAGGCAGAGAATTCCACAGATTCACAACTGTCTGACTAAAAAAGTTTTTCCTCATCTCTGTTCTAAGTGGCCTACCCCTTATTCTTATACTGTGGCCCCTGGTTCTGGACTCCCCCAGCATTGGGAACATGTTTCCTGCCTCTAACATGTCCAACCCCTTAATAATCTTATACGTTTCGATAAGATCCCCCCTCATCCTTCTAAATTCCAGTGTATACAAACCTAGTCGCTCCAGTCTTTCAACATATGACAGTCCCGCCATTCCGGGAATTAACCTAGTAAACCTACGCTGCACGCCCCCAATAGCAAGAATATCCTTCCTCAAATTTGGAGACCAAAACTGCACACAGTACTCCAGGTGCGGTCTCACTAGGGCCCTGTACAACTGCAGAAGGACCTCTTTGCTCCTATACTCAACTCCTCTTGTTATGAATGCCAACATTCCATTGGCTTTCTTCACTAATGGCCCACTCTCGCCACGGAGCTGCAACCTTCATTTCTTCCTCTCGCTTCACAATTTGCAATTCTTTAATCCTTTTCTCTTTTCATCGCTGGCCCTTGTCCAACCATCTCCCGATCAAAGAGTCCCCTCGCCTGTATCCGCCGATTATCTGCCAGGCTTTGTCCTGTTCCTTCTCTCTTCCAGCTTTCTTTCCCCTTCCCCCCGCCACCACAATCAGTACGAAGAAGGGTTCCTACCCGAAACGTCACCCATCCATCCATGTTCACCAGAAATGCTGCCTGACCCACTGAGTCACACCAGCAGTTTGTGTCTACTTTTGTAAACCTGCTTCTGCAGTTACTTGTTGATCTGGGGGATGTGGGTTTAGGGGGGATGGAAGGGTGGGAGGGAGGTGATTCAGGGGCAGCCTTCAGCCAGAGGGGGAATCCTCCTGTTGAATCTTGTGTTTTGCACTATTTTTCCTTGTCCTAAGACACTGTGACCTCCCCACCATCCTTGCCCTCCATTCATGCTTCCACCTCCATCTACCTTACCCCACCATATTTCCCAGATGGCTCTCTTGCACTAAACATTATACTCGTTCTCCTGCATCTGTACACTGCTGATGGTTTTTCACTGACTGGGCAGCACACAACAAAAAAACTTTTCACTGTACTGCAGTACGCTTGACAATACACACTAGACGAAACCAAACCAAACTGAACTCATATGTTTCTTGTTTAGCTTCCCTGACCACAAGCTATTGGGATTCAGAATTATTTCCTATTTAAAATCTGGAAGAATAGAAATGGTTTAAACAAAGACCAGCTTTAGGCTGCAGTACAGATTTCACATGAGAATCATGCCAAAGCTGGGAGATTTTCTGTGGATCAGATGGTTATTAGCTGAGAATGTGTGGATGGGTAGTTGTCTAATTGAAGGAAAAAAATAGCAGCTGAAAACTTATGACTGACTTTGACTGATGAAACTTATGCTAATCCGCATATAGTTCCCTTTCCCTGTTTTTTTCTGTTTTTTTCTTCTTTCTTTTCTGTCTTCTGTTTTTTTAATCAGGATTTCGTTTTCAATGGCTACCCTGATTATTTCCTTTCCGGCTTGTTTTTAAAATAAAACTCTCAGTAACTTGTAATGCCAGAAGTGGGACAGATGGGGAAAGCACAAAAAAATGCACTCTTTGGACAAACGTTGTATATGTGCATTTAAGGGTCTCATCAATTATCCTACAGATCCCTGCCAACCTTCTCGGTGCACTTGTTGCAAATAACAGAATAGGAACTATAAGGTAGTCACAAAAAGCTGGAGTAACTGAGCGGGTCAGGCAGCGTCCCTGGAGAAAAGAAACAGGTGACGTTTCAGGCCGAGACCCACCTTTTGAAGAAGGGTCTCGACACGAAGCGTCACCTATTCCTTTTCTCCAGAGATGCTGCCTGACCCTCTCAGTTACTCCAGCTTTTTGGGACAATCTTCAGTTGAACCAGTACCTGTAGTATAAGAAAATAACTGCAGATGCTGGTACAAATCGATTTATTCACAAAATGCTGGAGTAACTCAGCAGGTCAGGCAGCATCTCGGGAGAGAAGGAATGAGTGACGTTTCGGGTTGAGACCCTTCTTCAGTCTGAAGAAGGGTCTCGACCCGAAACGTCACCCATTCCTTCTCTCCCGAGATGCTGCAGTACCTGTAGTTCCTTGCTACAGAATAAGAACTATGTTGCGAATGGATTTGCATTTAGATCTTAAAGACTTAAAGCCCATGCAATAGTTAACCTGCCTTATACCTCACTGCCTTTGGTATTCCTGACACATTGAAAGTCCTTTTCTGTAGTTTAAATTATTTGGGAATTACTCTTGCTCAAATGGCTTTGTTTCTTTGTTGAAAGAGCCTTATTATTATTTAAGCCAACCTTGAGACTCGTTGGCAGAGGTAAATTAATATGATTGATGGGTAGATTTAGCGAGGCCACTTGCCACCAGAGGAGCCTCGTGCTGCTGTATGTCAATTATATCACGCATGGCCTTAATTATCTTCTGTCTGAATGCAAGACCATGCTGGCCCAGATTGTGCATCTGACTCCTTACCTTGTTTGTTTCTAATATTCCCCACAGGACTACACAACATGATAGAGGCTTGCATTTCATTACTCAACAGCCATCCTCTCTAGATTAACATTTTCTTTTTAGTTTAGTTTAGTTGAGGGATACAGCGCGGAAACAGGTCCTTGGCCCCACCCTGTCCACGCCGACCAGCGATCCCGGTACTCCATCACTATCCTACACGCCAGGGACAATTTACAATTTTACCTTGCCAATTAACCTACAAACCTGCACGTCTTTCGAATGTGAGAGGACCCCGGGGAAAACCCACGCATGTCATTGGGGAGAACGTACAACCGCTGTACAGACAGCATCCGTCATCAGGATCCAACCTGGGTCTCTGGCGCTGTAAGGCAGCAACTCTACCGCTGCGCCACCGTGCAGCCCCTTTTCTTTTAAGAGCCGGAATTTCATACCTGTTCAACCATCAACCATCGTTTGCATTTATGTACCATCGCTAATGGAGTGGAAAATATCATGATGCTTCACAGCAGCAAAATCAAATACAAACTGACACCAAAAACCCTTTCACCCCCAAACAGAATGCTTGGTCGGAAAGGATAGTTCAGTGGAGTCTGAGTGGAGGAGGCTGAAAAGGAGAGGGGAAAAGATGCAGAGAATAGTCCACTTTAGTTCAGAGGATATTTCAGTTTATGAAGCCTTTAATTATGTACCACACACCACAATATTATTAGTTGCCCAGGAACAACGGAGTGAACCATTGATCTCAGCACAGATGTTGAATGCTTCCAACATTGACAATGCTTCCATTGTCTTCGAAAAATGTATGAGGCTCGTCTGTACGAGTTTGTACGTTCTCCCCGTGACCTGCGTGGGATTTTTCTGAGACCTTCGGTTTCCTCCCACACTCCAAAGACGTACAGGTTTGTAGGTTAATTGGCTTGGTATAAATGTAAAAAAATGTCCATAGTGAGTGTAGGATAGTGTTGGTGCACAGGGATCACGGGTCAGTGCAGGCTCGGTGGGCCGAAGGTCCTGTTTACGCACTCTATCTCTAAACTCAACTAAACTACATCATCCTTCAACTGACAGCTTTCACCCATCAATAGCTTTACCTGATTTTCTTTAACACCAACCAAAATAAAATCATTCTTTACATTTCAGCTTGTTATAGCTCTTCTTCCTGTATCGTCTCATCTCCTGGCTCAACCATCAACTATGTTGCATCCTGACCCTGTGAGTCTCAGTGTTAAAATGCTCTCCCCTTCCTCCCAAAAGATCCTCCAAAGACTTATCCCTTCAGCGTTTTTAGTCTCTGTAATTTTCCTAAACCCTAACACCCTTACTGCACTCCCCTTGTCCCATCCCCTCCACCCCATTCCATATGTTATCCAACCATGCATGTTATAGAAATCCCTCGTTGTTTATAGAATCTTATTGGTGTATACCATTGTTTATAGGATCTTATAGAAACATATAAAATTCTTAAAGGTTTGGACAGGCTCGATGCAGGAAAAATGTTCCCGATGTTGGGGTTGCCCAGAACCAGGGGTCACAGTTTCAGAATAAGGGGTAGGCCATTTAGGACTGAGATGAGGAAAAACCTTTTCACCCAGAGAGTTGTGAATCTGTGGAATTCTCTGCCACGGAAGCCAATGGAGGCCAATTCACTGGATGTTTTCAAGAGAGAGTTGTATATAGTGGATATCTTAGGCCTAATGGAATCAGGGTATATGGGGGTGAAAGCAGGAACGGGGTACTGATTTGGGATGATCAGCCATAATCATATTGAATGCCAGTGCTGGCTTGAAGGGCCGAATGGCTTACTCCTGCACCTATTTTCTATGTTTCTATGTTTATTGTCATTACGAATGAGTGTGGCCTGTTTTATCTCTGTTGAAATTAATATCAACAGTAGTTTAAGAAACTGATAGCATAAAAATTGAAAATACTGTCAGTGGTTAGCAGGCCAGGGAGAGAAAAGCAGAGTCAATGTTTCAAGTCAATGACCTTTCGGTCAATCTGTTTGGAATATCACTTTTCTGCAGAGGATCGCAAACTAAAAATAACATCATCGTGGTTCAGAATAGTAACAATTATGCAATTATAATAGAAATGCAGATGATGTTTTCTTGGACTTCTGCTCTAAATGATACCATGCTTTCAACTGGTTCTGACCTAAGCTCCAATCATCCACGAAAAGAGAGTCTCCATCTGCCCCTTGCTTTTCTGCCCCTTGCTTGATTACTAATAGTGCAAAATATGAGCCAAAGATTCCCAACACTGGGATTCTCCACTTCTCAAACAAAACAGAGGTTGATCCAAACCCTGAATGCCAGCAGGATAAGCCTTAACAAGGATACGAATGTACCCCAATCAATAACAGAATCAAGGGATATGGGGAGAAAGCAGGAACAGGGTTCTGATTCTGGATGATCAGCCAGGATCATATTAAATGGTGCCCTGCTCGAGGGGCTGAATGGCCAACTCCTGCACCTATTTTCTATGTTTCTAAGATAGCATTCTTGACTGCTTGTGATGCATAGTGGCAAGTTTCCCTGTACTTTGAATGTTGTTTAGTTTAGTTTAGTTTATTGCCACGTGTACCAAAATACTGTGAAAAGCTTTTGTTGCATGTGAACCAGTCAGCATAAGGACTCTACATGAATTCTCCATTTAGGGAATTGCTTCCCTCTACTTAAAACGTTTTATTACAGCAAACAGACTAACTCAAATGTATTTTTTTCTTATATATAGGAGGTTATTGTAGCCTGTTGAGTCTGTGCTGGGTTTAACAACAATCCCATTCCCACAGTAATGTTCCCAGCGATCTGCATTCAAATGGAGAGCATATACAGTAAACCCTCGTTTTAACGGACCACTTCATAACAAAAGACAGACACAAAAAGCTGGAGTAACTCAGCCCGACAGGCAGCATCTCTGGAGAGAGTGAATGGGTGATGTTTCGGGTTGAGACCCTTCTTCTGCCTGTCCCGCTGAGTTACTCCAGCTTTTTGTGCCTATCTTCGGTTGAAACCAGCATCTGCAGTTCCTCCTTACACACTCTTTGTAACAAATTTTGGTTACAATCTGTTGTAAACCGGGATCGCTATTTCACAGAATGACCACGAGGCGAATGGTGTTTTTGAACCATTTCAGCTTAGTTTAGAGATGCAGTGTGGAAACACCGAGTGTGAGCCGGCCAGCAATCACCCGCACACTAGTTCTACCCGACACACTAGGGACAATTCACAGTGTGTGGGTTAGGAGCACCACAGCGCTTCTATCTTTCCTGCCACATTGTAAAGACATTGTGACAGTGTGGGGGTTCCCCTGGTATCCCCCACTGCAAGGACGCGCAGGCCTGCGGCCCGACTGGCATTCGCCTACGCCATGAACCGCCAGCAGGGCCGCCCGCAGCCCCACAGGGCCAGAGTCCCAGGCCCGACCCCCACCCTGGGCCTCCCCCCAAGACCATCAGCTGGACCCCACACACTCGGGACGACTCACAGCGTGTCGGATGGAACCAGTGCACCTGAACACCCAGAGGAAGCCCACGCTGCCACAGGGGGCACCCGAGGTCAGGATGGAACTTGGGTCTCTGGCGCTGTAAGGTAGCAACTCTACCTTGGCACCACTGTGCCGTAACCAGGCTATTTTGTGTGTGTTGCGTCCTTTATTGTGTGTGGTATGCATATCGGCTCTTTTTCCATTAGTACTGTACATATTAACCCCATTATTCAGTTGCAGTGAATGATCGGTAAATGCTGACACATCTCCCCCCACCCCCCCCCCCCACCCCACACGTGTGGTCCGTTAGAGTTGACTGCATAGCACGCAACAAAAGCTTTTCACTGTACCTCGGCACACGTGACATCGAACTAGAGCGAGGGTTGACTGTAAATGCCATCAACAGGGAGGGAAAAAAGGAAACCTATTTGGCCTGGTAACCTGCAAGCTGATTCATGCTGGCTTCTACATAATGTGGAGGCTAAACGCAGGGGCTAATTCAATTCGTATACAATGAAATTTGAGTGGTCGCATTTATGTAAACCACTGCATCCCGCTAGCATTATTTCCAGGTTATAGGAAGAGTGATTGAGTTGAATGGAATAGCCAGTTGGAAAATAACTGAGGGGAACAAATTGAAACACATTGAAGTTCATGAAGGAAAGAAAAATGGGAACGACATTTGTAAGAATCATTTATTTTAATGTAGGTTCCCATAGTGGCACGAAATTTAAGAATGAAATTTCAAAGATTTTTCTCACAAATAGCTTGGTTTGAAGGCACACATTTTTTTATTACTTTTATTCTCTCTGAATTTGGCAGATGAATGAATCACTGACATAAATACTTTAAAATATTTCATGATTTTACTACCTGTTCGTTTGTCTTCCATTAGGTTTATGTAATGGCTTAAATACAGTTGAGCTTATAGGACTTGCTATTACAATCCCTACTGTAATCGGCACCTTCTTAATCTCTTGAGTGGGGGTAGGGGTAAAGACTTCATTGGGGTCATCAGGAAAAACATGATCTGAAAACGTGAGGCTCCAAGGCTAGGAACAGTAGTCTTAGGGATATAGGATGTGCCACTCATCTCCAAGAGTGAGCTAAGACTGGAGGAACGGTGAGGAGGAAGAAAAGAGGATATAGCAAGTGATAAAAATGTAAAATGTCAGACCAAAGCTGCTCAATCCACTCTTCCACAGCTCTGTTTTTGCTTGTTGCTAAAGTATGTTATAGAGTCATAGAGTCGTACAGTGTGGAAACAGGCCCTTTGGCCCAACTTGCCCACATCAACCAACATGACTCATTTACACTAGTCCCCCTGCCTGCGTTTGGACCATATACCTCCAAACCTGTCCTGTCCAATTGTTTCTTAAACATTGCGATAGTCCCTGCCTCAGCCACCTCCTCTGGCAGCTCGTTCCATTCGCCCACCATCCTTTGTGTGAAAAAGTTACTCCTCAGATTCCTATTAAATCTTTTTCCCTTCACCTTAAACCTACGTCCTCTGGTTCTCGATTCCACTACCCTGAACAAGAGACTTTGTGTGTCTTCCTGATCTATTCCTCTCATGATTTTACACATCTTTATACGATCATTCCCCACCCTCCTGTGATCCAAGGAATAGAGACCCAGCCTGCTAAACCTCTCTCTATAGCTCGAAACCTCAAGTCCTGGCAACATCCTCGTAAATCTTCTCTGTACCCATGTCCAAACATGTCCAAAATTTGCCGAGTGCAAATTGGAGGAACTGCACCTCATATTTCGCTTGGGCAGCTTACACCCCAGCTATATGAACATTGACTTCTCTTACACCAAGTAACCCTTGCTTTCCCTCTCTCTCTCTCCATCCCCTTCCCTTTCCCAGTTCTCTAACCAGTCTTACTGTCTCTGACGACATTTTATTTCTGCTTCGAAGGTATTTATTCACAAAATGCTGGAGTAACTCAGCAGGTCAGGCAGCATCTCAGGAGAGAAGGAATGGGCGACGTTTCGGGTCGAGACCCTTCTTCTTTCTCTCTTTCTCTGCTTGTTTTGTTGCTACAAACAAACAATGTTGTCCCAACAAACAATGATCTATTCTACATTTTCCTTGATCTCCATTCCCTTTGTCCTGGTGTTTTCACACCTTACACTTCCTTATCAATGTACCGCCCACTCCCCTGACATCAGTCTGAAGAAGCATCTCGACCCGAAACCCTTCCTTCTCTCAGAAGGGTCGCCCGTTCCTTCTCTCCAGAGATGCTGCCTGTCCTGCTGAGTTACTCCAGCATTTTGTGTCTATCCAAAGATGTGATCTCTTTGTTTAGTTTAGTTCAGTGATACAGTGTGGAAACAGGCAATTTGCAATGTTAATCCAATGTTATTATTGCATGGAAACAGAAAATTGCTCAACAGACCAGGCAACATCGATGGGAACCAAGTCAAAGTTCTAGCCAAAAAGCAATTGTGATGATCTGAAGCATTAGTGGTTTAGTTAGTTTTAACCTTCTTTAAAATTGGATGCATTTGAAAATACACGGCAACTCCAATTTTTTCATTGATGTGAATAAAAGAACAACTCAGAAATTATTTAAGGACTATTCACTTGAATCATTAACTCAGTTTTCCTTTCCACACCGTCTGACTTACTGAGTGTTTCCTGATTTTTGTGCAGTTATACCAGATGTTCAGCATCTGCTGGCTTTTTTAATGGAGATAATCACATGAGAAGCAGGATCGAAAGTCAATTGTATTGTATTTCATTATATTAATATAATGTATTTTGTACCGTCTTGTAACTAAAATTAACCCCATTCAATTCTGGAATGGCCAGAACTAACCCATTCCGATTCATTTAATTGCAACTTTATTCAAACCCAGCCTAACATTCATGATGCTGAATTCCAATAAAGTTGCAGATTAATTTCTAACATGGATCAACATTAATTTAGAAACATAGAAACATAGAAAATAGGTGCAGGAGGAGGCCATTTGGCCCTTCGAGCCATGACCGCCATTCATTGTGATCATGGTTGATCATCCACAATCAGTAACCTGTGCCTGCCTTTTCCCCATATCCCTTGATTGCACCAGCCCCTAGAGCTCCATCTAACTCTCTTTTAAATTCATCCTATGGCGAGTCTGGAGGCTTGTACTTTGTTAAAGAAGTTTATTGCGGCAGCAATATTCAATTACAAAGGATAACAAACGAGATTACAGACAACCATTAACTCAAACTGTTCACATCGAAGTTCTCTTCCCACTGACTGGTTTTGGGCGCCAAAACCACCACGTGACCTTGCTGGCCAATCCGAGGGTTCGACTCTCAGGAACAATCCCTATGGTCGCTACAATCCAGTGAATTGGCCTCCACTGCCTTCTGTGGCGGAGAATTCCACAAATTCACAACTCTCTGGGTGAAAAAGTGTCTTCTCACCTCAGTTTTAAATGGCCTCCATTTTATTCCGAGACTGTGTGACCCCTGGTTCGGGACTCCCCCAACATTGGAAACATTTTTCCTGCATCTAGCTTGACTAGTCCTTTTATGATTTTATACGCCTCTATAAGATCCCCTCTCCTCCTTCTAAACTCCAGTGAAGACAAGCCTAGTCTTTCCAATCTTTCATCATATGACAGTCCCTCCATCCCAGGGATTAACCTCATGAACCTACGCTGCACTGCCTCAATAGCAAGGACGTCCTTGCTGTTAAAGGTTTGCTATTGAGGTTTGCGTAAACCCGATTTGCAACGACTGATTATCTCGTAGCCTTTACAATGTTGTTATGACATTGCACATTTTAAAACTGAGGGTGAAAGAAACTGTTCCATGGCAACAGGTTTCCAGTTGTCACCTTTATGGAACAACGCATCAGAGCAGTGCTTCAAGGATAGAAAAAAAAAAATCCATGAAAAGGGTTTTCATTTTTCTTCCTGAATGAAAAAGTGAAGTGTTTGCAAAGATGGGCAAAAAGAGATGCTTGACTGTCTTAGGTCATGTAATTTGAAATTGGGTCCAGGATTAAACCGTGCTTGGAAGTAAAGTGTTTGAATGTTAAAAGTGTCAGCCTTGGTCTCAGTACGTAAGCCTTTTATCTATGAGTCAGATGGTTGAGGGTTCAAAAACCACTCCAGAGGTTAGCACAACATTCTAGTCACACAATTCAGTCTCCTGCTGAGGGCCTGCTGAACAGTCAGAGGTGATGTAATTTAGATGCAATGTTAAATTGACTCAAGTCCCCTCCTGTGTGGATGTTATTTTATGGAATGGTAAGGGACCTATCCTGTGCCTACTGGCCAATATTTATTCATCAGACAACGTCACTGGAGCAGATCATTATCAAAGAGTGGGAATCCGTTGTGTACAAATTGACACTTGAATTTCCTATTCTGCAACAGTGACCACATTTCAGATATACTTCGTTGACTGCAAGAAGTTGCGAAACAAGCCATGTAAAATGAAATATTTTATTTTCCTCAATGCAGTCTGCAGACCGTTGCTCTGGTGAGATGAACTGGAATGGGAAAAGACTGAGCATCTAAAACTGGAATCCTTTACACCTCAATGTTTTGTTCAGATAGGTTAGATGATGCAGCATTTACGCAGAGTTTATATATAGGGACACATCCATTTACCTTTAGACTTTAGCAATACAGCGTGGAAACAGGCCCCTCGGCCCACCGAGTACGTGGCGACCAGCAATCACCCCGTACATTAACACTATCCTACACACTAGGGACAATTTACAGAAGCTAATTAACCTACAAACCTGCCCGTCTTCAGAGTGTGGGAGGAAATTGGAGTGCCCGGAGAAAACCCACATGATCACGGGGAGAACATACAAACTGTGTACAGACAGCACCCGTAGTCAGGATCGAACCTGAGTCTGTGGCAGGCAGCAACTCTACCGCTGCGGTACTGTGTCAACCTAACCTACACACAGTTGGTTGCAAATTTAAAATGCGATCCTCTTTATCTAGAAGAGAATATTTTAATTTAATTGTCAATCTTTTGTCCATTTGGTGTTTATAATATTTCATAAATACTTGTTAAAATTCTAACTTGGACCTTCAGAGAAGCCAAGCAATGTGCAAGGTGTGAATGTGCCTGCCCAACTTGCTGCCTTTCACCTGTGAATCCAGAAGGAAACACCATGAAAGCAGCTGGGAACCTGGCAGCAAGCCGTTCAACACTTGGAAATTTATTCCAAATTAAATGAATCGTCCTGACAAATTAAAATAACACACTGCTCAAGGAGCTTTAATGGACTGGCGGGACTGTCGTATGTTGAAAGGCTGGAGCAATTAGGCTTGTATACACTGGAATTTAGAAGAATGAGGGGGGATCTTATTGAAACATATAAGATAATTAGGGGATTGGACACATTAGAGGCAGAAAACATGTTCCCAATGTTGGGGGAGTCCAGAACAAGGGGCCACAGTTTAAGAATAAGGGGTAGGCAATTTAGAACGGACACGAGGAAGAACTTTTTTAGTCAGAGAGTGGTGAAGGTGTGGAATTCTCTGCCTCAGAAGGCAGTGGAGGCCAGTTCGTTGGATGCTTTCAAGAGAGAGCTGGATAGAGCTCTTAAGGATAGCGGAGTGAGGGGGTATGGGGAGAAGGCAGGAACTGGGTACTGATTGAGAGTGATCAGCCATGATCGCATTGAATGGCGGTGCTGGCTCGAAGGGCTGAATGGCCTACTCCTGCACCTATTGTCTATTGTCTATTGTCTATTATTTATTATTTATTATTATTACAATAGGTGCAGGAGTAAGCCATTCAGCCCTTCGAGCCAGCACCGCCATTCAATGCGATCATGGCTGATCACTCTCAATCAGTACCCCGTTCCTGCCTTCTCCCCATACCCCCTCACTCCGCTATCCTTAAGAGCTCTATCCAGCTCTCTCTTGAAAGCATCCAACGAACTGGCCTCCACTGCCTTCTGAGGCAGAGAATTCCACACCTTCACCACTCTCTGACTGAAAAAGTTCTTCCTCATCTCCGTTCTAAATGGCCTACCCCTTATTCTTAAACTGTGGCCCCTTGTTCTGGACTCCCCCAACATTGGGAACATGTTTCCTGCCTCTAATGTGTCCAATCCCCTAATTATCTTATATGTTTCAATAAGATCCCCCCTCATCCTTCTAAATGCCAGTGTATACAAGCCCAATCGCTCCAGCCTTTCAACATACGACAGTCCCGCCATTCCGGGAATTAACCTAGTGAACCTACGCTGCACGCCCTCCATAGCAAGAATATCCTTCCTCAAATTTGGAGACCAAAACTGCACACAGTACTCCAGGTGCGGTCTCACCAGGGCCCGGTACAACTGTAGAAGGACCTCTTTGCTCCTATACTCAACTCCTCTTGTTATGAAGGCCAACATTCCATTGGCTTTCTTCACTGCCTGCTGTACCTGCATGCTTCCTTTCATTGACTGATGCACTAGGACACCCAGATCTCGTTGGACTCCCCCTCCTCCTAACTTGACACCATTCAGATAATAATCTGCCCTTCTATTCTTACTTCCAAAGTGAATAACCTCACACTTATCTACATTAAACTGCATCTGCCATGTATCCGCCCACTCACACAACCTGTCCAAGTCACCCTGCAGCCTTATTGCATCTTCCTCACAATTGACTGAGTCAGGCTGCATTCTGGTGGAGGTGAGGGCTGAATAAGATGACCCTCTGGATCCTGAATCCCTCTCCTTCCGGAGTGCTCAGGCCTCTGGTAAGGCTTGGTGAGGCCTCCATGATGACTAGGCCGACAGTGTTATCTGTCTGAGGCTCTGTCGCCAGAATACCCCAGCCACTTGTGACAGGATTTAAAAATGTGGGGATAATTAAAATCTGGCACTTACTGACATGGGAACAGCTGAATGCCAAGAAATCCTTCCGGAACTACTGGTTACAACCAGCACGATTCAGCCGATTGATCTAGATTTTACAGTGGTTGTGACAACAAACCGGTAAACAACGACATTAGTCTGTGTAGGAAGGAACGGCAGGTGCTGGCTTACACCAAAGACAGACACAAAATGCTGGAGTAACTCAGACTGAAGAAGGGTCTCGAGCCAAAACGTCACCCATTCCTTCTCTCCAGAGATGCTGCCTGTCCTGCCGAGTTACTCCTGCATTTGGTGTCTATCTTCAATGACATTAGTCTCCTCTTTCTCTTGGACAGTATCCCACAAAGTGACAAAACACAGATATCCGAAAGTCACTAACAGTAAAAGAAACTTAATTTGCTGGTGAAGTCTCTGCAAATGAAAGTAATCAATTACAGCTATTTATGATCTATTCTCACAGTGAATTCCATTGAATTAGCTAATCCTTGTTGAAGGAGATGGGACGGAATTTTAAATTAATTTCATTCTCCTGAAAACTGATTCTGCAACAGATTAGATCAATGTTCTGCAGTCCAGCAACATCCATTATGAATGGATGTAAATAATTAAGCAGCGTACAAGTAGGGATGTCTCCATGAATAGACAGACCCATCTTCAACAATCTTGGGGTGCCAGTGACAAGGCTGAATCTTTAGCAACCAGGAGATGATCCACCTCAGTCTTTCTCTTGCAGTTTGTTGCCTTCACTGAAGCTAGTTTTCAGCCAATTTATTTCAATGCGTGGATAGGAAATTGTTGAGGGCACTGGATGATATCATAGAAACATAGAAAATAGGTGCAGGAGAAGGCCATTCGGCCCTTCGAGCCAGCACCGCCATTCAATATGATCATGGCTGAACATCCAAAATCAGTTCCTCGTGTTTGCTTTCTCCCCATATCCCTTGATTCCGTTAGCCCGAAGAGCTAAATCAAACATATCGATATTGTTTTATTAATGCCAAGTGTACTGAGATTACTCAAGTGTACTTGATTTGTACGGGTGTCAGGGGTCATGGCAGGGGTCATGGAGAGAAGGCAGGAGAAAGGGGTTGAGAGGGAAAGATAGATCAGCCATGATTGAATGGTGGAGTAGACCTGATGGGCCGATGGTCTGAAGAAGGGTCTCGACCCGAAAGGTCACCCATTCCTTCTCTCCAGAGATACTACCTGTCCTGCTGAGTTACTCCAGCTTTTTGTGTCTATCTTCGGCCTAATTCTATTCCTATAACTTATGAGCACGAGATACAGTGGAAAACTTTATTTTGCGTGCTATCCAGGCAAATCATGACATACATGAGTGCATTGGGTAGTGCAAAAGAGAAAATAAATAGTGCACAATATGGTGTTACAGCTGTAGAGGAAGTGCGATTTAAAAAAAATGCAAAGGTAGCAATGAAGTAGATAGGAAGACCAGAAATTCAATTACAGTTCCGTTTAAGTGTCTGATAACCGCGAAGAAGAAGCTATTCTTGAATTTGGCGGTTTCAAGCTTTTGTACCCTCTACCTGACCAAAACTGAAAACCACACTCCAAATGCGGCCTCACCAATGTGGAGTGTTGTGTTCAGTTTTGAACTCACTCTGCTGTAAGTTCATAGGTTCAGATAGGAGCAGAATTAGTCCATTCAGCCCATCAAATCTATTCTGTCATTCAATCATGGCTGTTCAATATTTCCCTCTCAATCCCCATTCTCCTGCCTTCTCCCCATAACTCCTGACATCCCAGAGGAAGGATGTTGTGAAGCTGAAAAGAGTGCAGGGAGTGTAGAAAAGACACAAGGATGTTGCCAGGTGTTGAGGACCTATAGTGAGGGAGAGGGAGAGGCTAAAGGTGTCCAGCAATACTCATGCTAGCTGAACCGTTCTCGTTTTGAGGATACTGCTGGGGCCTCCATCTAGGCCAGTCACCTTCCACGGGTTCACACTGAGGAAGGCCGGTGTGATGTCAGCAATGTTGACCATAGAGTCACAGAGTGATGCAGTGTGGAAACAGGCCCTTCGGTCCAACTTGCCCACATCGGTCAACATGTCCCAACTCCACTACCCCTACCTGCCTGCACTTGGTCCATATCCCTCCAAACTTGTCCTATCCACGTGCCTGCCTAAAACTTGGACATGTACATGGTTCCACCCGCGGCTGTCAGGATGGTTGATGTAATTCCACTGACCCTCTGTTCAAAATGAGCAGAGAAGGGCAGTCACGGTGGCGCAGCGGTAGAGTTGCTGCCTTACAGCGAATGCAGCACCGGAGACCCGGGTTCGATCCCGACTACGGGTGCTGTCTGTACGTTCTCCCCTTGACCCGCGTGGGTTTTCTCCGAGATCTTTGGTTTCCCCCCACACTCCAAAGACCTACAGGTTTGTAGGTTAATTGGCTTGGTAAATGTAAAAAATTGTCCCTAGTGGGTGTAGGATAATGTTAATGTGCGGGGATCGCTGGTCAGGGCGGACCCGGTGGGCCGAAGGGCCTGTTTCCGCGCAATATCTCTAAACTAAAGGCGCTGAGCTCATTGAGGTGAGGATGCGTTGTTCCCAGCGATTCTGCCTGTCTTTCCTTTGCAGTGCATCGCAGCATGCATGCTTTGCCACAATCAACAGATGTCTGTGCGGAGAGTGTGACACGCTGGGCTTGGTCTGGAATTGTCCCTTGGCACCCCCTGTTGGCTTTGCAAAGGTCAAACATGTGGAGCAAAGCCTTTGGCACCGTGGTATTCTTGCTTGGAATTTACATCCCCGGCCAGCCGTGTCATTAGTCAAGCTATTCCAGTACAACTCAAACACTCAGAGCCATCTAACAAATTGGAAATTCAGAGACAAAATAAGATTTATGGATGTACTGGCCAAAAGGAGAATTGGAGAGGGCCCACTAAAACATGAATATATTGAATGAGCATTGATATATAGAGCATTATATTTTAATACATTCCTCCAATAAATAATGTACAACAGGTGATGTCAAATTACCTACTCAATTTTCCCACCAAGAACTGAATAAAACCAATGAGATGTAGGCCTTTTGTCTTAAGTACACATTTTATATTGTAGTCGCACTATGGCAAACTAAGGCAAGGCATCGGGTAGATGCACAGAGTCTCTTGCCCAGAGTGGGGGAATCGAGGACCAGAGGACATAGGTTTAAGGTGAAGGGGAAAAACTTTAATGGGAATCCGAGGGGTAACTTTTTCACACAAAGGGTGGTGGGTGTATGGAACGAGCTGCCAGAGGAGATAGTTGAGGCAAGGACTATCCCAACGTTTAAGAAACAATTGGACAGGTATATGGACAGGGCATATTTGGAGGGATATGTGCCAAATGCAGGCAGGTGGGACTAGTGTAGCTGGGACATGTTGGACGGTGTGGGCAAGTTGGGCCGGAGGGCCTGTTTCAACCCTGTATGACACTAAAAGTGCAGAGATCATTCAAATAGCCATGAGCATGGGCCTCAGTATGCCTCTAAGCATTCATACGACCACAATATATATTTAAATAGTCTATGCACTGCATGTCATTTACCCAATTTCCTCAGTGTAAATCTCCCTTTTAAAAATATTTTTAAAAAAGATTTTTAAAAGACTGGAATGAGTGCAGAGAAGGTTAAAGAGACTTTTGGATAGATGTGGATATGGAGGGATATGGATTATGTGCAGGTTGATATGAGATGGTCTTGGCATCATATTCCGCACAGTCATTTTGGGCAAAGACCCTGTTCTTGTGCTGTACTGTTCTATGTTCGATATTGTCACCAGGACTTGATGGCGTGAGCTGCAAGAAGAGATTGGGCAGGCTAGGACTTTATTCTTTGGTGCACAGGAGGGTAAGTGGTGATCTTATAAATGTGTCTAAAATCACAAGGGAGGTTAATAGGGTGAATGCACAGGATACAGTCTTTTACCCAGGGTAGGGGAATTAAGAACCAGAGGACAAAGGTTTAAGGTGAGAGGTGAAACATTTTAAAATAACCTGTATCTCTGTCCACAGAAAGTTCTGTGGACAGGTACATGGATAGCGAAGAGTTAGATGGGCCAAATGTGGGCAAATGGAACTAGCTTAGTTGAGGGTCTAAAGAAGGATCTCGGCCCGAAATGTCACCCATTCCAGAGATGCTGCTTGACCCGCTGAGTTACTCCAGCATTTTGTGTCTATCTTTAGCTTAGATGAAGCATCTTGGTTGGCATGGATGAGTTGGGCTGAAGGACCTGTTTCCGCGCTGCATGACTCTGACCCTATTTCAATGGTGCTATTTATGCATTTCGACATGTTTTTGTGTTGCCATCACGTGCCAATCTAACGAAACTGTGAAAAGAGCTCGAGAAATCTCTTGAGAACATTTCTTTTTTTCTTTTTATATAATGGGTTGTGCCGAGCTTTGAGAGGAGAGTATTTTTACAGTGACATCAATCACATTGTTGCTCCTGTGCTGATTCTACTGCCTTCAGAGACAGGATATTGAGGAATGGTGCCCCAGAATAGTGCCATAGAGGCAGTTTCCAACTGTTTTATCTTGTTCCCGGGGGATGCAGGTTCCAGTGTAGGTCATGCAATTGCCTCATCTTTCTGACAGATCTTCTAGGTTCTGCTGAATTGTATTGTAGCTTTGACCTGGGGGCTTTGTGGAATTTGCTCCAGTGCTCCATCTTGTGCCTGAGGGAGTCTGAGTGCAACAAATGGCTGGCTGTGCTCATTGTGAAAAGCTTCCTTGCAGCAACATGTGCTCAAGAGAGCAAATAGCATTTAGCAGAAAAAAATATGCACGCAGGAACTGCAGATGATGGTTTACACCGAAGACATTACATTAATCATGTATTGTCTTTCCGCCGGCACGCAACAAAAGCTTTTCACTTTACCTCGTTACACGTGGCAAAAAACAAAACTGGACCAATCGACATAGAAACATAGAAACATAGAAAATAGGTGCAGGAGTAGGCCATTCGGCCCTTCGAGCCTGCACTGCCATTCAATATGATCATGGCTGATCATCCAGCTCAGTAACCTGTACCTGCCTTCTCTCCATACCCCCTGATCCCTTTAGCCACAAGGGCCACATCTAACTCCCTCTTAAATATAGCAAATGAACTGGCCTCAACTACCTTCTGTGGCAGAGAATTCCACAGACTCACCACTCTCTGTGTGAAGAAATGTTTTCTCATCTCGGTCCTAAAAGACTTCCCCCTTATCCTTAAGCTGTGACCCCTGGTTCTGGACTTCCCCAACATCGGGAATAATCTTCCCGCATCTAGCCTCTCCAACCCCTTAAGAATTTTATATGTTTCTATAAGATCCCCCCTCAGTCTTCTAAATTCCAGTTAGTATAAACCTAGTCTATCCAGTCTTTCTTCATATGAAAGTCCTGCCATCCCAGGGATCAATCTGGTGAACCTTCTCTGTACTCCCTCTAAGGCGAGAATGTCTTTCCTCAGATTAGGAGACCAAAACTGTACACAATACTCCAGGTGCGGTCTCACCAAGGCCCTGTACAACTGCAGCAGAACCCCCCTGCTCCTATACTCAAATCCTCTTGCTATGAATGCTAACATAAAATGCTGGAGTAACTCAGTGGGTCAGGCAGTATCTCGGGAGAAAAGGAATAGGTGACTCTCCGGGTCGAGACCCTTCTTCAACCCTTCATCGGTCTCGACCCAAAATGTCACTTATTCCTTTTCTCCAGAGATGCTGCCTGACCCGCTGAGTTACTCCAGCTTTTTATGTCTATCTTCAGCAGAAAAAATGATAAGGATTGATAGACTGTCGGCAACCTTTCGTCAGATTGGGAAAGGTTAGAAGTTGAATGCTGGTAAGAACATCTGTAATAAAGAGAGACTAAGAGCGACTGAATGGCATGTTGGGTAATTATCTAATGGGACATATTTTTTTAAAAGTTTGTTTTCTGATATAGTACTTTCACATAATTTCATCTCTATATTCTAATTTATTCTCCGATCTCTGTAAACATTTTTTGGGGAAAAGGTTTAAAATGAGAGCTTTGTACTTCCTGCTTTGCTATCATGAGAATTATTCAGTGCGACGTTCAGGGTGCTTTTCCATTCTTCTTTCCCCACTTACGTTTGCCCTAGTTAATCTTCACACCAGGCTCTGGTCCTCCTGACCTGCACAGCCCAGCTGGCAGGAATATTTACAGATATCTTTAAGCTCTCCCTTGTCCATTCTGAGTTTCCCCAAATCTTTGAAAAGACTACCATCGAACCCTTACCAAAGACAAGCAAGGTAGCATGTCTCTGTGGCTGTTGTGGCTCTGACATGAAGTGCTTTGAGACGCTGGTCACAGTGCACGTCAACTCCAGCCTCCCAGACAGCCTTGATCCACTGCCATTTGCCTACCATCACAATAGGTCCACAGCAGATGCCATCTCCTTGGACCTACACTCATCGCTGGAACATCTAGTTAACAAGAACATCTGCAACAGACTTTTATCGAATATAGCCCCACCTTCAACACAGAATTCAAACCAAACTCATCTTCAAACTCATCTGGATGTAGGAGTCACCACCCTCTTCAGCCTCTGCATCCTTAACTCCCTGACCCATAGGCACAATCAGTGAGGATTGCTGACGAATCATCCTCCACTATAATTCTCAACACAGGTGCCCCGCGAGGATGCATTCACAGCCCCTTCACTATACTTCCTGTATACTCGCAACTGTGCAGTCAAATTCTGCACTTGTAAATGTGTCGATGACCCCACTGCTGTGGGCCGGACGTCAACCAATGACAGGATGGGGTCCTGGAAGGAGACAGAGAGCTAAGTAACACGTTGCCAAGGCAACCACCTCTCCCTCAATGTCAGCAAGATGAAGGAGCTAGTTATTGACCTCAGGAAACATGGTGGTGTGCAGGCCCCGATCCGCATCAATGGTGCTGAAGTAGAGATGGCCAAGAGCTTCGAGTTCTTGGCCATAAATATCACCAATAACTATTCCTGGACCAACCACAAGCTCCAGCCAGGGAAGAACACCAATGCCTCTATTTCCTCTGAAATGTTCTGCCTAAGACCGTAAGAGATTACAAAGAGTTGTGGATGTAGCCCGGCCTATTACACATGTCACACATTTCAGCCTCCCCCCGTCCATCTATGATTCATGTTGCATTAGGAATGCGGCCAGCATAATCAATGACCATTTTCACCCCGACCATTCCACCATCTCCCCTCTCTCATCAGGCAGAAGATATAAAGCACCTTCCCTGCTGTTATCAGACAACTGAATGGTATTTCCTTGAACTGGGCTGTGGTCCCGATCTTTCCACCCATCTCACTACTCCCCTTGGAACTTTTCTCTGCAACTGTAACTCTATAATGCTCTCACACTATGTTCTATGCACTGGTATTCTTCTCTTTGCACTACCTCTTGTACTTTGTAAGATTTGATGGTACTCATGTATGGTATGATTTGATGTGATTGGACAACATGCAGACAAAGACATGACAACATGTTTTTCACTGTATCTGTACACGTGACAATAATAAGCCATCACTGATACCAGTTTAGGGTATTGGTAGTGTGCCAAGGTACAGTGCAAGGACTTCATTTGAGACTCCTCCACACTCACCACATTCAAAACATCACTGAAGTCTCACCTGTTCAGTACTGCCTTCAACCACTGAAGGTCACCTCACCTTCTGTCTCCTTTCTCTGTTCGTTTACTTATTTATCTATTTATTCACTTCCCTATGTTCTCTAAATCCCTGTAAAGCGTCTTTGGGTGTATGAAAAGCGCAAAATAAATGTAATGCATTATTATTATTATTATTACATGTCGTGAACATCACTGCCCTAATGTGCCACATGGGACAATGCCAGCAGTCCACCCTCCATTCCATCACCTTTTGCTTCATCTCCACCATGAACCTCCAGCTTGATGCAGCGGTCGAAGGACTGATCGGAACGGGGAAGTCCACACCATGGAAACCACCAGTCCTTCCCGAACAGATTTCTTGAACATTAAGCAGAGGGAAAAATGTGGGTCATAGAAACATAGAAAACAGGTGTAGGAGTAGGCCGTTCGACCCTTCGATCCAGCACCGCCATTCAATATGATCATGGCTGACCATCCTAACTCAGTGCCCAGTTCCTGCTTTCTCCCCATATCCCTTGATTCCGATAGCCCTAAGAGCTAAATCTAACTCTCTCTTGAAAACATCCATTGAATTGGCCTCCACTGCCTTCTGTGGCAGAGAATTCCACAGATTCACAACTCTCTGGGTGAAAATGTTTTTCCTCATCTCAGTCCTAAATTTCCTACCCCTTATTCTGTCCAGAAGTACCTTTAAGCTTTGAAACATCTCACCAGTTGCAGTTGAGTTCTGTTTAGAGATACTGAGCGGAAACAGGCCCTTTGACCCACCGAGTCTGCGCCGGCCAGCGATCCCCACACACTAACACTATCCTACACACACTCGGGACAATTTACGTTTCCACCCAGCCAATTAGCCTACAAACCTGTACGTCTTTGGAGTGACTCTCTCTCCCGCCTTCAACCTCACCACTGCTATTCCCCTGTGCCACCCTTCATATCCCCTGGGCAAGTTATATAACAAAGGCAAAATTGTGACCTTTCTCTCAACAATGTTCGTCTTGCAGTTCTATTTCAATCCAGTAATTTAACAATTATGACTCATCCCTTGCATTGATTGATAATGGATTTGCATTCAGGTTAAACGTCAGCAAACCCTGGTGTTGGATTAACCACAAGAAAAGCGAAGAATGTGAATCAGCTCAATTGAGTAACGATGTCCTTCAGAGCTTGCAAATTGGAATATTACATTTTAGATAACAAGGTTCTGCAGTAAAGATTATGAGGAAGATTGCAATTTATGAAATGCAAATTTCCCTGCTTGTGTGTGCGACACCCTACAGAGACTCGGTATGCTTGCCGATGTGTTATGCCATCAGAGTATCGAGGTGCCTAATTTATACTTTTTCTTCTCCTCAGGTGCAAAGAATTAAGCTACCCCAAGAACCTGCAGCAGATCTCCCTTATTTTCATCTTCGTGAATGAAGCCATGTCGGTCATTCTACGCTCTGTGCACAGTGCAGTAAACCACACACCAGCCCATCTATTGAAAGAAATTATCCTCGTAGATGACAACAGTGATGACGGTACGGTAATCGGCAAAACATGCAGTGACCAACTGCATTCACTGCAAGCCTGACATTGTTTGTGCTTTTGAAGTTCACAAGTGATAGGAGCAGAATTATGCCATTCGGCCCATCAGGTCTACTCCGCCATTCAATCATGGCTGATCTATATACCCCTCCCTCCTCACCCCATCCATTCTCCTGCCTTCTCCCCATAACCCCTGACACCCGCACTGGTGGCGCAGCGGTAGAGTTGCTGCCTTACAGCGAATGCAGCGCCGGAGACTCAGGTTCGATCCTGACTACGTGCGCCGTCTGTACGGAGTTTGTACGTTCTCCCCACGACCTGCGTGGGTTTTCTCCGAGAACTTCGGTTTCCTCCCACACTCCAAAGGCGTAAAGGTTTGTAGGTTAATTGACTGGGTAAATATAACAATTGTCCCTAGTGTGTGTAGGATAGTGTTAATGTGCGGGGATCGCTGGGCGGCGCGGACTCGGTGGGCCGAAGGGCCTGTTTCCGCGCTGTATCTCTAAATCTAAAAAATCTAAAATCTAATCAAGAATCTGCAGTAACTACCTCTGCCTTAAAACTATCCACAGCCTTCTGTGGCAGTGAATTCCACAGATTTACCACCCTCTGACTAAAGAAATTCCTCCTCATCTCCTTCCTCAAGGAACGGCCTGAATTCTGAGTGTATGGCCTCTGGTCCTAGCCTCTCCCACTAGTGGAAACATCCTCTCCACATCCACTCTATCCAGGCCTTTCACTGTTCGGTAAGTTTCAATGAGGTCTCCCCTCATCCTTCTAACCTCCAGAGAGTACAGGCCCAGTGGCGACAAACGCGCTTTTGTGTAAGCTGGTTATGAGGTAAGAAGGCTCCAAGTGGGCGGCACAGTGGCACAGCGTTAGAGCTGCTGCCTTACCGTGCCAGAGACCCAGGTTCGATTCTGGCTAGGGGTGCTGTCTGTACGGAGTTTGCACGTTCTCCCCGTGACCACGTGGGTTTCCTCTGGAGGCTCTAGTTTTCTCCAATGCTCCAAAGACGTGCAGGTTTGTAGGTTAATTGGATTTTGTAAATTGTCCCTAGTTTGTCGGACAGAGCTAATGTACCGGTGATCGTTGGTTGGCATGGACTTGGTGGATCGAAGGGCCTGTTTCCACGCTGTATCTCTTGGGATTCTGGCGTCTTGGTTTGCATGAAATTTCAGCTAATTTCTCCTTCAACAGCATGGCTCAATAAAAGTAAGGTGGCAGTGGGGGATAATGCATGAAGTTAACGATAGAGATAAAGTGAGAGATGGGGGAATGATGGTATATGTTTGTTATATTGTGCAATATAATGTCTCACAGCCTGGAATGGTTCACATAGGGAATTAGATATGCACTTAACTAGAATTTGGAAGGAAGACTAAGTGTGCCAGTTCTAGGTAGGAAAGGTAGAAAGGAAAACCCCTGTGAATGTCATCTCTAGTGATATAAAGGATATAAAGTGCTGGAGTAACTCAATGGGTCAGGCAGCACAGAAACATGGAAAATAGGTGCAGAGGGATAGGCCATTCGGCCCGTCCAGCCAGCACCGCCATTCAACATGATCATGGCTGATCATCCAAAATCAGTACCCCGTTTCTTTTTTTTTCCCCATATCCCTTGATTCCGTTTGCCCCAAGAGCCATATCCAACTCTCCTTTGAATACTTCTCTGGAGATCATGGTAACGTTGCAGGTTGGAACACTTTTTGAGACTGAGGAATCTGAAGGAGGGTCCCAACCTGGAACGTTACTCTCCATGTTCTCCAGAGATGCTGCCGGACCCGCTGAGTTACTCCAGCACTTTGTGTCCTTTTTTGTAAACTTGCACATGCAATTCCTTGTTTCGACATTTTATAGACAATAGACAATAGGTGCAGGAATAGGCCATTCGGCCCTTCGAGCCAGCAGCACCATTCAATGTGATCATGGCTGATTATTCTCAATCAGTACCCCATTCCTGCCTTCTCCCCATACCCCCTGACTCCGCTATCCTTAAGAGCTCTATCTAGCTCTCTCTTGAATGCATTCAGAGACTTGGCCTCCACTGCCTTCTGAGGCAGAGAATCACCTCCAGTGATATTGTCTGTACTGTTCATTGGAGTTAATCAAGAGTGCAAGCGCCTCCCTTCAAAACCCATGGCTGACTGCGCTGCCAGGCTTCAAAGGTTGCTGCCCGTGAGCTCTGCCTCACCTATCCCACTTTTGACCCTAACGTCCTTCTTATTCTTTCGTGTGAATGTTGTTGGCAAGGTCCACATCTCTTGCCCGTCCTCTATTGCTTATTGAAGTGTACTGGTTTGCAGGGCCACGTCTGAATTAAAGTCAACAAGACTTGGTGGGTCCAGAGTCACATACAGATAAATCAGCATGGAAGACCTCCTTCCTTGAAGGGAATTAGTGAAACGATGAGTTTTTGCAGCGATCCAGTAGATTCTTTAAAAGTCCACGTGCATTTAATTAACCGATTATGAGTGCCCATCTGCCACGATGAGATTCGAGTTTGAGGTCTGATGTCAGTCTGCTACCTACATACTGTATATTGTCTACGACCTTCACACCAGACACGGATTCTGGGAACCTACTGATTCCCGAGTCAGCACCTTTGCGACACACATTACCTATTGCACCAACTGGAAAGGCAAGTAGGTCTACCTCCAAGTAGTTAATTGTCCTTCTTCTCCCACCACTCCTCACTGTTAGCCCAAAGGAATCGGGCACCATTTCAACAGCATCGTGCGTCAATTGAACAACGGTGTGGATTATAAATGCTGGGAGAGTGTGGACTACAAACCACGAATTAAAATTTTACAGGGTTGCACTGAAATCTGAAGTCTGCACAATGCTTCTACACGCACAGTAATTGCTCTTGTGTTTCTTGTTGATCTCCCGTTTCTATTGATTTTACATGTGAATTGCAGCTGCATTTACGACATTCAGATAATGCTCACTTGCGAAGGAAATTTTCTGGTCAGGGAGAGCAATTTTCTGATGCAGTAAAAGCAAAACCATAGTGAAAATGTGGATATTTAAAACGATCCTTTTCTAATTGGTGGCCATTGTTTCAAGCTATCGTTTCTTGTTTCCCATTGCACCGAACAGAAGACCTGAAGGCACCGCTGGAGGAGTACGTGCACAAGCGATACCCCGGCCTGGTGAAGGTGGTGCGCAACCAGAAACGTGAAGGCTTGATCCGAGCTCGGGTGCAGGGATGGAGGGCCGCGACAGCACCTATCACAGGGTTCTTCGATGCCCATGTGGAGTTTAATGTAGGCTGGTAGGTGGGCAGCAAACAGCACTGTATTGTCAATGAAACGCCACCACTCTTGTTATCGTGGGAACCATACGCTCCTTTAAAAATTGCCAACCTAAGTTAAGGGGTTTTCCCAAAGGGTCTCGACCCGAAACGTCACCCATTCCCTCTCTCTAGAGATTGCTGCCTGTCCCACTGAGTTACTCCAGCTTTTTGTGTCTATCTTTCTCAACTCTTAACCGATTTCTGATTAATAAAATGTGCCAAGGGCTCTTCATAGTTTGTTCTGTTAGCACCGTTATAACCAAGAAATTATTATGTGCGACAGATGTCAAGAGATCTACACTTCATGATGTTCATAATTGGAATCACATTTTGCAATATGTGGAGATCGAAATAACTAATTTTGAATCATTGGTCAGGGAAATCATTGGCAGAGTTTATTTAGCATGTATTTGTGTTGGACTGCGGAACTGGCAGGGGTGCACTTTAGTTTGGTGTAAATTCTGGTGGCTCACCATGCAATTACCAACATTTCCCAGCAGGTCCCAGCCCTGCGATTCCACAAACGATATATCTGCGTTCACTTAATAAAGAATGCAAGGCACTTCACCAGAGCATTGGCAACTAGAGTATTTGCAACTAGAGTATTTGCAAAGAGAAGGGTTTAGAGTAGCATCCGAGACTGCAAGAGAATTGGAAGAGATAGGAAGCCTCAGAAGTTGAATTTCAATGCTGAAAGCACGGTGACTAGTCCTAAGGTGTAGACTTTAAACTTTAAAGATACGGCATGGAAACAGCCCTCTCCTACACACTAGGGTCAACTTACAATCTTTACCAAAGCCAATTAACCCTACAAACCTGTATGTTTTTGGAGTGTGGAAGGAAACCGGAGCACCCGGAGAAAACCCACGCAGGTCACAGGGAGAACGTACAAACTCCGTACAGACAGCGCCCGCGGTCAGGATCGAACCCGGGTCTCTGGCAGCAACTCTGCCGCTGTACCGCTGTGCTGTGCTGCCCACTATCAGAAATAATCTGCTTTTTCAAAAAAAGAAAAGGCAGGAGTGGGAGGAGAAGGATGAACGGGATAGGGAAGTACACTTGAGTCCAAAATGTGGATGAAAGCGGCTCAGATGTGTTCCAGTAGAGAAAGGAAAAGGTGAGGCCAGGGGAGGGACTGGAACACAATGCTGACATTTTTAATTTGCATCCGGTCCGTGAGTTCAAAGGCGAGAAATGAGAAGGTTTCTGTGAAGGGAAATACGTGGCCTATAAAGTTTTGGAGGACTCCACTTTTACAGGGTGGAAAGTAAGGCAGTCAGGAATAAAATAGTTAGACCACAAGACGCAAAAATCAGGCCATTCGGCTCATCGAGTCTACGCCGCTATTCAATCATGGCTGATCTATTTCTCTCTCTCAATCCCGTTCTCCTGCCTTCTCCCCATAACGTTTGACACCCTTACTCATCAAGAAAGTTAGGTCCTATGAAGGTAATCAAGTTAGGCCCAACGGCAGCCAAAACATGGGTAAGGGGTCCAGAAGAGCAAAGGTGAAGTGAAGGCAGAGTAAGGTGATATTAAAGGGGCGGTGGGTCGTTGTCATGGTGATGGAGAGGATATGGAGTTAAAAATTCCACTTTTAATGCAAAGGTTGCCAACATCACAACCTTGGACAGAGGTGAGGGGAAGAGATTGGCATCGGACAAAAGGAAAAAATATCTGTTCATCAAATACAGGATATCAGAAGAACAGTGGGACAAGAAAGAGTCCGGGGAGGTTGGGAAAGGTGGTGTAAAAAGGAACCGCAGATGCTGGTTTACAGTGAAGTGCTGGAGTAATTCAGCGGGTCAGGCAGCATCTCTGGGGAAAATGGGTGGGTCAAATCCACCCATTCTTTTTTCTGCCGAGGTGCTGCCTGACCCGCTGAATGACTCCAGCACTTTGTGTCTCTCACCAGGAAAGGTGGTGTTGAGTCAGTGATGAAAGCATACATGTGGAAGTTGAGATCTTATTTTTGCTTGACGTCGTTGAAGGAGAGGAGTGGAAATCAGCAACCACAGAGAACTAAGAATAAACCATGGCGGTCACAAGGAAGTGCAGATACGAGTTTTTATTTTAAAACATAAAATGCTGGAGTAACTCAGAGGGTCAGGCAGCATTTCTGGAGATCATGGATAGGTGACGTCATGGGTTTGGACCCTTCTTCAGACTGCATGTGACCATAATTGTGTGTGTCCTTTTCTCGTGAACGTGCCAATTTCTGAATCGGTTCAGATTTGAGTTTCTCAGCGGACTGGAAATAGCTGAACTTCTTTGCAGGACTTTCAGTTTGTTAGTCATTCCTAAAGAAATGCATCGACTTGAGTCAACACTATTATTTACGTAAAGGGGGAAAGTACATATTGGTCAAACAAAATTTTTAAAATATATTACGTCTTTTGCAACTTGATTGTGAGGGAAAGCATTTTACTATGATTGATACACTCTGCAGCTTAAGAGCAATTAGGGAGGGATGCTTTTCAGAACCCTCGTCTAAATTGGTCAATTTTGCTTTTCAGTCGACAAGAAAATCTGGCAACCATGAAGTGATAATTGGTGCTTTTCAAAGTATCCAGTTGGTGGATGCTTTGAGATTCCATTTTCACAGAACCTCAGTTGCTTCCTGTTTGCAAATTGAAATTCCCTTTATTTCCTCAAAGCCATTTAACAGGATCAGTGCAGATGTGGTGTGCTGAGAGCTATTTGTTAAGATCTGTTGGCTGTGACACTTCCTGGCATTAAATTAATTCCAACCTGAGCAAAAGGCGATATGAATTATCTGGCACATTGTGCTGTCTGGAACATTGCAGTGAACACTTTCACCTTTCCACAAATGCCACAGCAGCAAACTTTTCTCCTTTTCCTGAAGCATAGACATAAAACGTAAGCATGTAACATAGAAACATATAAACATAGAAAATAGGTGCAGGAGCAGGCCATTCGGCCCTTTGAGGCAGTACCGGCATTCAATATGATCATGGCTGATCATCCAAAATCAGTACCCCGTTCCTGCTTTTTCCCCACATCCCTTGATTCCATTAGGCCTAAGAGCTAAATCTAACTCATTCTTGAAAACATCCAGTGAATTGGCCTCCACTGCCTTCTGTGGCAGAGAATTCCACAGATTCACAACTCTCTGTGGAAAGTTTTTCCTCATCTCAGTCCTAAATGGTCTAACCTTATTGTTAAACCGGGACCTCTGGTTCTGGACTCCTCCAGCATCGGGAACATTTTCCCTGCAATTCAGTAACGTCATCTGAAAAAAATGTTTGGAAATCTTCACAACTTAGTTTCACAACAATTAGTTTGCTCAAATAAAAAAATGGCGGCACGGTAGTGCAGCGGTAGAGTTGCTGCTTTACAGCGAATGCAACGCTGGAGACTCAGGTTCGATCCTGATTACGGGTGCTGCACTGTAAGGAGTTTGTACGTTCTCCCCGTGACCTGCGTGGGTTTTCTCCGAGATCTTCGGTTTCCTCCCACACTCCAAAGACGTACAGGTATGTAGGTTAATTGGCTGGGTAAATGTGAAAATTGTCCCTAGTGGGTGTAGGATAGTGTTAATGTACGGGGATCGCTGGGCGGCACGGACTTGGAGGGCCGAAAAGGCCTGTTTCCGGCTGTATATATATGATGATATGATGATGATAAAAGGCAGTTTGCAAATGGTATTTATCCAAAGGCATATGCAAACTAGAAATAAATGTTGAATAAATAATGACTCTAAACAGAGGGTGGTGAATTCTGTGGAATTCTTTGCCACAGAGCAGTCTCATTATCTCATTCTTCTATAACCCTACAATATATTCGATCTAACACGTCCACCAACTTCCCTTTGGTTCTTGTGACACTTACCTACACTAGAGAACAACGTACAGCAGCCAATTAATCTACCAGCAACTTTTTGAGTACTTCTTCATTTTTTTTGGTTATTATTTGGCCAAGTCAAGCGAAGTGTGTTCTTCAGAAAAGCCCATGTGCAGAACATAAACTCCAGATTTAGAATTAAACTTGTGGTTCTATTGCAACTAATGAGTCTTTATACAAGACTGAAGCTTTATGGCAGGGAGTGAGAGAAATGTTCACCAGAATCTTGTGAGGCAAGTGCAAGCATTTTAACATGACCAAGTCTAAGCAAACACAACTGTTAATCTGTTGAGACACGTGCATATCATACAGACTTTCAGTGCAAAACTCGCACACACCACATACACACACACACACACACACACACACACACAAACGTACACACACACACACACACACACTCTCTCAGTTGAAATATTCTGTATAATGAGGGAAAAACAGAAAAAGAATCAGTAAAATTTAACCCTGTGCCTTTTGCTCTGCGCACACACACACACATACAGACAGACACACACACACACACACACACACACACACACACACACACACACACACACACACATACAGACACACACACACACACACACACACACATACAGACAGACACACACACACACACACACACAGCCACACACACACACACACACACACACACACACATACAGACACACACACACGCGCACACACACACACACACATGCAGACAGACAGACACACACACACACACACAGAGACAGACACACACACACAGCCACACACACACACACACACACACACACACACACACACACACACACACACACAGCCACACACACACACACACACACACACACAGCCACACACACACACACACACACACACACACACACACACACACACACACACACACACACACACACACACACACACACACAGTTGGAAGATTATATTCTATACAATAAGGGGAAAACAAAAACAAGCTTTTTGTATTCTGTCAAATTTATCCCTGTAGCTTTGTTCTACACACACACGTGCGCACGCATGCACACACATGAACACACACATGTACACTCTCAGTTGAAAGATTATATTCTAAATGATGAGAGGAAAAAAAACTTTTCAGTCAAATTTATCCCTTGTAGCTTTTGCTTTGTTGTTCAAATTGCCTTGATGAAAGCCTTATTTAAAATGGTAAACCCAAGGATAGGATGTGTAATTATATCACTAGGATGGAGATTGAGATAAATTGTTTAGGTGTCAAGTTAGCCAGAGGTTTTGTTTTAAAAAAATGTGTAAATTATAGAAAGACGTCCCGGAATGATGGAATAAGAAACAAAAGCAGCAAATACTGGAAGCACAGCAGCAGTGAAAAAATACTGTATCACAGCGGTATGTGGAGAGAATATCCTAATGAGATGGTGTAGTCGGCAGGAGTTAGAAACCAAAGAGTGGTGATCACTTTGCTAGGGTTATGTTGCAGGCCTCTTGCTTGTCAGCAGAAATTGAAGGAAGAAAGATGTAAGCCATTGCAGGAAGGCTTTAAAGTAATATGGTTCGAGGAGTGAGCGATTTTAACATTACCAATGGTGACTGGGATTGTCTTTGTGCAAGGCACTTAGGCGGGGCAGAATTTGTAATGCGTGTTGAAAATTGTTTATTGACACAATGTTTAGATAGGGTTACCAGAGAAGGGGCTATTTATGTTATTGGAATTCTCTGCCACAGAAGGCAGTGAAGGCTAATTCACTGGATGTTTTCAAGAGAGAGTTAGATTTAACTCTTAGGGCTATAAGAAGATAACTGCAGATGCTGGTACAAATCGAAGGTATTTATTCACAAAATGCTGGAGTAACTCAGCAGGTCAGGCAGCATCTCGGGAGAGAAGGAATGGGTGACGTTTCGGGTCGAGACCCTTCTTCAGATTCTAACGGAATCAAGGGATTTGGGGAAAAAGTAGAAATGGGGTACTGATTTTGGATGATTAGCCATGATCATATTGAATGGCGGTGTTGGTTCGAAGGGCTGAATGGCCTATTCCTGCACCGATTTTCTATGTTTCTGTGTTATGTTATGTAATATTATGTTATAAAATGAAATAGGACATTTGTTGGTGCGGGAACACGTGGGAAACAGAGACAGTCATTCTTAACGTTTCAAGGGAGTAATGAAAAGGAGTAAGTTTGGTCCTTTAAGTTAAGATGTGAAATTGGGGGAAAGGTGATTTTGACAGAGCAAGGGCAGTGGAGGCCAATTCTCTGAATACATTCAAGAGAGAGCTAGATAGAGCTCTTAAGGATAGCGGAGTCAGGGGGTATGGGGAGAAAGCAGGAACGGGGTACTGATTGAGAATGATCAGCCATGATCACATTGAATAGCGGTGCTGGCTCGAAGGGCCGAATGGCCTACTCCTGCACCTATTGTCTATTGTCTATTGTCTATAGTCCTGGTGACTGGGAACAGGTGCTTGCAGGTAAAATGAAATCTAACAAATGAGAAGCTTTTCGAAGAGAATAAAAATGTTCAGCCCAGCACTCCCCAGTCAAGTTGAAAGGCAAGGTTGGGAAACTCTGGAAGATAAAGGTTTGATCAGAAGGTTAAGGCACAGGGGATCCAAAACAAACTGGCTAATTGAATTCAAAATTGGCCATGACGATAGTAGTCGGTGGGTACCAATGGAAGGGCTTTTAGGGGTAGGATATATATCGGACATATAGGATATATAGGTCAATGGTTCACAAGTTCACAAGTTATCGGAGTAGAATTAGGCCATTCAGCCCAATGAGGCAAGTCACAAATATTTCACTAGTTAATGGAGTAAAGTGCCGTTTAGGGCCAGTGGTAAGGACAAGCAGAGGGAGGAAGAGCTCGTTTCAGTAACATTACAGAATTCATAAGTTACAGGAGCAGAATGAGGCCATTCGGCCCATCAAATATACTCCGCCATTCAGTCATGGCTGATGTATTTTTCCTTCTCAACCCCATTCTCTTGCCTTCACCCCATAACCCCGGCACCCGTATTAATCAAGAATCTGTTAATCTCCATCTTAAAAATATCTATTGACTTGGCTTCCACAGCCTTCTGTGGCAATGAATTCCACAGATTCACCATTCTCTGACTAAAGATGTTCCTCCTCACCTCCTTTCTAAAAGAGCGCCCTTTAATTCTGAGGCTATGACCTCTGGTCCAAGACTCTCCCACCAGTGGAAACATCCTTTCCACATCCACTCTGTCTATGCCTTTCATTATTCTGACAAGATGGTGGGGTGGTGAAGTTGGATGTTAGAATTAGGAAGAGCAAAGCGTATTAAAGGGTATTAAACCAAAGCTGATTAAGATAAGCAGTTTTTTGCTTTATTTCTCTTGGATCGTTGGCTAAGAAATCTTTACAGCTATGGAAATAGAATTCAATACCTGGATAAATTAAACAGATAGAGAGAGTTGCTGAACGGGAAAGAATAATTTGGCATTAAAAAAGGAAATGAGACAGGTTTAGATGCAATAGTGACATTTGAGATCAGAGCAAGTCGGGAAGATTAGAATGACAACTGATGAAAAACGTGATTGAAACAGGCTGGAGATTCACAAATGACTAATGCAATTCCGTAGGTGAAAATTTATTACATGAATGCACACATTATCTGTGTGATGTTATTTTTTGTTACATTTACCTCACAAATTATTTCATGGGTTATCCGCAAATGAAACCTGTCAGTTTGTAGTATACTGCGTATAACTGACAAGCATTCGGTGCTTTTATGTTTGCTTCTAGATTTAGTTCACCATTTAACTGTGGTTTGCTGGTGTAATATAATGTAGGAAAAAACAGAGGCAAAATAATTTCCACTTTGTATGCTCAGCATTGAAATTAACTTGTTGGTGTCCCCATCATCGTTTGACTTTAAAATATTTCACTTCAGTGCGAGCAGACCTCCGGTGGCCTGGCTGAGATTGAGCCGCTGATTTTCCAAGGCCAGTAGCGATAACAAGTGTGGTATTACCAGCTAGACTAGAGTAAGGATTAGTGCTGGGGAAGGAGGGTTGAGCAAGGCTGAGCCAAGACCAAGGCCCTGGGAACACCAAGAAATGCAAGTGTGTGCACTTGTGAACAACACAGATGGTTGTGACATTCACCAGTCGGGAGGGGTGTTCTGAGCTTCAGCAGAACTAAAGATAGATTTTCAACGTAACAGTGCGGGAAAGGGAATCGGGCAGTGGTGGGAGAGCCGTGACAGGCTCAGACCACTTTCAAACAGTTAGAGCATAGAACAGTACAGTGCAGGAACAGGCCCTTCGGCCCACAGCGCCCATGCTGAATGTGATGCCAATTTAAACTATTCTCCTCTGCCTGCATGTGATCCATAATCACTCCATGTCACCTTCATGCCTGCCTACTGGCAGTGTGTTCCAGGCACCCACCATTTTCCCTGTAAAAAGCTTGTTCTGCACAACTTGTGCTTGTCAATTATACGCAGTATACTACAAACTTTGCCCTTCTCAGCTTAAAGCATTGTCCTCTAGTCCTTGACATCTCCACCCTGGGATAAAAGGTCAGACTTCAGTCATCCACACACTTGCTAGTTACTGACTCCACTGTATTGCATTAAATCATTCAATAACATCTTTTCCTTTTTCTTAAAAGAGAGGAAGATCTATGTTTTAGGCCCATAGGGATGACCTAATTTGATATTCCTGAAAACATCTATGTAGATTGTAATGATATGCTTGATTGACTGGATGCATCACCAGGGGTTCAGTATCATGAGAGGGTAGAGCCAGTTATACCTATACTGCATTGCCTAATGATAGCCCACATTTCTTGCAGTGGAGTTGCATTGTGCCTGTAGTATATGCTGACTGTTATTGAACAAGTGTATAGAAGTTGGGAGATCATGTTGCAGTTGTATAAAACGTTGGTGAGACCGCATTTAGAAGATTGTGCTCATTTCTGGGCACCATGTTATAGAAAATATGTCAAGCTGGAAAGGGTACAATGTAGGGACATAGGGATTGGCTGAGAGATCGAACCCTCGGATTGGCTAACGATGCCACGAGGTGGGCCAGCGCGGGAGAGACAAGTCAGTCTAGTGTAGTACTCCGTCCGGTAAGGACGTATTCGTTGGTTGTCGATAGTTGTGAGTTGTGAGTTTGTTACGGGGTTTTTGCCCATGCAAATAAACTTCGTCTTCAATACTCACCCGCTTCTGGACTCGCCACAACAATAGACAATAGGCAATAGGTGCAGGACTAGGCCATTCGGCCCTTCGAGCCAGCACCACCATTCAATGTGATCATGGCTGATCATTCTCAATCAGTACCCCGTTCCTGCCTTCTCCCCATACCCCCTGACTCTGCTATCCTTAAGAGCTCTATCTAGCTCTCTCTTGAATGCATTCAGAGAACTGGCCTCCACTGCCTTCCGAGGAGAAGATTTACGAGGATGTTGCCAGGACTAGAGGTGCTGAGCTCTAGGGATAGGTTGAGTAGGCTGGGACTCTATTCGCTAGAGCGCAGGAGGATGAGGGGTGATCTTGTAGAGGTGTGTAAAATCATGAGAGGAATAGACCGGGTAGATGCACAGAGTCTCGTGCCCAGAGCAGGGGGATCGAGGACCAGAGGACATACTGTAGGTTTAAAGTGAAGGGGAAAAGATTTAATAGAAATCGGAGGGGTAATTTTTTCACACAAAGGGTGGTGGGTGTATGGAACAAGCTGCCAGAGGAGGTAGTTGAGGCTGGGACTATCTCAACGTTTTAGAAGCAGTTAGACAGGTACATGGATAGGACAGGTTTGGAGGGATATGGACCAAACACAGATAGGTGGGACTAGTGTAACTGGGACATGTTGGCCGGTGTGGGCAATTTGGGCCGAAGGGCCTGTTTCCACACTGTATCACTCTATGCCTCTATGACGCTTAAGTGAATCTGATTGTGATAAGATTGAAGAATGGCACTTCATGGGTCAGAGTAAGTTCTAGGTCCTTGGACGTTACACTCGAGCCTTTGTGGAGAAGGGACGAAGGAGGAGAAGAATGCTTTACCCGCTAAGGATTTCCAGTGAGAATTATAAATTGTAGCAGAGAGTCAAGGAAGTTAATGACAGGAGCCAAGAGCAAAGTACTGGGCACAGTGCCATAGATAGTTCAATGATCTCACAGGCATGGTCAAGGTTAGTGAATGCATCCTCAAGTACTATTGCCAACTAACTGAATCAGTATCATCAGCTCCTGCTTGAGTCACCACCTGAATCATTCATCTCCAAGTATTGATCAATCAGAACTCAAACGTAATATTAATGAGCATTGTCCCGCCATCATACGCTAAACACCACTGCAAACCTTGCAGCACATCTCACAGTTTCCACATACTGCCAGCGATAAAATATTACAGCCAGATTGCCCAGATCTCTTTGTATACGCAATGTTTGGGGCATCTGCCAAAAATGTCAAGGAGCACCGTGGACCCTGGCACTAAGTTGGCAGAAGGCTTTGCACAGAGGTTAGAACCCGCCCCTTCCACTCTAGATTGGAGGCCAACGCCTGAATTGCTTTCCATTTCCCAAGGTCCTGTGAAACACTCTCGGCACGGTGGTGCAGCACTAGCGTTGCTGCCTCACAACTCCAGAGACCCGGGTTCGATCCTGGCTACAGGTGCTTGTCTGTATGGAGATTGTACATTTTCCCCGTGACCTGCGCAGGTTTTCTCTGGGATCTCCGGTTTCCTCCCATCCCCCAAAGACATACAGGTCCTGCTGAGCCGGATGGTCACATCGCACAGTGAACCGGCACAGATCTACTTGCACTTTATTCTGTTTTAAAACTGTTGTAATTTGTTTCATTGGGTTGTTTAAATTAATACTGACTAGCTAATTAATTTATTGCATCGTATGGGAGGCGCATTCCCAATCTCGTTGTACCCCTGTACAATGACAATAAAGATATATTGTATTGTATTGTATTGTTTGAAGGCTAATTAGCTTGATATAATTGTAAATTGTCCCTAGTGTGTGTAGGATGGTGTTAGTAAACGGGGATCGCTAGTCGGCGCAGACTCGGCAGACCAAAAGGCCTGTTCAAATAAACTCTCCTCAAAAAGTCAACAGTCTTCCACTGTCTTGCCACAGTCACTGGGTGCCACTAGATAGAAACACTTGGGCAGTCAATGGGATTTGGAAAATGAATGTTTGGTTGACTTTTGTATACAACATGCCATGACGTTAAAAAGGCCACAAAGTGCTGGAGTAACACAGCAGGTCGGGCAGCATCTCTGGAGAACACGGATCAGTGATGTTTCAGGTCGAGACCCTTAAGATGTTAGCGGCAAATTAATTTGCAACCTTTTATTTTGTGGTGCCATTTCTATTTTCAACATGTCCTTGAGGAAACCGTGATGGTCAGTGAGAATATGAGGCAAAGCCTTTCACTGTACCTCGGTACACGTGGCAATAAACTAAACTGATAAACTGGTAGCAATGTGTGGGGCTGTTGGTGAACTGGGAATTAGGGATGAAATTATTGCACTGAGTGTGTTTTTAACAGGCACCTTAGGCGGAAAGGGGTTCTGAGAGTTAATCCTCTATGTCCTTCACCTCAACTACCCGCTGTTCAATTGCTGGCCAAGACTGTGCCCTCCTAATGTTATAGCAGATGGCAGCACTTTTAAAATGTCTCCGTTTATGTACACCAGAGCAGTCCCAGCAGTCAGTGTGTTATTTTAGTGTGCCAGCAGTCTGTGTTATTGGAATTTGTGTTGCAACATGACTTTGGTTGCTTGCATCGGTGTGCATACATACGCATATCCTCAGCCACTGGTTTGTGTGACAGCTCAATTGCAGTTGGCACACTGGGCTAATGCAGAAGGGTGGCATCTTGACAGCTTCCAGGCTGTGACTTATGGCTGTCGACCAGCCGAATGTTGGGAGGCTGTAATCCATTATCATTCTCGCAAAAGGACCAGAGCTGACAAGATGACACGTGGAACAGCAGATGCTGGAATCTGGTGCAGAAAGCAAACTGCTGGAGGAACTCCGTGAATCGGCAAAAGTGCCGTTACCTCAAAGCAATGGCACTAAGTTACATGGTGCCGTCTGCCACATCCTCCCTTTGCCAACGCATTTCTGAGACAAGATGACATGTTATTAGCTGTGGGTAGACGCAAAATGCTGGAGTAATTCAGCGGGTCAGGCAGCATCTCGGGAGAGAAGGAATGGGTGACGTTTCGGGTCGAGACCCTTCTTCAGGCTGATGTCAGGGGAGGGGAGGGGAGGGGGCGGGAAAAGCCAGTAGTTGAGTTCTTTCCCACAGAAGGTTGAGGAGGCAAAGTCAGTGGATATAATTAAGGCAGAGATAGAGAGATTCTTGACTAGTACAAGATTAGTGTCTGAGGTTATTGGGAGAAGGCAGAAGAATGGGGTTTAGGAAGGAGAGATAGATCAGCCATGATTGAATGGTGGAGTGGACTTGATGGGCCGAATGGCCTAATTCTACTCTTGTATGTGATCTTATAGAAGGTATAGGTACCTGATTGAAATTTGTTGAAGCCAATTACCATCAGATACATCTTTCCCTTCCCTTCCATGCTAGTATTTATTAGTTCTGTGATTTATTGGTTCATCTGTGATTTATTAGTTCACTTTTTAATCACTGCTAAACACTCCCCATCTCCTGGCACTTTTCCCATCAAACTGTGGAGATGCAAAACCCGTCTTTATGCCCCTTCGCGTCCCATTGTTCTCTGACCCCCCAAAAGAGCTATTTCGGGGGGATTTATTCACAAAATGCTGGTGTAACTCAGCAGGTCAGGCAGCATCTCGGGAGAGAAGGAATGGGTGACGTTTCGGGTCGAGACCCTTCTTCAGACTGATGTCAGGATGGCGGGACAAAGGAAAGATATAGGTGGAGACAGGAAGACAGTGGGAGAACTGGGAAGTGGAGGGGAAGAGAGGGACAGAGGAACTATCTAAAGTTGGAGGAGTCGATGTTCATACCACTGGGCTGCAAACTGCCCAGGCGAAATATAAGGTGCAGTTCCTCCAATTTCCGGTGGGCCTCACTATGGCACTGGAGGAGGCCCATGACAGAAAGGTCAGACTGGGAATGGGAGGGGGAAGTTGAAGTGCTCGGCCACTGGGAGATCAGTTTGGTCAATGCGGACCGAGCGCAGGTGTTCAGCGAAGCGATCGCCGAGCCTGCGCTTGGTTTCGCCGATTGCGGACCGAGCGCAGGTGTTCAGCGAAGCGATCGCCGAGCCTGCTTTGCGGACCGAGCGCTATTTCGGGGGGAGCAGAGATTCACATCATGTGGAGCCATGGAGTTATACAGCATTGAAATGGGCTCTGTGCCCCAACTTGTCAATGCTGAACAAGATGCCGTCCTGAGTTTGCCCCATTCGCCTACATTTGGCCCATATCCCTCTAACCCTTTCCTATTCATGTGACTGTCCACTTAAAAAAAAAATAGTTTACCTGCTCTTTGCTGCTTGTTCCACTCCCTTCTGTGTGAAACATCTGTCTCCTCTGGTCCTCTTTAAATCTTTTCCTTCCCGCCTTAAACCTATCCCTCCAGTTTTACACATTTCCGCTCTAGGAAGAAGGACCTTATCTGTGGCCCTCATGATCTTATAAATTTCCATCGGTTTGCCCTTCATCTTCCTTTGCTCCAAGGAAATCAATCACAGCCTATCCTGTCTCTTCTGTAACTCAAGACCCCCAGTCCTGGCACCATCCTTGTGAATCGTTTTGGCATTCTCTCAATATACCTTCAGCACTCTGAAAGCCTAGCTGTGTTGCCATCTTCAGGGAAACGATGTACTTATACCCCTGGGTCTCTCTGTTCTACCACACTCCCTAGAGCCCCACCATATATTGTGGATGTCCTGGCCCGATTTAACTTCCTAAAATGCATTACTTCCCACGTATCGGAGTTAAATTGTGCCTTCCATTCTTTTGCCCACATTGCCAGTTGATCTAGATCCTGTTGTATTCTAGGCCAATCTTCACTGTCCACTGTACCACAAATTTAAGCATCATTTGCAAACTTACTAATCATGCCACCTACGTTCTCATGTAAACCTCTCTTTCTCCCTCGTACAACCTAGCGGATTGAATTCACGGTTCACAATATGAGGCCCTCTACGTTGGAGAAACCAATTGGCAATTAGATGTTCACTTTACAAACATCTCTGTTCACTTTATTAGAACGACCTTCAGCTTCTAATGGCCTGTCACATTAATTATCCATCTCATTCCAACTGAGGAATCTCAATGAAGATTACCCCATGTTCTGGGACTCTTGGGATTCAATCTTGAATTTCAAATATTCAGCACTTCCTATTTGTGTCAGAACAGGCCTGTTCTCATGTAAGGACATTCATTTACAATGTGTTTTGTAAATCCACTTACATAATGTTGTCAAGCTGGAAAGGGTGCAGAGAAGATTTACGAGGATGTTGGTAGGTTTCGAGGGCCTGAGTTTGTAGGGGAGAGGTTGAGCAGGCTGGGACTCTATTCCTTGGAGCACAGGAGGATGAAGAATGATCTTATAGAGGTGCACAAAATCATGAGAGGAACTGAGCAGGTAAACACAGTCTTTTGCCAAGAGTAGGGGAATCAAGAACCCGAGAACATAGGTTTAAAATGAGGGGGGGAAAGATTTAATAGGAATCTGAGGGGCAACTTTTTCACAGAAAGGGTGGTGATGTATGGAACAAGCTGCCGGAGGAGGTAGTTGAGGCGGGGACTAGTGCGACTTTTCAGAATCATTCTTAAGGTACACGGAGGGGACAGGTTCAGAGGGTTATGGGCCAAATGCAGGCAGGTGGGACTAGTGTAGAAGGGGCATGTTGGTCGGTGTGGGCAAATTGGGTGAAGGGCCTGTTTCCATGCTGTATGACTCTATGACTAATATCAATTCAGATATTTTTCTCTCCATTGATGCTGCCTGATTTGCTCCATAATTCCTGCATTCTCTTTGAGTGTCAAGCAGCTGCTGTGTTTTGCACCTCACAATTCCAACAGTTTTGTTTGTTTCTTTCCCCTGAACAAGTCACCACTCCATTCTCACCCTCCCCTCTACTTCACTGCAACCTCCAGTAAGCTTATTTTCTCACTTTTCCAGTTCTGATCAAAGTTTAATGGTTTGAAATATTAACTGACTCTCTCTCTCCATCGATGCAAATTAACCTACTGGGGTTTTTTTTCTGGCACTTATTGGGGTTTTTTGTTTGTTTCGGCTTTCTCTATTCCCATTCTGAATTATACTGTTTGCTTAAGGTAATGATTATTCATGGCTATCTGGAAATGCAGTGAAGGCAGCTAAAGTCCTTTAGCAGCCACTATCAACTTCCCGTAGACATGGAACAAGCACTGAAAATACAGAAACAAGAACAAATTAGGCTTACGGTAATGGAAAGTAAGGATTGATCCCTTTTAAGGAGCATTATGGATAGAGTTAGGCATTCCTTCTGTTGGATGGTGATCTGCCGGCTCTGGGTGCTTTGATTGGGTGATCATTGTGCTTGCAATAAAGGCCTCGCCAATGTTTTATCTGGTGCAAATGTACACCAGTCTCGGGCTCAGATTTTTAGCATCTAAAAGTTGGGCACCAGCATTCTTGTCCTTGGCCCTCATTTTCTAGGGTGCACTTCCAAAACATGCCACGAATGCAGATGCTGTGGTATTTTGTGATTTATTTGCTAGTGGGGACTGGATACCACCGGTAGTGCCAGCATTCGTTCCCTGTTGTTACCCATGGCAACCCATAGAGCTGCTGCCCCACGCCGCGTGCCACCCAGATTCATCCCTGAGCTGTGGTGTTGTATTCGCGGAGTTTGCCCGGCGACCACACGTTGTACCTGTGACCGCGGGGATTTCCTCCAGGTCCGTCAGTTTCCTCCTGCATCCCAAAGATAGAGCATAGAATATAGAGCAGTACAGCACAAGAATAGGCCATTCAGCCCACAATGACCGTACCGAACATGATGCCAAGACCATCTCTTATCTACCTGTACACAATCCATATCTCTCCATTCCCTGCGAATCCATATGCTTATCCAATAGCCCCTTAAATGGCACTATTGTATTTAATGCCACTATCACATTTAAAATGTGGGGGGGGGGGTTGCTTGGTTAAGTGGCCACTGCAATTACCCCTGGTGTAGGTAAGTGGTAGAAGGTGGGGGCATTTGACAGGGATGTTGGAGGGAAAGAAATAGCATTAGTGCGGGATTAGTGTAAACTAGACCAAGTGGACCCGTTGGGCCCAAACCTCTCCTGCCTCTCTGCCCCTCACCTCTCCCACCCCTCCCTCCCCTTCCCCCTTCCCCTCCACTCCATCCCCCTCAACACCCCTTATCCTCCCTCCTCCCCCTCCCTTCCTCCACCCCCTCCCTCCCTCCTTCCCCCTCCCTCTCTAGGAGATAGATTTAAACTTTAAAATGTGAACAACTTTAAAAATATAACACCGATTTCAATGAAACTTCTTCCATTAGCACCAAAGGGATGACGGTGAGTAAAGTGGGCCTAAAATTGTCGCATTATCGTGTACTGTTTTATCTTGTAGTTCAGGAACAAACAAACAAACGAACAAGAGTTTTAGTATGTAGATGGGTGCTTTAATGGTCAGTGTGGAGCTGGGAGATTGAAGGGCCTGTTTCCATGCTGTACAACCCCATGATTATGTAACTTTAAGAAGGCACCCAGTCATTTTTTTTTTAGCAAAAACAAATTTCTGTTAACAAATAAATCTAACCACATGAAATGGACAGGATTCCATTATTAATGCAGTTTGCAAAAAAAAAATGTCCTTGAACAAAATAAATAGCTCAGGAGGATTTTTTTAATTGAACATGAATCAGACTGAGAGAAGCTGCTGACTAAAACGGAAACGTTCTTTGTAATCTGTCACTGATTTTTGCAACAAAGCCACCTGTACCAAAGGAATGTGTAGAAAAGAACTGCAGATGCTGGTTTAAATAGAAGATAGATACAAAATGCTGGAGTAACTCAGCGGGACAGACAGCATCTCTGGAGAGAAGGAACGGGTGACGTTTCGGGTCGAGACCCTTCTTGAATACCTGAACCTAGGTTTTATATGGATCAAGTATTTGAGAATGATAAAAAGTTAAGATGGGTCCCCTTCCTTTTCTCCAGAGATGCTATATAATAAAAACGGAAAACCCAGTAAACAATCAGCAGGTCAGGCAGCATGTTCGGCAAGGGAAACAGAGCTGACATTTCAGCTGAATTATCTTTCATCAAGATTTATAACTTATTAATGTCTTTCCTTGCCCGAAATGAACCCTTGAGAAGTAAATTTCCTGCAAGATGTTTTTTTTAATTGTTGTGAAAGGTGTGGTTCTCTTTAGAAGCTGCATGTAATGCGCCTGAAATCACTTGCTGGGAAAACACAAAAGCAGTCTTCAATTTTTCTGAAATGAATAGGGTGTGCAAAACAATTGCAGCAACTACTGTGTTTAATGCAATCACGATTACAGTGATTAATTTAGTTTATAGCCCCTTTCAAAGTTGCTGCTACAGAAACAGAACAGTATTTTTGATTTTGAAAAGCAGAGCTGTAGTGATCAATGCTTCTCTGAGAAGAATTCACCCCCCTGTACTTTTAAGCTTTATTATTAATTCATTTTTAAGGACGGTGAGCCTCTGTTGTCCACCATTGGCACTGGGATCTCCAAGCCTTCCCATTCAAGGTGGCAAAATGAATGGGAAGAGGTTATAAAGGAAGAAAAAATCATGGTGAATCAGGGAGGAGGAGGTAGGCATGATGCTGAGTGATTGGAACATTGTCCTTGGTCGTTCAGCAAGAAAAAGGCCAGGGTGGGTCGGGCGGGAAAGAGAGGTTTGACGAGGTACATTGAGGCAGAGACGCGTCCTTAAACAAACAGAAGGGGCTCAGAAGTAAAAGGTAGGGCAAGTAGTTAAATCAAAAAAGCACCAAACATAGTAACATTGAAAAAAGATGCAGGAGCAGGCCATTCGGCCCTTCGAACAAGCACCGCCATTCAATATGATCATGGCTGATCATCCCAAATCAGTACCCCGTTCCTGCTTTCCCCCCGTATCCCTTGATTCCGTTAGCCCGAAGAGCTAAATCTAATAACTCTCTCTTGAATACACAGTTGATGCAAATTTAATATTGTCCAGAAAGCAACCAAAAGAAGTAAAACATAATGGAATAAGCTGCCAAAAATGGATGCAAATCGTGGGACTGTGAAAGTAAACATTCATTAGGCAGAATGATACTTCGTTACAGAGTCAACCCATCAAGCCCACACCAGATTCCAGCAGAGAAACCTCATCAAGTGTGGCACGCTTTCTATCTCCCCATTTCTTTATTGCCCCCCCCTCCTTTCCCCCCCCAACCCCCTCTCCTCCCCTTTGATTCTTTTTGCCACGATCAAAGCCAAGAGGAAATTTACAGTGGCAATGCAGTACATTGTTAGGCTGTTAGGAAGGATGTCGACAAAATGGAGAGGGTACAGAGGAGATTTACTAGAATGTTGCCTGGGTTTCAGCACTTAAGCTACAGAGAGAGGTTGAGCAGGTTGGGTCTTTATTCTTTGGAGCGTAGAAGGTTGAAGGGGGACTTGATAGAGGTTTTAAAAATTTTGAGAGGGACGGACAGAGTTGACGTGGGTAGGCTTTTCCCTTTGAGAGTGGGGAAGATTCCAACAAGGGGACATAGCTTCAGAATTGAGGGACAAAAGTTTAGGGGTAACATGAGGGGTAACTTCTTTACTCAGAGGGTGGTGGCTGTATGGAATGGGCTTCCGGTGGAAGTGGTGGAGGCAGGCTCGATTTTATTATTTAAGAGTAAATTGGATAGGTATATGGATAAGAGGGGATTGGAGGGTTATGGTCTGAGTGCAGGTAGATGAGACTAGGTCAGGGAGAGTGGTCGGCGTGGACTGGTAGGGCCGAATGGGCCTGTTTCCGTGCTGTAGTTGTTATATGGTTATATGGTTATATGGTGGGAGTAAACCAGAGTCTTTATGTTTCCAACTCAGTTGGAATAAAGATGGCAATGCTGTAAGAAGGGAAAGTGCTTTAGTTTAATTTAGTTTAGAGATACAGCACTGAAACAGGCCCTTCGGCCCACTGGGTCCGCGCCGACAAGCGATCCCCACACATTAACACTATCCTACACATACTAGGGACAATTTTTACATTTACCAAGCCAATTAACCTACAAACCTATACATCTTTGGAGTGTGGGAGGAAACCGAAGATCTCGGTGAAAACCCACGCAGGTCACGGGTAGAATGTACAAACTACGTACAGACAGCACCCGTAGTCGGGATCGAACCCGGGTCTCCGGTGCTGCATTCGCTGTAAGGCAACAACTCTACCACTGCGCCACCGTGCCACCGTGCCGTGAGATGGGAGAGGCGAGACCTGGTTTCGTGTTTGGGTAGGAGCAAACATCCTGAAAGAGAGCTCGTCCACAAATGCACCTCTATACTGAAGAAGGGGGTTCGACCCGAAATGTCACCTATTCCTTTTCTCCAGAGATTTCTGCCTGACCCGCTGAGTTACCCCAGCATTTTGTGTCTGTCTTCTATCCTCCATCCTGTTCTTCCTCCCTGGCAAAGCCACAAAAGTGTGCTCACTCTTACAGTCTCACACTTGTTCCTTAGAAACTCTCGAGATAGGCAGAGGGAAGGGAGCAGGACTCCGTGCTGTTTTGAACGCTGCATTGGCAGTATCGTTCAGACTCAGAGCAAGTTCCTGAAAAATACAAATTCCCAGCTGTGTCTAATCAATACTCAAAATTTAATCTGTCTGCAAGCCAAAGTCCTTTTTTTTCCCGCGCCAAATATCAGCTGGTCTTGGCAGAGTAAATTGATATTTCCCCATTGCATCTTTTTATTCCTGGAACTGTTCTTGCCATATGCAGCAAACGTGGATGACCAGACCACAGGGCTTAAATAAACAATAGTTAAGTATAGTGTCCAGTGTGTGTGGCTTAGTGGTACAAGTTAGATTTATGTTCCACTGAAAGAGCAGTAATTTTGGAAGACATCTTAAAATGTAGTTCCAATTGTCAGACAAGATCCTCTTTCCACTCTTCATAAAGGAGTGGAATGATCCTACCTGGTTAAACAGCATCAAGAAAACTCTTTCTCGGAACAGTTGCCGGGCTGTACCTGAATCTGTAACTTGCCACATTTTCTTAATGCAACTCTTCAGATGCACTTTGCTGCCTGTGAAGGTCAAGCACTTCTCTTGTAAAGGAAAATATAAAAAATTGATAATTTTAGGACAGAGAGATAGATAGATTATTGATAAGTACAGGTGTGGCTGCGGACGCCAATACGATCAACAAACTCGTCAGGAAGGCTGGCTCCGTCCTGGGGGCGGAGTTGGATTCATGGGAGGTGGTCTTGGAGGGCAGGATGCTCCTCAAACTGTGGAGCATCCTGGACAATGCAGCTCACCCCCTCCATGACACACTGGTCAACCTGAGGAGCACCTTCAGCAACAGGTAGACACAAAACGCTGGAGTAACTCAGCGACACAGGCAGCATCTCTGGAGAGAAGGAATGGGTGATGTTTCGGGTTGAGACTCTTCTTCAGGCTGATGTCAGGGGAGTGGGCGAGACAGATATAGAATGTAGTCGCAGACGGTAAGACTGGTGGGAGAACTGGGAAAGGGGAGGGGATGGAGAGACAGGGAAAGCAAGGGCTATTTGAAGTTAGAGAAGTCAATGTTCATACCGCTGGGGTGTAAGCTACCCAAGCAAAATATGAGGTGCTGTTCCTCCAATTTGCGCTGGGCCTCACTCTGACAATGGACAAGACCCAGGACAGAAAGGTCAGATTGGGAATGGGAGGGGGAGTTAAAGGCTTCCACTCGCCACTCCAATTTCATGTTTCATGTATGTTGTTTTTTTATGACTGTTGGCAGACCAATTTCCCTCCTGGGATAAATAAAGTTCTATTGTATCGTATCGTGCCAAAGGTTATGGGGAGAAGGCAGGAGAATGGTGTTAGGAGGGAGAGATAGATTAGCTATAATTGCATGGCAGAGCAGACTTGATGGGCCAAATGGCCTAATTCTGCTCCTCTCACTTATATTTGATTAACAGCAGTTTATTACCGTCAATCCCATAGGCTTTAACTTTCTTTCATTATCTCTCGTGTGGCACCTTATTAAAAACCTTCTGGCAGTCCAAATATGCCACATCCAATGGTTTCACCTACCGAGTTTGCTATTTATAATTTCAAAAACATCTCCAACAGGTTTGTCAAACATGACTTTTCTATCTTTATCATGTTACATTCAAATGTGAGTTGTCACTGCCTTTTTAATATTGGATGAGGATTTTACACCTGTCGACGGTCCATATTTTTCCATGTTCTCTCTCCCTGCTTCATTAAATACTAGGGTTTACCTTGCTTCCTTTCAACCAGGAACTATTATACAACCTGTGTAAGGGCGGTCACGGTGGTGCACCGGTAGCGTTGCTGTCTTACAGCGATTGCAGCGCCGGAGACCCGGGTTCGATCCCGACTGCGGGTACTGTCCGTACGGAGTTTTTGTACGTTCTCCCCGTGATCTGCGTAGGTTTTCTCCGAGATCTTTAGTTTCCTCCCGCACTCCAAAGACGTACAGGTTTGTAGGTTAATTGGCTTAGTAAACGTAAAAATTGTCCCTAGTGGGTGTAGGATGGTGTTAATGTGCGGGGATCGCTGGTGGGCGCAGACCCGGTGGGCCGAAGGGCCTGTTTCCGCACTGTATCTCTAAACTAAGACATGCATTGCATCCACTACATTCGCTGCTTCCTCTTTCTAATTCTTGTGATGCAAATCTTCAGACTGATATCAGCTCCCAGTTCCATTCAATCCCATACGTTAACTCATACGCCTGTTTTTCAGATCCTCACTCACACTAGAAATGCTGTTGACATTATTTCCAGGAGGCTTTCTACCTCCTCTTCCATGATACAAAATATAATTGTTTATTTTTTTCTGCTATTTCTTTGTTCCCCAATATACAGTCCCTTGCCTCAGTCTATAAGGGACCCATATTAATTTATAGTCACCTTTTCACTTTTCTGAAGAAACTGTTATGGTCTCATTTTATGTTCTGCCTTTTGATTATCTGAGGTATGATCTTTTCCCTTTCCTGCCTTTATCCCAGAGGACCCAGCCATTGGGATCTCGTAGTAGCAGCTACCGAGAATAGTATCTATCCTCCCAACTATATTTATTCCAGTCCTCCTGTTTCATAGACAATAGACAATAGGTGCAGGAGGAGGCCATTCGGCCCTTCGAGCCAGCACTGCCATTCAATGTGATCATGGCTGATCATTTTCAATCAGTACCCCATTCCTGCCTGCTCCCTATACCCCCTGACTCCGCTATCCTTAAGAGCTCTATCTAGCTCTCTCTTGAATGCATTCAGAGAATTGGCCTTCACCCCCTTAACTTGAGTGGCCTATGTGCCATGGAGCTTTGGTGAGTTTCTTTCCTACAGTTTCTGCAAGAATTGGCTATCTACTGAAAGAATTGGCTAGGAAGCAGTCTTGAAATACTATCAACCTCTTTGGAGACCCTCGGACTATCTTTGATCGACTTTGCTGGCTTTATCTTGCACTAAACGTTATTCACGTTATTCCCTCTATCATGTAATCATTGTTATTGTAATCATGTATTGTCTTTCCGCTGACTGGTTAGCATGCAACAAAAGCTTTTCACTGTACCTCGTTACACGTGACAATAAACACAACTCAATAGGGTTTTTCTTCTTGATTCCCAACGATATAATCCTTCCATAGTCTTGAGAATTAGTTTCCCTTTACGGGTTGGGGGAAAATAGTGTTCCTTAATGGAATGGGGGCAAATTTGAATGCTACCATCTTCATAGAAGTCAGTTAAGCAATTGGATCTTATAGAAGTATCCTTGACAGTTAATGACATGGATAAAGTGCACTGCAATATTATTAAGGGGGTCAGAATTGTAAATTTAAGTCAGCAAGAAATAATTTAAAACTGGATGTTGCAGAGAATGTCAAATCTTTGTTTCTTTTAGACATGTTGTTCAGAGTGTGCCTTGACTGCACAATTCACAATTCTTATCTCTTATTTTACGGGCTGGATTATTTTTCTTGCTGTGAGCACAAAGATTACTTTTCAGGGCTCATAATTACTTGGCAGGTGCGTGCAGCAGTAAACATTCATCTGGGCAGTGAATGTTACAGCGTTAAGGGATTGGGTTTTGTCTACATCTGCTCCTGGAATAAAAGTGATTAATCTTTAAAGCATTTTTTTTTTGGGGGGGGGTTATTTTGATGTGGATCGTCCCGAGGTCATGAAATGCACTATAGAAAACAAGACTTCGTAAATGCATCAGCACAGTGTGTTGCTATTTGTTTTCAACTTGGAGGTGATCAAGACTAGAATGAAAGAACAGGGCATTTAGAAGGATGAGAGGAGATCTTATCGAAACGTATGAGATTATTAAGGGGTTGGACACGTTAGAGGCAGGAAACATGTTCCCAATGTTGGGGAAGTCCAGAACAAGGGGCCACAGTTTAAGAATAAGGGGTAGGCCATTTAGAACTGAGATGAGGAAAAACTTTTTCAGTCAGAGAGTTGTGAATCTGTGGAATTCTCTGCCTCAGAAGGCGGTGGAGGCCAATTCTCTGAATGCATTCAAGAGAGAGCTAGATAGAGCTCTTAAGGATAGCGGAGTCAGGGGGTATGGGGAGAAGGCAGGAACGGGGTACTGATTGAGAATGATCAGCCATGATCACATTGAATGGCGGTGCTGGCTCGAAGGGCCGAATGGCCTCCTCCTGCACCTATTGTCTATTGGCAGCACAGTGGCGCAGCGGTAGAGTTGCTGCCTTACAGCGCTTGCAGCACCAGAGACCGGGGTTTGGTCCCAACTAAGGGGGTTATCTGCACAGAGTTTGTACGTTTTCCTCATGACCGTGTGGGTTTTCTCCGAGATCTTCGGTTTGTAGGTTGATTGGCCTGGTATAATAAGAAGTGTAAGAAAATAACTGCAGATGCAGGTACAAATCGAAGGTATTTATTTCCCAAAATGCTGGACTAACTCAGCAGGTCAGGCAGCATCTCAGGAGAGAAGGAATGGGTGACGTTTCGGGTCGAGACCCTTCTTCAGACTGATGTCAGGGGGGCGGGACAAAGGAAGGATATAGGTGGAGACAGGAAGATAGAGGGAGAACTGGGAAGGGGGGAGGGGAAGAGAGGGACAGAGGAACTATCTAAAGTTGGAGAAGTCAATGTTCATACCGCTGGGCTGCAAGCTGCCCAAGCGAAAGATGAGGTGCTGTTCCTCCAATTTCTGGTGGGCCTCACTATGGCACTGGAGGAGGCCCATGACAGAAAGGTCAGACTGGGAGTGGGAGGGGGAGTTGAAGTGCTCAGCCACCGGGAGATCAGGTTGGTTAAGGCGGACTGAGCGAAGGTGTTGAGCGAAACGATCGCCGAGCCTGCGTTTGGTTTCACCGATGTAAAGAAGTTGACATCTAGAGCAGCGGATACAATAGATGAGGTTGGAGGAGGTGCAGGTGAACCTCTGTCTTACCTGGAAAGACTGTTTGGGTCCTTGGATGGAGTTAAAGGAGGAGGTAAAGGGACAGGTGTTGCATCTCCTGTGGTTGCAGGGGAAAGTGCCCAGGCATGGGGTGGTTTGGGTAGGAAGGGACGAGTGGACCAGAGAGTTATAGAGGGAACGGTCTCTGCGGAACGCAGAAAGGGAAGGGGATGGGAAGATATGGCCAGTGGTGGGGTTCCGTTGTAGGTGACGGAAATGTTGGCGGATGATTTGTTGGATACGCTGGCTGATGGGGTGGAAGGTGAGAACGAGGGGGATTCTGTCCTTGTTACGAATGGGGGGAGGGGGAGCAAGAGCGGAGCTGCGGGATGTAGAAGAGGCCCTAGTGAGAGCCTCATCTATAATGGAAGAGGGGAAGCCCCGTTTCCTGAAGAATGAGGACATCTCTGATGCCCTAGTGTGAAACACCTCATCCCGGGCGCAGATGCGGCATAGACGGAAGAATTCGAGTAGGGGATAGACTTTTTGCAGGAGACAGGATGGGAAGAAGTGTAGTCCAGATAGCTGTGCGAGTCAGTGGGTTTATAGTATCATATCATATCATATATATACAGCCGGAAACAGGCCTTTTCGGCCCTCCAAGTCCGCGCCGCCCAGTGATCCCCGCACATTAACACTATCCTACACCCACTAGGGACAATTTTTTTTAATTTTTACATTTTACCCAGCCAATTAACCTACATACCTGTACGTCTTTGGAGTGTGGGAGGAAACCGAAGATCTCGGAGAAAACCCACGCAGGTCACGGGGAGAACGTACAAACTCCTTACAGTGCAGCACCTGTAGTCAGGATCGAACCTGAGTCTCCGGCGCTGCATTCGCTGTAAAGCAGCAACTCTTCCGCTGCGCCACCGTGCCGCCCGGTAGATGTCAGTCACTAGTCTGTCTCCTGTGATGGAGATGGTGAGGTCCAGAAATGGGAGGGAGATGTCGGAGATAGTCCAAGTATATTTAAGAGCAGGATGGAAATTGGAAGTGAAGTGTATGAAGTCAGTGAGTTCTGCATGGGTACAATGGCTTGGTATAATTGTAAATTGAACCTGGTGTGTGTAGGACGGTGTTAATGTGCGGGGATCGCTGGTCGGTGCAGACACGGTGGGCCGAAGGGCCTGTTTCTGCGCTGTATCTATAAACTTCACTAAACTAAGCTAATCTGAAGTAAAGTAAACTAAAGAAATGCAGACGTCCCTGTGGTTTGGAGGAGATTGGAAAGGCAGCAAGTGATAAGGACCATGGAGAGATTTACAAGCAAGAGTTGGAATTTATGGTTTGCTTTCACAGATTGTCAGAGCAACTGCCTGATTTTTATTTTGATAGAAATAAATGGAGATGGTCAGGTTCTATAATCGGAACCAAGGCCAACCTTGCACACAAGTCATAAATCTAATCAGAGCCTGGATATCAATTCAGGCTGAATGATTCCTAACCACTTCTGCCAGGTTTGGGTCGGGTTAACATAGAAACATAGAAAATAGGTGCAGGAGGAGGCCACTTGGCCCTTCGAGCCAGCACCGCCATTCATTGTGATCATGGCTGATCATCCACATGGGTTGGATGCATATGTTCAGGTTGAACTCAGCCATGCCAGCCTGGCTCAGTACTTTTATATAGCAGGATTTGCTTACGTTTACCACATTTTCCTCTGTTCTTGATCAATCACAGTGTACTGGTATCGGTTTATTATTGTCACATGCACAGAGATATGGTGAAAAGCTTTGTTTGCGTGCTGTCGGATTAAATCAGATTAAATTAATACCATGTTATAATACAATCAAACAGACTCAAGTACAACAGGTACAGCGAAGAGAAACATTCCAGTATACAGAATAATTTTTTTCAGTCTTGCAGCATTAACATCTTAGTGAAAAAGTGCAATGTCCACAATGTGGTAGGTTGGAAGATTGGTACTACATCCTGGTTAATTGGAGGACCATGCAGAAGTCTGATAACAGAGGATAAGAAGCTGTTCCAGAGCCCTTCGGCCCACCGAGTCCACACTGACCAGCGATCCCTGCACAATAACACTATCCTACACACACTAGGGACAATTTCCACACACACCAAGCCAATTAACCTACAAATCTGTACGTCTTTGGAGTGTGGGAGGAAACCGTAGATCTTGGAGAAAACCCACGCAGGTCACGGGGAGAACGTGCATACTCCGTGCAGACAGCACCCATAGTCGGGATCGAACCCGGGTCACTGGCGCTGCAAGCACTGTAAGGCAGCAGCTCTACTGCTGCACCATCATGCCGCCCAATCCTTCCATCATAGTGATCACTGAGATGTGAGTGTTGAGAAGCAAGCCATGCACAATCTTCAATCCTGGCCATGCACATTCCAAGGGTGCCCCAAGCACGATCCAAGGAGTACCCACGCACAGTCCAAAAATAGCCTTCAGACAGGGACTGCATGTGCACCATTGAAGGATGGTGCATGCACTGTTCTTTGATGGTCTGAGTGCTTCTTGGGATCTTTGGGACTAGTGGAAAGAGACATATGGTAAAATGGAATGGAGGAGGAAGAAGAGGGATCAATACTTTCCATATCCAGATACATTCGATATTGAATGGGACAATTGTTCAATTGCCATCACTTTTTCTCCTTGTCTCCCAGTTCAGCATGCTTCTACCTCATGGCCTTCCATTCCCCGTTCTCAAATTCCTTTGTCCAACCTTCTCCCAATCAGTTTTTGCTTCTCAATCTTATTTCTCCATCCATTCCTCTTGTTGCTTCCTTCATTCTTAATCTCTTACTCATCTCCCCTCCACATTCATCTCATCGTTCCACTGTTCACCGTTATCTTACCCCTCTTTTGCACCCCTTCTCTACTCCCCAAATCCTTCTCTTCTATTCCTAGCCCCCCTTCCTCGCCTCTTTTATTTTTCTCTCTTACCACACCCAGCTCCAGTTATCCCCACTCCCTGAATTTGCTTAGCCTAAATATTGCACTCTGCCAATGCCCAGTGTAAATAACGTGGCAGGAGATTGACTAGTTACTTAAATACATTACAATCAGCTTTGTATGTGTTAATACCACAGAAAAGACAGCAGATAAAACTCCTGAAGGTTCTTTACAATCAATCATTTTTCCAATTTTGGGTGGTAATGGTTTCACAAAGAAATCTTTTCCAGTTATATTTGAGTCATTCTGATTTAAGCTAACTTTACATTGTATGTACTCTGTGCAATAATAATCCAAAAGAATGTTTAAAACAAGATTAATCATTGTTTATCCCAGATTGCAAATTTTCATTTTAGTTTGCCTGTCATGCTGGTTGAGCTGATGAAACAATAAGCAATCAGTTGTCAGAGTAATGGATGACTGATTTTTAGGCAGGGCTGAGATGATGGTACATAATGGTGGCCAAGTCAGTTATTGGATTGTTTTAAAGAATGGCACAAAATGCTGGAGTAACTCAGCGGGTCAGGCAGCATCTCTGCAGAATGAGGATAGGCAATGTTTCGGGTTGCCACCCTTCCTCATATTGAATTGTTTTGATGGCTTGTAACTCAAAATATTTTCTTAAGGTGCAGACTGGTGAAATGTTTATCAATTGGCTCAGGACATTGTAAGAAGATAAGAAAGATAAGCATTTGGTTCGCCCTGCCATTTAATAACCTTCCGATGATCTTTCACCTCAGAACCACTCTACTGACGCAACGATTTAGATTCTTGTAGTGTCACACGTCGGTCACTTTTATCACCGGGCACACCCTGACAAGATTCCACACACGGAATGGATCTGGGAATGGGATTCCTATTAAATATTCATTCACTTTGCTTAAGACGTTATTCAACGGACTTTGTGAAGTGGGTTTTTAAAAATTTTGTATTAAAAAAATAGGCGATGAGGCGGTTTCAGATATTAGGCGGGGTATGAAGTGAAGTGAAATAAAAATAGGAGAACAACTGCAACTTCTACGCCTTTTCATGTAGAAAACGTGTCCCCAGGCATTTCACTGGAGCATTATCAAAGAAAAGATTGACGTGGAGACAAATATAGAGATCTGAAGCCAACTGGCTGAAAGGCAGGTGCAAATGAATGTCTTAAGGTAGGAAAAGAGGGAGAGAGACGTTTAAGGAAGTAATTCCAATATGTATAACTATGCGAGCAATAATGCATAAGCTGCTGTTTCACGGCTTCAGTTATCCCAGTTCAGTTCTGATCTCTGGTGCTGTCTGTGTGGAATTAGCAAGTTCTCCCTGTAGTTCCTCTAGGTCTTCCAATTTCATCCCACACACCCAAAGATGTGCATATTGGTAGGTCAATTGGCCATGGTGAGTTGCCCCTAGTGTGTAGATGGGTGGGAGGGAGAAATTGGTGGGAATGTGTGGAGAATAAAATGGAATTGGTGTAGATGGGTTTTGGATGGTCAGTGCATGTTTCCAACCTTTTCTATGTACCTTTTAATATCTCTCCTTTCCCTCTCCCCGACGCTCAGTCTGAAGAAGGGTCTCAGCCCGAAACCTCACCTGTCCCTTTTCTCCCGAGATGCTGCCTGACCCGCTGAGTTACTCCAGCTTTCTGTGTCTATCTTTCCAAGCTCCGTGACAATTGTCAGTAGTGCAGCGATTAAATTCTCAACTAAAAGAGATGGGACTTAGAGGGGCGCAGGCACTTTACATAGTTGCAGGGCTGGTGCGGATTGTTGAAAGGGGGACAGGGCAGATTGAAGACAAGGGTGAGTATTTTAAAGCTGTGCCTTTGCTTAGCACAGAGAACGGTGGTGATGGCGAAGGTACTTAATGCTTGGGTAGGTGGCAGAGATTTGGTTGGCATCAGGTTGATAGAGGGCAAAATTGGGGAGGCTGGGCAGAAGCGTGGCAATTCCAGAAGGCACGTAGGAGAATTTCAGCAGCAAGTGGGCACAGGGTCAGATGACCGTAGCAAAATAAATTTGGTGGTATTAGAGATGGTGAAGTGATGTTATCTGAAGTTCATCATGGGTTTATATTCATGCTTGGCATTGGGGATGCTACCAGTCGAGTTCAATAGCAAACCGTATCAGTGAGAAGGATGATGTGTGTAACTGAGACAGGAATGTGTGAAGGGCACTAATTCGTCTCAATATTTAGTTGGAGGAAATTTCACTTCATCCACTGGAGATGGTGGAGGGGTTGGACAGGTTTGGTGGGTTAATGTCCATCAGTGAACCCCTGAAAAGTGATGCTGTGTTTTGATAGGATCAATTTTTATCAGTTTCCATTGTGACTATCTGCCACATTTAGGACGTGTACACTTGTATCTGATTGAGTTTTCAAGTTGAAAGGCACAAAATGGTGGACTAACTCAGCGGGTCAGGCAGCATTTCCGTACATGGACAAGTAACTTTTCGGATCAACACCTTTCTCCTGAAGAAGGGTCCCGACCTGAAACGTCACCTGTTCACGTTTAGATTTTTAGATTTAGAGATACAGCGCGGAAACAGGCCCTTCGGCCCACCGGGTCCGCGCCGCTCAGCAATCCCTGCACACTAACACTATCCTACACACAATTTTAACATTTACCCAGTCAATTAATCTACATACCTGCATGTCTTTGGAGTGTGGGAGAAAACCGAAGATCTGGGAGAAAACCCACGCAGGTCACGGGGAGAACGTACAAACTCCGTACAGACGGCGCCCGTAGTCAGGATCGAACCTGAATCTCCGGCGCTGCATTCGCTGTAAGGCAGCAACTTTACCGCTGCGCCACCGTGCCGCCCTCACGTTCTTCAGAGAGGCTGCCTGACCCGCTGAGTTACTCCAGCACTTTGTGCCTCTTTTTTATGCTTCACTGATTATCTCCAGCTGAGCCCGACCAAAAGCCACTTTTACAGGAATGAACAATGAACCATCCGTGCATTGATAAATTTGATTCCAATTTTGTTCGAACTTGCTCAGAGTGCAGAAATGCTGGAATCTCTCAAAGGCTGATTCCTGGTCGCAACCTTGAAAAGCTACTCTTGTTACTGATTCCCAAAGCACATCACCCTGCCTGGACTGGGAAGATACCAGTGGAGCATATATTTTTCCTTCTGAGGAAGTGTGTTTCGTGAGATAATTTCAACCTCAGGTGTGAAAGAGTTGTGAATTGATTTGCGTTGCTATCAGAACGATGGAAATCCCGATTTCTTGTCGCACTGAATTTTCCAATTTAATCTTACTAGCCCAATTATTCACAGTTCTAAGTGTAGCAAAGATGACTGAGAGAAGGGGATGTCTGCACGTGTTGATATGAAAGGGAAGTGAGCAATTAGAAAGTGTTCTGAAGAAGGGTCTCGACCCAAAACAGCACCCATTCCTTCCCTCCAGAGATGCTGCCTGTCCTGTTGAGTTACTCCAGCATTTTGTACCTATCTTGGGTGCAAATCAGCATCTGCAGTTCCTTCATTGTTGGGAAGAAAACCTTTGTTATTAATCTTAGAGGAAGTATAAAAGTCAATAGTAATTTTAGCAGATGAAACATGGTTGAGAATTAAAATTAATTGGCCAGGATGAAGAGAAACCCATGGGACTTGGGGTGAATCTGTGGACAAGTGAGGATGGAGTCTAACAAATGGCCTTATCTTTGCTTATAACTTCTAATCCCTCGTTCTGTACTCTAACTACGTATATGCATCTATATTCTTCCTTTTAAAAAATATTAATTTCTCAGAAAATGCATTATGATTTTTACTGAGGGGGTCATTTCTTAGTGTTCTTACTTTGAAAATGTTTCATTGTCTTCAAGTGGTGATATTGAATTGAGACCACTTAGTTTTTGACTTGTTAATTTATGGCAACATCCCTTGACTGTGAATAAAAATTAATGAGCCACAGATGATGGGAAACTAAACATAGACGTAGAACAATTCAGCATGATAGCAGGCCCTTTAACCTACAATGTCTGTGCCACATATGATGTCCAGTTGTATTAATCTCTTCTACCTGAAGTGACTCATATCCATCCATTCCCTTTAATCTTCTATATGCCCTCTTGGCAAAGATCGTCCCCATCGATGGCACCAGGCCATTGAGGTCCTGGCTGTGAATGTTGAGGGGCAGGGGTTGGTTGCTGTTGGAGGAAGAAGTTAAATATCCTCCTCAGCCACATACCAGTGGAGTTCCACAGAGGCATCACAAAAATTATGTTAAAGTGCTCAAGACAGGATCGAGATCTGGCATCTGTTAATAAATATCTGGGCCAGGAGATGAAAGAAATTCAACTACTGCTAAGTTCTGACTCTGTAAAATCAAATTATGCAAAGGCTTGACCATTCGAATCGTACGTCTATGTTTAGAGGCAGCACGGTGGCACAGCGGTGGAGTTGCTGCGTCACAGCGCCAGAGACCCAGGTTCGATCCTGACTGCGGGTGCTATTTACGGAGTTTGTACGTTCTTCCCGTGACCGTGTGGGTTTTCTCCAGGAGCTCCGGTTTCCTCCCACATTCCAAAGATGCACAGATTTGTAGGTTAATTTTCTTCAGTAAAAATTGCAAATTGTCCCTAGTGTGCAGGATAGTGCTAGTGTACGAGGATTGCTGGTCGGCGTGGACTCGGCGAACCGAAGGGCTGGTTTCCGCCCTGTATCTGTAAACTATGTCCCTGCTGTAGTAGGACTTTGATTTAGATTTAGAGATACAGCGCGGAAACAGGCCCTTCGGCCCACCGAGTCCGTGCCACCCAGCGATCCCCCGCACATTAACACTATCCTACACACACTAGGGACAATTTTTTACATATTACCCAGTCAATTAACCTACAAACCTGTACGTCTTTGGAGTGTGGGAGGAAACCGAAGATCTCGGAGAAAACCCACACAGGTCAGGGGGGAGAACGTACAAACTCCGTACAGACGGCGCCCGTAGTCAGGATCGAACCTGAGTCTCCGGCGCTGCATTCGCTGTAAGGCAGCAACTCTACCGCTGCGTCACCGTGCCTACTTCTGAGTGTAGACAGTCTGTGCAGTGGAGGTTTAGCATTGCTACTTACGTGCAGAAGGACTTTGAGTGCACATGCCTTTTTAATCCAGTGAAGTTCACCTCTGGAGAAGTGTTGCCTTCGGTAAGTATATTTCGTGCACACATTTCAGACGTGTGCAGCTTTGGTGCAATTGAACATTTTCTTGATTATTTTCAAGGAATCCATCTTGCTCCTGCACATCATATGAGTGTCACAATGAAGATTTCCCCCAAATTGCTTTGCATATTTGTTTTTCCCAGTATCGATCCCAGTACTTTTTTTTCCTTGTACATCTTTCCCATTTAGAAATTAGCTGACGAAGGTGGGTGTTTTACATGAGGCAAATGCTCATTATATTTGCATTTATCTCCATGATCATCCTGCTGTTTGCAAGCCAGATTGTTTTTACTTCAGTGGGTTAAAGATGTCAGTACTGAAGATAAAGGTCAGCCTGTCAGGCCTTGTGATATAAAGAACAGAAGCCCAGAGCAGATTTGAATATCTGTCTCAGCCACATCAATAGTTCAAACAGAGTGATGTTTGTGTACAATGTTTATTAATTTAGAATCTGTTCCAGTGAAAGCTAATAATGTTTGTCATATTGGCTTATTTTGTCCAAAGGCAGGCCTGTTGCATGCATGAGCTGATACCCATTTGTAACTGCAAGTGCATCTTTATCAACCCCCTCAATTGTGTTTTTCATTATTTCTCCATTCAGTCTTTGCATTAAATAGGCACATTTAGATACTGGCGGTTTTACGTTTTGCTCCTCCTCCGAATTGGGTCTGAAGAAGGGTCCCGACCCGAAACGTCACCCACCCTTTCTCTCCTGAGGTGCTGCCTGACCCGCTGAGTTACTCTAGCACTTTGCGTCCATCTTCAGTCCCAACGACTCGAGTGGCATCAAATTTTGTTGGAAGCGGAGTAAAAGCCTTAGCTGGAGGCAGGAGGAACTGGAGATGCTAGTTTACAACAAAAAAAAGACACAAAGTGGTGGAGTAATTCAGCAGGCCAGGCCGATTTCCTCTCGAGTTGCTGCCTGACCCTGTCGAGTTACTCCAAGACTTTGGGACTTTTACGCAAGGTTTAGCAGTGGCTCTGATGCAAGGCAAATAAGGACAAATTTCATGCTCTCATCAGTCATCATCTGGATGAATGGTGGAGCAATGCTGCAGAGGCCATATGAACCCCCATCCCCTGTTCCTATTTTTTATTTCTTATGCAGCAATGAGATTTTAATAACATTTCTCATAATACAGGATCAAGGCCAAGCAATATAATCCTCTCCCAGAGGCTTGTGAAGTCTGTTTTTAAGGTCCAATTCCCAGCAAACTCCAGTGAACTTCATTTGTGGATGTGAAGTCAGACTGAGTGAGAGCTAGTGACCAGGTAAGACTGGCATTAGTTAACAGATGTTTTCATGGTCACTGTTTACTGAGAATCACTTAACTTCAAGATTGATTTAATTTAGTTTAGTTTAGAGATACAGCGCGGAAACAGGCCCTTCGGGCCACCGAGTCTGTGAGCGAGAGTTAGATTTAGCTCTTATGGCTAAAGGAATCAAGGGATATGGGGAAAAAGCAGGAACGGGGTGCTGATTTTAAATGATCTAAAGTGATCAGCCCTGACAGAGCTCTACGGGCGAGCAGAATCAAGGGATATGGGGAGAACGCAGGCACAGGTTACTGATTGTGAATGATCAGCCATGATCACAATGAATGGCGGTGCTGGCTCGAAGGGCCGAATGGCCTACTCCTGCACCTATTTTCTATGTTTCTATGTTTTCTATGATCATATTGAATGGCGGTGCTGGCTCAAAGGGCTGAATGGCCTACTCATGCACCTATTTTTCTATGTTTTCTATGTTTTCTATGACCAGCGATACCCACACATTAACGCTATCCTACACACACTAGAAACTATTTACAATTATACCAAACCAATTAATCTACAAACCTGGACATCTTCGGAGTGTGGGAGGAAATCAGAGGTCCCGAGGAAAGCCCACGCACGTCACGGGGAGAACGTACATACAGACAAGCACCCGTAGTCAGGATCAAACCCGGGTCTCTGGCGCTGTAAGGCATCAACTCTACCGCTGTGCCACCATGTTGAATTTGAGGTTACCTTTTTGCTGTGGTGTGATTCGAACTCACAACTTTGGATCAGTAGTCAAGAACTCTGTCTGCTGGTCCAGTCACATTCACTGTTTTGTATGTTCATCCCATTCTGTCTGTCCACAGTTATATTGTGGCCTGAACCAGTATCCTCAACAGATCTGATTACAGGATATAGAAGACGTACAGGTATGTAGGTTAATTGGCTGGGTAAATGTAAAAATTGTCCCTAGTGGGTGTAGGATAGTGTTAATGTACGGGGATCGCTGGGCGGCACGGACTTGGAGGGCCGAAAAGGCCTGTTTCCGGCTGTATATATATGATGATGTGATATGGCACTAATGTGTGGCGATTTTGTGCATGGCTTTCCCCAAAGGAGGGTCTACCATCATCTGATACAATTCTCAACTCTTTTAAATCTGTTAATCTAGCAAAGTTTCTAATTGTTCCAATGATACCCCATTGCAGACATTGAACTTTGTCCATGGAACTGGAGCACTACAGTACTGAGAACTATATTCCGCATTCTGTATCTTCCCCTTTGCTCTACTGTTGTACTTGAGTTTGGATTTATTATATTTATGTATAATATTATCTGATTTGATTGGATAGTTCTATTTACCTCATTGGAGAACTTTGAATTATCTTTAATCGAACTTTATCGGACTTCAATGTTAAATCTTGCACTAAATGATGCACCTTTTGTCCTTTACCTGTGTACTGTGGGCAGCTTGATTGTATTCGTATATTGTCTTTTCTTGACTGCACAATATGCAAAAAAAGCTTTTCACAGTACATTGGTACATCTGTCAATCATAAATAAACTAAATTAAACTAAAGCTAACAGTACACGTGAAAATAATAAACCTACCTACCTACCTACACAACTACTCAGAGATATAAATTAAATTAAGGGTCGAACAAATCTGCCATACATTGGACCTGAACACATATTTTTTATCAACATTGGATATCGTTGGATTTTGATTTGTTAAAAGTTCAAGTTTATATTCCATCGTATTGTAAACTTAAACATCTATTTCAAGCCTGAGAAAAGAGCACCACATGACTGATTGATTTTGAGGAAAACTGAACTGCTGAAAACCACAGGTCTACCTTAACCTAAAGAATCCAAGCTTAACGGAACAGTTGTCCCTTGAAGCAAACTCATCTTGTGGGCACCCAACGAGCAGAGCAAAATTTGGTTCGTACCGAATTTGATGGTGCAGCGGTAGAGTTGCTACTTTACAGCACCAGAGACCCAGGTTCGATCCTGACTATGGGTGGTGTCTGTACAGAGTTTGTACGTTCTCCCTGTGACCTGTGTGGAATTTCTCCGGGAGCTCCAGTTTTCTCCCACACCCTAAAGACGTGCACATTTGTAGATTAATTGGCTTGGTAAAATTGTCCTTAGTGTGTGTGGGATAGTGTTAGTGTGCGGGGATCGCTGATATCATGGACTCGGAGCTGAAGGGCCTGGTTCTGCACTGTATCTCTAAACTAATCTGAACTAAACTTGGAAATCTCTACTTATTTCCATACATATTGGACGTAAACAGTCTCCAAAGAACCCGAGGCACTTAGAGTCGCGTTTCTGAGTTCTGTGTCCATTGGTTTTGCTGTTGGTCACACGCCATAATGGGTTTCATATGTTGATGGTTTGGCAAGGTTCTTTAACGGTCTACATTCCTGGTGTTTAACTTCTTCTTTGGTATTTTTGAGAGACTTTGGCCTATTAAATATCACAATTGTTCCACAATCGACTTTCAATAGATTGGCAATAAAACCTGTGGCCATAAACCAGAAAAAAGAAGATTCAGAATTAAACTGAAAAATCTGAATCCAAGTTTTATAAAATACTAGACCAAATGGAGCCATTGGGCCCAAACCTCTGCTGCCTTGGTGCAGCACCCTCTCCTCCTCCTCCCCCTCCCCCCTCCATCCCTCCCACCCCTCCCCCTCCCCCCTCCCCCCCATCCACCCCTCCCCTCCCCCTCCCTCCTCCCCCTCCCCCTCCCCCTCCCCCTCCCCACTCCATCCCCTCCCACACCCCTCCCCCTCCCTCCTCCCCCTCCCTCCCCCCTCCCTCCTCTCCTTCCCCCCTCCAACCCCCCACCCCCTCTCTCCCCTCCCCTTCCCCTCCCCCACTCCTTCCCCCTCAACCCCCCTTATCCTCCCTCCTCCCCCTCCCTACCCCCTCCCTCCCTCCCTCCCTAGGAGATAGATTTAAACTTTAAAATGTGAATAACTTTAAAAACATAACACCGATTTCAATGAAACTTCTTCCATTAGCACCAAAGGGACGACGGTGAGTAAGGTGGGCCTAAAATTGTTGCGCTATCATGTACCGTTTTGGCCGTAGTTGAGGAACAAACAAACAAACAAAGAAACAAATGTTTTAGTAATCAGATAATCTCAATGCCCTTTCTTGCTCTCTCCATTTCTTTAGGTTTTCCATGTATTAGACTTCTTCAAAAAATATTTCATCTCCGGAAATTCAGTTAAGGCTCTTCCACAGGACTTCCCCTTCCATCCACAGACTTACACATCACAGGAGAAGTGGATACAAACATTCTCATAAAATAGAGAAAAGTACAGTGCAGGAACAGGCATTTCAGCCCACAATGCTCGCGCCGACCACGATGCCAAATTAATCTGATCTCCTCAGTCTGCACTTGATCCTTGTCCTTCCATTCCATGCATATCCATGTGCCATATACACTGGAATTTAGAAGGATGAGAGGAGATCTTATCGAAACGTATAAGATTATTAAGGGGTTGGACACGTTAGAGGCAGGAAACATGTTTCCAATGTTGGAGGAGTCCAGAACCAGGGGCCACAGTTTAAGAATAAGGGGTAGGCCATTTAGAACTGAGATGAGGAAAAACTTTTTCAGTCAGAGAGTTGTGAATCTGTGGAATTCTCTGCCTCAGAAGGCAGTGGAGGCCAATTCTCTGAATACATTCAAGAGAGAGCTAGATAGAGCTTTTAAGGATAGCGGAGTCAGGGGGTATGGGGAAAAGGCAGGAATGGAGTACTGATTGAGAATGATCAGCCATGATCACATTGAATGGCGGTGCTGGCTCGAAGGGCCGAATGGCCTCCTCCTGCACCTATTGTCTATTGTCTATTGTCTATGTGCCCATCTAAAAGTCTCTTTAATGACCCCATTGTGTCCGGCTCCACCACCACCCCTGGCACGGCATTCCAGAAACCAACCATACTCTGTGAAAAACAAAACTCGTCCCTCACTTGTCATGTAAAATTCATGAAGGCGAAAAACAATCTAGATGTAAATTCACGAAACTAATTCCAATGGACAGGCAGATTGTAATATCAGCAAGTCAATAACAGAGATGTTATATTCCCTCTGATGATCCATCCAGTTTTGAAACAACCAATTCATCACTCTGCAGTTTATGATCATTTCTGCTTTGAGCCAGCTGTTAATTCAGGAAGAACCTGAACTTGCCGATTCACAGCAGAATTCACTCTGAAGCTCTGTTTACAGTCTGTTATAACATGGCACAAAGTTTGCTTGCTTTCATTGGAAATGTTTAATATTAAAAATTGTAACGTGGGTTAATATTTCAAGTATAGAATTGCTTTGTCTTCAAAACAAAGCCATCTGGACAAAACCTCACATGTCTCCCTGCAGGCTAACACTTTGTGCTGAATTCAATCCTGCAAATGAACCGCAGCTGCTAAAAATCATCTGTTATTTGCAGTTGCCCGCTCTTTCTGGTGCTGTCATGCAAATCTGAAATTAAAGTCACCCCACAGTTGAATAGAATGTTATCCCATCAGTTGAAACAGCTAACAGGCAGGCACCTGAGTAATGATAAAAAACAAATGTATGTCTGGGTACATTTACTGTTCCAAAAATAGCTAAATGCAAACCCCTAGAGTTAATTATGCATTTACTGCAACAATCTCTCCCAACCTAAATATTACTGAGTCAGTATCGTGAGTTGATCGGGCAATTTTGACACTGTGGGTTACTGTAAAATGAGCTGATTTGGACTTGTTACTCCTTTGTACATGTCACATCTGCCAGCTCTCCTTGGGACTTCCAGCTCAATAAATATTCCTAGCACTCTCAGGATTAGGCCAAAATGGCCACTTGAGCCTGCGTCACCAACCAATGCGGTCTTGGCCAACCAGCAAAACAAAAATGCAGAAGATAGACACAAAATGCTGGAGTAACTCAGCAGGACAGGCAACACCTCTGGAGAAAAGGAATGCGTGACGTTTTGGGTCGAGACCCTTCTTCAGGCTGAATGTCACGGGAACGGGAAACGAGAGATACAGACGATGATGTTGAGAGAGATATAGAACAGATGAATGAAAGATATGCAAACAAAAGTTACAATGATGAAGGAAACAGGCCATTGTTAGCTGTTTGCTAGGTGAGAACGAAAAACTGGTGTGACTTGGGTGGGGAGGGATGGAGAGGATATGCAGGAGTTACTCGAAGTTAGAGAAATCAATATTCACAACCTTGGGTTTATACAGATGCTTGCAATCAGAAATAAAAGTAAAAAAGGCTGGAGGACCCTTTAACCTGAAATGTTAACCATTTCCCTTTCCACCGATGCTGCACGATCTGCTAAGTATTTCCAGCATTTGCTGGTATTATTTCATGTCTGATTCAGCCTTGGCTTTAACTCCACATTCCCACCCTTTTCTCGTAACGTTTGACTTGTTCCAATGCAGATCATCAATTATCTTCTCAGTCCTGATAGGCAAGCGTTGTTATCAGGAAGAAGGAACTGCAGATGCTGGTTTAAACCAAAGATAGGACACAAAATGCTGGAGTAACTCAGCAGGACAGGCAGTATCTCCGGAGATGCTGCCTGTCCCGCCGATTTACTCCAGCATTTTGTGTCTCAGCATTGTTATTATTTGGAAACTGCAGAGTTTGTTTTTCCTCTTCTTCTTAATTGTAAGAGAGGGTTTGTGAAAAATCGGTGACATTTAGAATACTCTCGCTCCGGGGCAAAAGTACAATTCCCAGTTTAATTAGGTCTGAAGATTTTGGCAGAAGGATTGTTTTATTGGATTATGATAGCAGAGATGGGTGGAGATGTTTTGATTCCACTGCTGCAGATAGAGACTAACAGCGGATGAAAACATCCACTGAAATGACAATCAGTTAACTCAAAACCAAAGCTGAGGCCCTTGTAGCTTTTCTGCTTCAGGCAACGAATTAAGCAGCAGACTCATTGGTAGAGCTCTTCGACTTAGATTTTGTTCACGTTCGTTCGACTTCATGCTTCTGACTAGTTTTTGTTCTCCTTAAGTAACCTTACACTAAGACCAGGCAGCAGCTATGGTCTGCATCTGCCATAGCAGCAAGGCTGTACTCAGGTACACTGAGCAGAGGGCTTGCTTGTCCCAGCATCAGTAATGGACTGAAGCCTCATAAAGTTGAAACCAAGCAAGTGGTGTTTCCTATTATTGAAGGATGAAGCTGGAAAAGGGTGCGAAGAAGATTCATAAGGATGTTGCCAGGACTCGAGAGGTTGAGCAGGCTAGGACTCTATTCCTTGGAGTGCAGGAGGATGAGGGGTGATCTTATAGAGGCGTACAAAATCATGAGAGGAATAGGTCGGGTAGAAGCACAGAGTCTCTTACCCAGAGTTGGGGAATTGAGAACTAGAGGACATAGGTTCATGTGAGGGGGGAAAGATTTAATAGGAACCTGAGGGGTAACTTTTTCATGCAAAGGGTGGTAGGTGTATGGAACGAGCTGCTGAAGAGGTAGTTGAGGCAACTTTTAAGAAACATTCAGACAGGTACATGGATAGGACAGATTTGGAGGGATATGGATCAAATGCGGGCAGATGGGATGTTTGATTGGTAAGATAACAACTGGTCTAACATTCCCTGAGCACTTTAATTGCTCCTGAATCTGTTCAGTAGGGAAGACATAGATGGTCTATAACCATCTTCCATTTTTGTATTCAATGTATTGGTAGACACAAAATGCTGGAGTGCCTCAGCGGGTCAGGCAGCATCTCTGGAGAGAAGGAATGGGTGACGTTTCGGGTCGAGACCCTTCTTCAGATGGTGACTAACAGTGGATGAAAACTCCATCTTCTTCAGAAGGGTCTTGACCCGAAACGTCGCCCATTCCTTCTCTCCAGAGATGCTGCCTGACCCGCTGAGGTACTCCAGCATTTTGTGTCTATCTTCGATTTAAAGCAGCATCTGCAGTTTTCTTTCCTACACTTCAATGTATTGGTGGAGCGTGGTCGTGATCTCAGTTACAGAAACTTATGTTTACCTAAGGAGAAGTCTGAAGAAGGGTCCCGACCCGAAACGCCACCTATCCATGTTCTGCAGAGAAGCTACCTGATCCGTTGAGTTATTCCAGCACTCTTGTTAGTACCTGCTTTCCTTTGAAGTTTGACGCATAATGCTGGAGTAACTCAGCGGAACAGAGAGCACCTCTGGATAGGAGGAATGGGTGATGTATCTGATTCTCCACTGTCAAGAAGCAGGGAAATTGCACTCCCATCCAAGGCCATAGATCATCATTGTATTCACTGCGTTGGAGAAGTGAATGTAAAAGGCACTTAGCTAAGGTCCGAACAGCCCAGTAATCAGTTCACATGTGGATTTTTGTTCCATGTCTTCCTGGAAGTATTTTTCAGTTCTACTTCCTGGAGGCCCTCCAGTGCATTCATTTGCTTGTCTTGGCCTTTCTACAAATCCTTCAAAACAGTGCCAGTTTGCCACATATCCCTCCAGCAATGACTGAAACAGTAGACAGACACAAAAAGCTGGAGCAACTCAGCGGGACAGGCAGCATCTCTGGAGAAAAGGAATGGGTGACATTTTGGGTCGAGACCCTTCTTCAGTCTGAAGAAGGGTCTTGACCTGAAACTAGAGATGCCACCTGACCTGCTGAGTTACTCCAGCTTTTTGTGTCTGTCTTCAGTTTAAACCAGCATCTGCCGTTCCTCCCTACACAATGACTGAAACAGTGCCTTACTTAAATTAAACATTACTTCTTTGTCTTTAAGTTTAATGTCCTGCGTATAAAACCTTTATATTTAATGCCTCGTATATAAAGCCAGAGCATTTGTCTTTTTCAACTGCACTATGCTGAATCAACATCTTGGAAACATCCACCAAACAATACTATGATCGTACCTTCATCCCATAGACTGCAGAAGTTCAAGAAATTAGACCATCATCACCACTACCATATTCTCAAGGTCAGTTAAGAGAGCCCAGTAGATGTTTGTCTTCCCAATAACGCTCATATTATTTGGCTGAATATTAAAAGAAATCTTCCCATGCAAGCAGAACCATCCTTATCTCTTCATTCTTAGCTGCTAATAATTCTTGGTGCCTTGTGTGCGCTGTTTCTCTCATTGAATTTCATCTGCTATCCATCTGCCCACTCTCTTGTGCCCTCTGCAACGCTAGAGACTTAATCAATTTGGTACATTGGACGGCCACTTTTCTTGAATGTCAGTTCACATCATTCATATACTGCAAACAAACAAGTCTCAGAAAGGATGTCCTTGGTGTTCCACAGCCCACATCCTACTGATCTAAATAAAAACTAAATTCATTTGCAATGCACTAGATTCTTGTCTGTTCTTTTGAGCTAAACCTTAAGCTATACGAAACAGATATTTGTTTCGATATTAATAGTGTATATACAAAATGCTGGAGTAACTCAGCGGGTCAGGCAGCATCTCTGGAAAATAGTGAATAGGTGATGTTTCAGGTCGGGACCCTGCTTCAGAATCTTCAGAGTCGGAAGAAAGGTTCCGACCCGAAACGTCACCTTTCTATATTTCTTCAAAGATGCTGCCTAACCCGCTGAGTTACTCCAGCATTTTGTGTCTATCTTAGTATAAACCAGCATCTGCAGTTCCTTTTCATTATATAAGACTAAGTGGACCCGTTGGGCCCAAACCTCTCCTGCATTGGTGCAGCACCCTATCCTCTCCCCTCTCTCCTCAACCCCCCCTCCCTTCTCCCCCACTCCCCCCTCCCTCCCTCCTCCTCTCCCCCTCCCCTCTTTTTAAACTTTAAAAAGTGAATAACTTTAAAAATATAACACCGATTTCAATAAAACTACTTGCATTATCACTAGTGACAATGGTGAGTAAGGTGGGTCTAAAATTGTCACGCTATCGTGTACCGTTTTGGCTGAAGTTCAGTCACAAACAAGATAACAAACGAGAGTTTTAGTATATAGATTATCTTAATAGTGTAGACATTTTTTTAATAGGTAAGAGGAGTAGTCTGGCTGCTTTCCTGGGATATTTCATGGTCCATTTAGTGCAATTAGGAAATGCAAACAGCGGAAAAAATCTGCAATATAACTCAAATTAAGCTTCCAGAATAAATTTATTTTTAGATTTAGAAAGATTTTGCTTGCGCGGCAATATTCAGAATCTTCAAGATTGCAACTTTGCACTTTTAATGTTTAACCCAACCTTGAGAAGATGTCATGAAGAGTCTCCACAATTAATCCAATCAGCTGATCGGAGGAGTTACCTGTGCGGATTGAATTTGGAGATCTGGGATTCTTTTTCCGACAATTGTCCTCAGGAGATCTCCTCGAAACGTTTGAAAGTTTGCAGACTGGGCACCTCAGTGGTAAAGGAAGTTTAATGATGATAAATGTGTGCTGATCCACTTCAATGGGAAAAAGAAAAACTGCCATTCTGCACTTTGGAATATAAGAAACAAATAGGGTAGGTGTGCACTGGAGTCACGGGATACAAATGACTATGAGAAGCAATATCGCTGGTCAGCAAAATGGGCAACAAATCTCCGGAATTTATTTCTAGAAGTATGGTTCAATGGTTCAATGGTTCTTCATTGTCACGTGTACCGAGGTACAGTGAAATTTGATTTGCCATACAGCCATACAAAAAAAAAAGCAACAAGATACATAACTACATAAAGATTAAACATTAACTTAAACAGCCACCACAGTGGCATGTGAGAATCCCCAAGGCACACAGCATAAGCAGAGACCCGCGGCCTTCAGTTCAATGTCCGGGCCACACACACGCTCCTTCACCGTGATGTGACCAGAGTTGTACCGACCGCTGTCACTCTCTCTGCAGTCCCCGTCCGCCCGAACTGTCGGAAAGCCGTCCGCACTCGCACCAGACTCCGGGATGTCCACATGGAGCCATGTTCCCCGCAAACACCGAGACCCCTGCACTCACGGCAATAGAGAACTAATGAACCCGTGTTACTCTTGTAGTTACCTGTGTGATGCGGCGTACTGTTTGTGTGAGTGTGACCAACTGAAGTGCCAGAATATAAAATTATATATTAAGTATATCAAATAATGACAGGCAATCGGAACCTTTTTTTCACAGGATGGAAATATTAAATACTAGGGGACATATCTTTAAGGTGAGAAGGGCAAAGCTTGGAGGAGATGTGTGGGGCAAGTTTTTTTTCATGGAGTTTGGTGGGTGCCTGGTGTGGATGTGGAGGCAGATACATTTGTGGTATTTAAGAGACTTTTGGATAGGTGCAGGAATATAGATAATGTGCAGGCAGATAAGAGTTGGTCTTGATGTTGTGCTCAGCACTGACATTGTGGGCCAAGAGATCTGTTCTATGTACAGCATTTAACAGTAAGGCTGCAATGAAGAATATTGTCCATATTTGTGGGCATTACTATAGAAAAGACATGAAGGTGCAGGAGCAAGAAAATGCAATAAAAGACTTACTGGATGGGACTTGGGACTGAGCAATTGCAAGTGTTGGGAAAATTGAACGAGTATTTTACCTTAGGAGAGGGAAGAACTTATGGGTGACCCTCAAATGCTAAAGATAATGTTCAAAATTATGATTGGGTTGGAGGTGGAACTCTGGAGAGAATACTTCTGCTGGAGAAAATTCATGACATGGGGCCTTGAGTTGAAAATAGATAGTAATAAATCAAAATTAAAGAGATCTCACCCTCGTGGGTAGAACACTTATACCCACAGGAAATCTGAAGCAAATAAAAATGATAATATAATAAGGGAACTAGGTGAACACATGACAGAAAAGTAGAAATAGAACAAAATGCTGCAAAACCTGAAATGAAAAAGATAACGTGAGAGGAACTCCACAGTTGGAATGGCCCTGTTCGGTGCACTTTAATCTATGTAGTTCAGCGGTAGATTTGAACCCACCAGGATCCCTGCTACATCAGATGTACCATGTGCTGCCGAGCATTAGTCTTTTGAGATTTCTTACCACAGAGAAACAACTGGGCCAGACATATACAAGTGCAACAAAACATATTTTAAATAAAGAAGTAGAAACAAGGTAGAACTGCAGATACTGGTTTGCCAAGGAAAGACACAAAATGCCAGAGCAACTCAACAGATCAGGCAGCATCCCTGGAGAACATGGATAGGTGATGTTTTGGGTCGGGACTTTCCTTGGACTGACCAGACAGATCGAAATGCTGAGTTACTTCAGCATTTTGAGTCTATCCATATTTTAGATAAATCCTTATTAGAATACTGAACTAAAGTCTTACTCATGCAGAAAACCCTTGGTCAGTGGGGATACAGTGGTAGGTCCTGGCTCGAAGGGCTGAATGGCCTACTCCTGCACCTATTGTCTATTGTCCTTCACTGCCCCTAGATTGCCAGCTACCTACACTTGGACCATGGAGTTTTCTCCAGAGTCGCCTTCTACTGAGAGTCTGGTTTCCAACTCATTGATGTGGCCCAAGGATAGTGTGGTGCAAGATTTCTCCCAGAGTAATACTTGTCTGCATCAAAGACTTTGACAGCTAATGAGATTGTGTTCCTATTAAAATACTCAAAATAACGCTGAAACACACTTAAAGGCAATTAAATATATTTAAACTAACTAATGAAGTCAATTAAGAAAGGTTCACTTGGCATTCCTCTGGCGGCTATCTCTGTCCCCTTTGATTTCAATTAGATTGCTGCGCATCAGCTAAGATTAACCCCCTGTTGCAGGCTAATGGGTACTTTAACCAGCTGGAAGCCTGCAATGTCCACAATAATCCAGTTTAGACATGCAGACAATGCTGGGCATAGATGGACAATCACAGGATCACCCTGGGCAAAGCTCTGGTACCTGGCAGAACTGTTCATTAGTCTCCTGCCAGCAGTCTCTTCCTCATCTAAAAATTAAATGTAGTCCTAAAAAAACACCTCAAACATCCCACTGATGCAAGGCGCAAGGCGTAGGCCATTTAGGACTGAGATGAGGAAAAACTTTTTCACCCTGAGGGCTGTGAATCTGGAATTCTCCGCCACAGAAGGTAGTGGAGGCCAATTCGCTGGATGTTTTCAAGAGAGAGTTAGATATAGCTCTTAGGCCTAATGGAATCAAGGGATATGGAGAGAAAGCAGGAATGGGGTTCTGATTTTGGATGATCAGCCATGATCATATTGAATGGTGCTGCTGGCTCGAAGGGCCGAATGGCCTACTCCTGCACCTATTTTCTATGCTTCGATGTTAAGCTGACTTGATGTTAGTATCAGGCCTGTGCAAGGGAGAGAGGTGAAAAAAGGCTCAATGGAGATTACAAATTCAAGTCCTATGATGGATGTGGGATATCAATGACCCGATGCAGAGTTTCAATCGGAAACATGGACCATCCCTCTGCCTCCACAGATGCTGCCTGGACTGTTGAGTTCCTCCAGCGGTCTGCTTTTTGCTCCAAGTTTCAGCATCTGCAGTCTCTTGTGTCTCAGTTTACACGTTATAAGTTGCCTTGAGTCATGCAGCAGGGAAACACAAACGCTGTTTGTGTGCCCACCATCGATATTTCTCACCACAGAGATACAACTGGGCAAAACATATTGGTGTCACAAAAGGTATTTTAAATAAAGCCCTATTAGCCCACTGAACTAAAGTCATACTCATTCACAAAATCTAGGTTAGTGTTGACATAGTGGTGGATTCTCCATAACCCCAGGATTACAAGCTGCTTGCACTTGGACCATGTAGTTATGACCAGCCATGACCCAGAATATTGGCGTCCAAAATGATTCTGGCTCCCAACTCACTGGTGTAGCCCAGTGATAGCATAACACAATTCCTCGCCCAGAGTAATAGTTGGCTGCATTCATTGACAGCTAAATGAGATCCGGCTACCATTAAAATACTGAAAGAAAACACTAAGACACTTAAAATGCAACCATTTACAGTAATCCTACACTAATCCAATTCTTCTCCCCAAATTTCCATCAGCCCCCATTCACCGAGACACTAGGGACAAGTTACAATGGCCAATTAACCTGCAAGTGGGAGAGTCATCTATCGTGTAGGCACTGATAATATGAGATTTCACAGGGAAAGGCAGACAGAGTTTTAGTTTTAATTTTGAAGCTTGCCCCTCCATGCCCTCAGAAAAATTCTACTTCAGTTAAGACCTGTTGAGAATTTTCCCTTCCCCCAACAAAACATTCCCGTTCGTACCTGTCTTGTCCGTTGGCTGTGGCATGGGGTTGCCATCTTCCTGCAATGGAATTCCACAAGCTTGCCAGGGGAACCTGAGCAAAGACCAGCTGAAAGCTCATCTGGCTGCAGCACTTCCTAGGGGCCTCTTTGGTCTGACAATGAATGAATGAACACTTGATTGTCACATGTAACAAGTCACAGTGACATTCTTTGCTTGCATACCCAAGGTATGCAAATAGTCGCCCATAAAGGGCGCTTACAAAGTTACAAAGTACAAAGTGCCTCCGTGCCACATGCCCCTTTGTTCTTCCCCCCCCTACCCCTCCTCATTGTTGTTCCCCCCACGCCGAGTCCTCCATTGTCCATTGTTCTTCCCTCCTCCCTTACGGCCATCTACCTGGGTTTAGTTTACGAGTTAAAGAGTTCAGTTTATTGTCACGTGTACCGAGGGTACAGTAAAAATCTTTTAAAATTTTAAAAAAAATATTTTTATTTTTGAAAAGCATATGTACAAATAGAAATAAAAGACAAATTTGTTACAAAGTTCTTACATAGCTTCAATTTTAAAATTTTTAAAGAGAGAAAATAAAAAATAAAGCAGAAAGAAAAAAAAAACTATAAACTATTGGAAAGAGAGAATAAGAAAATTTTAAAAAAAGGTATAACTATAAAAATGAAAGGGGGTAGATCCGGGAGACAATGACCACAGTTGTACATCCAACCCTAAACTCAAGTTTCAACTTTTAATTTAAATTTTTTATTTTAGTCCTGTGCCAAACCCAAGTAAAAATCTTTTGATGCGTGCTAATCCACTGAGTGGAAAGACAGCTGAAAGGGAGGGAGCTGAAAGGGAGGGAGCTGAAAGGGAGAAAGACACTTTCTCCCACGTCACTGGGAGAAATGTCTGATACTGAAAATCACCCAAGTTCAGAAATCACGTCGTGGGCCCAGTCAGCGAAACGTCAATGAAAGTAGGAGCCCACTTGATAACCCCAATGATGTGTCTGCCCTGTCTTTCTCAACATCGGAGGAGCATAAGTGTGTGCTTAAAGGGCCCGTCCCAGTTGCACGATTTTTAAGGTGACTGTCAAAGTCGTAGCAGATCGCCAAAATTTTCATTTACCCTACGACAATGACCACGACAATGCCGAGTCAGGTCGATACAAGTGACTTTTTTTGTGAAACTAGCACCTGGCTAATGTCTTCAACAGTTCAACAGTTCAACAGAGCTTTATTTGTCATTCGGTACAAGGTACCGACCGAAACTACATAGCAGTCACACACAAAAAAGAACACAAGACATATGACCCCAACACATAACGTCCATCACAGTGACTCCAAACACCCCCTCACTGTGATGGAGGCAACAAAACTTCCACTCTCTTCCCCACGCTCACGGACAGACAGCTCGTCCCCGACCGACCCGCACAGTCCCCGCAAGGGGATGGAAGTCCCCGCGGCCGAGTCGCACCGGGCGCTGAGATGTCTCGCGGCCGAACCGGGCGGTGGAAGGCCCCGCGACCGAGCCGTGCACAGCTAAGTCCCGCGGCCGAGCCGCACCAGGCAATGTTAAGTCCAGCAGCCGAGCCGCACCGGGCGATGGAAGGCCCCGCGGCCAAGCCGCACCGGGCGATGTTAAGTCCAGCGGCCGAGTTGCACCAGCGATAAAAAGTCCCGCGGCCGAGCCGCGCCGGGCGATGTTAGGCCCCACGGCCCGGGCACTGTTAAGTCCCGCGGCCGAGCCGCACCAGCGATGTTAGGCCCCACGGCCGAGCCGCACCAGCGATGTTAGGCCCCGCGGCCGAGCCGCACCCCGCGCCGTGAGGAAGAGACCTATAGGAGAAAGGTTTCCCCCACCCCCCCCCCCACCCACCCCCACACCACCACCACCCCCCCACACATACACAACCAAAAAAAACCAAAAACCATCCAAACACCGACACACAACAAAAAAAAAAAAGGAAAAAGTCGAACAGACTGCTAGCGAGCTGCAGCCGTTAGGCGCCGCCACTTCCGCTCTCGGAAACATCGCGAAATTCCCACGCTTACCTGACCGTCAAACTGTCGCCTCCAATCTACCCGTCAGGACATAAATAAATTGGTTAAACAAAACTATCTTCTGGTATCTTCAAATGCCTTTTCTTAATTTAATTTTACATGCTTCTAAATGCAACTGTGACAACCTAGCAAACCTGGGGACAGCATGCAACAGCGCCCGCAATAAGCTACGATACCTGGCGACAAGCCAGCTGTCGCCGAGAAATTTCTATCTGGAAACTTTTTCCGCGACGCGCCGAGATCCGCTACGATTCATTGAAGACTCCTCACGATCATGCCTGCGGGATCATACACCCCGGTGAACATTCGGCGACATCCTAGTCGCCGGCAGTCGCCTTAAAATCACCTAAGTGGGACAGGCCCTTAAGCCTTCCATCGCCACCGAGAGCAAGTTAAGAGGTGGCACTTTGGATTTTAACATCACGTGCTGTGTATTTGAAAACATCCATGGAAAGACAGCTGAAAGGGAGAAAGACACTTTCTCACGAGTCTCTGGAAAAATATGTCTGATACTGAAAATCACAAAAGTTGAAGTTGAAACCAAAACAAACATAACCAGTGGTCTTCTTCCCCTTGTGTTATGTTGATCAGAAAACTTAAGTAATAACAATCCAATTTGGCTCACCTGAATATGAAGTATAGTCAGATTATTCATGGAAGGGTGAAGAATAGAATGGTGAGTGAAGAATAGAATGTGAAGGTAGACACAAAAAGCTGGAGTAACTCAGTGGGACAGGCAGCATCACTGGAGAGAAGGAATGGGTGACGTTTCGGGTTGAGACACTTCTTCAGACTTAAGAATAGAAAGTCATTCAAACTCTTCAAAAGGGAATTGGATAGGCTCTTGAGAGAGAATAATCTTCTTGACTGTGAAGAATGTGCATGAAAAGGTTGATTTACTCAGGCTTTACTCAGTGCAGGCACAAGGGGGCTGCATTGTATCTTTTTGTGTGATTCCATGTATTTGTACTGACTGAAATAACGATATTTCCATATGGCATCCCAGTAGATTATGGAGGTATTTGGTATCACACGAGTCTCCTCGGCATACAGTCATCGTGTGAAAGCCAACAGTTTTGATCACGCTCTGTGTTCTTTGTTTTAGGGTTGAACCGATCCTGGCCAGAATCAAAGAAGACAGAAAGCGAATAATTCTTCCTTCCATTGACAACATCAAGCACAAGACATTTGAGGTGCAACGTTATGAGAATAGCGCCCATGGCTACAGCTGGGAGCTCTGGTGCATGTACATTAGTCCTCTGAAGGAGTGGTGGGACCGAGCGGACCCGACATTGCCGATCAGGTCAGTTGTCCTTTCAGTTGTATTTTCGTTACTGTCCTATCGGAAGATTGATAAAGCAATGTAAGACGTGGATTATTATCAGTGGTACTTGAGAGGCAGGTTTTTTATGGAGCCCATCCAATGATTCATTGATGCGTGGGATCAGGAATCAGGAACCGAGGCATTAAGTGGCATGGTGCATACATGTGTTGTTTGCAGCATACAATTACAATACAGGCTTAGATCAATCACTGAGGAGAATTTTCACCTTCTAGAACTTAACTAATTTAGACCTCTGCAAGGAGACCTCCAGGCATGGAGTTATGACCCTCTTCATTGTGCAACGAATTCAGCCACGTTGCTTCTGAATTAACAACATGGTTCAATGGTGCTTCCTTGGTCATATATGCAGCTGCACAGAGAAATTCAGTTTGCACATTTACACATGTGGGCGCCGCCATGTTTTGGCGCCATTTTCAAGTCCAGATGTCCGGTCTGCCCGCCCGCTCGTTCTACTGGAGGAGCTGCCGATCCAGGTAGGCCTCAGGCTCCTGCGGGGCCTATCTCTGTCCTCTTCGCCCAGACCGACCCACGATCCGATGGCTCCTCTCCTTCCCCGGCCATCTTGCTGCCCTGGGTGCACCACCTGCAGCCAACCTCGAAGGCTCTGGAGGCATTACCCACGTGCTCCTCATGTCTGATGTATCAAGCGGCTCCCTCCCAGTACCGTGGTCTGAAGAGCCTTAGAGCGTAAAACAGCAAGTGCTCTCATCCAAAAAAGCCGGTGCAGCTGTAGAGTTGCTGTCTTACAGAGCTTGCAACCCCGGAGACCCGGGTTCAATCCCGACTACGGGTGCCGTCTGTATGGAGTTTGTACGTTCTCCCCGTGACCTTCGTGGGTTTTCTCCGAGATCTACGGCTTCCTTCCACACTCTAGAGACGTACAGGTATGTAGGTTAATTGGCTTGGTGTATGTGGAAATTGTCCCTGGTGTGCGTAGGATAGTGTTAATGTACAGGGATCGCTGGTCGGTGCAGACTCAGTGGGCCAAAGGGCCTGCTTCCGCGCTGTATCTCTAAACTAAACTAAACTAAACTAAACTAAAAAGAAGATAGACACAAAAAGTTGGAGTAGCTCAGCGCGACAGACAGCATCTCTGGAGAGAAGGAATGGGTGAAGTTTCGGGTCGAGACCCTTCTTCAGACTGTGCACATTAAACTAAAAAGAAGGCGAAGTTGAGAAGGAAGGCTTGCCTGATTTCTGCTGGAAGTGGATGTCCTTATCTGAACCTTTGAGCAGTCTGGCACAGAAGACAATGATAAATTGTTCTCTATTGTACGAGACATCTCAGTGTCTTACAAGTGATTTATTCTTTTCTTGAGGGAGGGCGGCCTGCTGATTCCCAGTGTCAGGTGTCCAACATCACAACCTGTGAGATCAGTCATGCATCAGAGACACTTGACCGATCATCCCGCAATCATTCTGGCGCTCCAATCAGTAGAAGACTCACTCTAACAGTAGTGTGGTATTGCACAGGTAAGTTAACGCCAGACATTGCCCCTGAGATTGGCACTTCATTTGCACATAATGTCGGCAGAAAACCTATTCCCCAGTGGTCTTGGATGAAACTTCACGATGCCCAGTGGAGTATTTTACTGGGCATTTACCTATCCAGTACAGTCTTAGGCCAAGATCGTCTCTGAGTAAATGCTGGAATCCCTAAAGACCTCATTTAGGATGAACAATGAGGAAGAAGAGAGTACTGAACCTTACTGAAGTAGTTGTTATAACAAGCTCAGCTGGCTGAAGGAGACTATCTTCTACGCTACAGACTGATGGGCCATTGGGATCAAAACCACCTTGGGAGAAAGGCTGTATGAAATTTGCCAGGTATTCCCACTTTCCTTGTGATTAACCCATTGGCTTTGCTTTAATCAACAGTAGATGTCCTTGTGGCTGTCTGTGCTGTTGCATCTCTTTAACAGTGTTTTGGGACCAGCTGTCAAGGGTGCGATTCCGATCTGAATCAGTCTGAGGAAGAGTCACGACCAGAAACGTCGCCTGTCCATTCCCTCCACAGATGCTGCCTAACCCGTGGAGTCTCTCCAGCACTTTGTGTTTTGCTCAAGTTTCCAACATCTGCAGTCCCTTGTGACTCCAAGTGCTACTGTCCACTGTTATTCCTTTGCAGGATTTTGGGAGAGATTCCCGCTTTGTTTTTGCCTCCCTAGAACATCATCGTCCAGAGTTCAAGGAGCTGGGTGGGTGGGGGGGGGGCGGGTGGGGGGGTCGGTTAGGAGGGGGGGGGGGGGGCGGAGCACAAGGAACAGAAGGGCTGGACGGAGAATTTTTTTAAACAGCTTCCTTCCAATATACCGAAGAATCTTAAGGAGCAACTCTCCAAACAAAGTGATTCCAAACTCTTCAAGAGCTGCAGAACATGGATAACTCTGTTATTGTTCAGAAAGATGGTCAAATATATGCAGATACATCAATATCCGAGTTCATAAAAGTGCTTGGACAGCCAGACGCTTCCAGTGTTAGAAAGGGTGCTGCGAATGAACTATGGGGTCTCTGACATAAAGGAGACAAATGATCCGAAGGAATGGTCCAGACAGAATATAAGAATAATCGACCAGCCTGATGAATTGGAAGGTCAGAGTCGTTCAGTCTGACGAGCACATGGGCTTTCAAAGCTGGAGAATTGAAGGACCACAAGCCTTTTTGTTGATGGATATTAGTTATGATAATCCATGACAGGTAAACTTAATTAAACTCCTGAGATTTCAGTTTTATTAACATATTTTCCGAGCCTCACCTCTCTCGTAGCCTTGAAAAGAAGCCAGGCTTATTTATTTTTGATCTTGTTTTTCCAACGTATTGTTGAATGTTGCCAGGGTGTCCGCTTGCAAGTGTATAAGTTAATACGGTGGCAGTTTCTACACTCTGGGCTGAGCTGGGCTGATAAGATACTGATTAAACCGTCTGAAGTCGTACTTTGACAGCAGTGTCACGATTGCAAAATTTAAACCGTGCAGCTTGGAAATTTTCATTATTACTTTGGGCAGGTTATAAAAGAAGAAAAAACTTGCACTTGGATGGGGGTTCGATGATTTGCTTCACTTCATTGTTTTATTTGGTCTTTTGGTACAGGCAGAGCATTCCAGGCAGGATACACACTAGTTTAAAAACTAAACTAAACTAAACTTGGACAATGACAGGCCTTAGGCATTTAAGATGGAGGTAGATACATTTTTGAAAGATCATGGAATTGAAGGCTAAGGGGCCTGTCCCACTTAGGCGTTTTTTTTAGGCGACTGCCGACGATTGCAACAGTCATAGCAGTTCGCCGTAAAACTGGCGACTGGACCCCCCCTTCGACAATGTCTACGACAAACTACAACAACCTACCACCTAGTTGACGTCAAGCTACGGCAAGCTACCGACAACCGGCGACCCAATCATCGCGACTTAGGACGTCCACCTACGACCGCACCTACGACAACCTACGTCCACACAGGCGGCAACCTACGACAACCGAAGCCAACCTACATCTACCCGCGACAAGCTACGACAAGCTTTGACCGTGTCGGCGACAACTGAAGACAATTCACGTCATTTTGGCCACCGTTTTGACACCGGTTGACGTAGATAGTCGCCAATGGAATTCAACGAAGTCAGCACCGGCGACAACCTACGTCACCTGGCGACAACCTACGACAGCGCCCACGTCAGAAGATGTCAAGCTACGATCATTGGCGTTAAACCAACGGTCGCCGAAATTTTTTAAACATTTCAAAATCCAGCGGCGAACAGGAAAACGCTACGACTCTTTGGAGACGACTCACGACCATACAGGCGACACCCCGGCAACCGTGTGGCGACAACCTAGTCGCCTGTAGTCGCCTAAAAAATCGCCTAAGTGGGACAGGGGTTTAGAGCAAACTGGCATTGAAGAGGAGTTGACATCAGCATAGATCAGCCATGAATATTTTGAGGGCTAGGTGGCCAACTCCTGCTCCCTTTCCTTGTGGTCTTGGGTATAGCAGATCAAGGAAAGACTCATCAGTCTAGGGTTTCTCCACAGCTTGCAGAAGAAGCGATGCCTTACATTTGCAGTGCGCAACCAGCCGTCTAATATTTCCCATTAATTGTAGGCCCAGACGTCAAATAGAAATCCTCCATTGCATAATATTATCTAAATATTTACCATGAGCCCTTATATAAGAAAATAACTGCAGATGCTGGTACAAATCGAAGGTATTTATTCACAAAATGCTGGAGTAACTCAGCAGGTCAGGCAGCATCTCAGGAGAGAAGGAATGGGTGACGTTTCGTGTCGAGACCCTTCTTCAGACTGAAGAAGGGTCTCGACCCGAAACGTCACCCATTCCTTCTCTCCTGAGATGCTGCCTGACCTGCTGAGTTACTCCAGCATTTTGTGAATGAGCCCTTATATAATCTTCCCATGGATGGTAGTAAATTAAATACTTCATTCACCCACAGATTAGACTACGAATAGTGAGACAGATGACCAAATCATAAATGGATATATGAACAGAAGTAACAAGTCAAATTTATGTACAGTGCATTCAGAAAGTATTCAGACCCATTCACTTTTTCCACGTTTTGCTACGTTACAGCCTTATTTTAAAATGGATTAAATTCTTTTTTTTTAATCATCGATCTCCACACAATACCCCATAATAAAAAAGCAAAAACAGGTGTTTATCAATTTTTGCAAAGTAATTAAAAGGAAGTAACCGAAATATCACATTTAAATAAGTATTCAGACCCTTTGCTATGACACTCAAAATTAAACTTATGTTCATCCTGTTTCCATTGATTATCCTTGAGATGTTTCTACAACTTGTTTAGAGTCCACCAGTGGTCAATTAAATGGACTGGACATGATTTGGAAAGGCACACACCTGTCTATATCAGGTCCCACAGTTGACAGTGCATGTCAGAGCAAAAACCAAGCCATGAAGGCATTGTACCAGAGATGCATGCAGCCATCGATGTTCAATGATGGGAGTGATGCTTGCCAACCTTCATTGTAAGCCTCGTGTCTATGGCAATATATCTGATTTTCTTTTCAGTTTAGGTCTTGTAATATCTCATGGAGCTTATCCTTATTGTAAAAATATTCAGACGCCGGTCTCCTGAGAACATTTTAATAGCGCAGGTTAAGTGGGGTCTGTGAAAGAGAAGGCTTCATCTCGAAGGAAGTGCTAGTTACAAGTGCATCAGCCATGCTCTGAGTAGATAATCTAATCAAGGATGTAGCACATTGTGTTGTTAAGCTGTGAAATAAAACTGTCATTACACTCTGTGCGCAAAAGATTTTCGGTTGGCGCAGAGAATTGACTTTGACCTTTGAATCCAATACATAAGATGTTTAATTGCAATGATTGAGTTTAAGGAAGAATATGAGACCTGTGAAATCCACAGTAAACTGGGCAAATGTTGGTAGATTACTCAATACAGCTTTTCATTGCTGAAGTATTTATTTTTAACTACTCTCACCATCATGTATTTAAAATGTGAAATTAATGTTGGTCCGATCTGCTTCATGACATATATTGTATCCACACATTACCAGCCCTTTGGATGTGCAATGCAATATTGTTTTCTGCAATTGAGTCAGATTTTCAGTGCGGTAGATGCTGTAGAGTAATGCAGTCATTCATATCTAAGCTCAAGTCTTGCTGTGCCTATTGCTCATCAGATCAATACCTAGATGCTTAATGAGACCAGTTAATCAGCAATATTTTTGATCATTGAATCGTGTGATGGCATTCTAGATGGCAACTGCTGTGGTCCATCACTGAACGGGCTGGGTAGTCATTGGCAATGTGCAACGTAGTTTAATTACGTGGAGACACGAGGAACTACAGGTAGTGTAAGAAAATAACTGCAGATGCTGGTACAAATCGAAGGTATTTATTCACAAAGAGCTGGAGTAACTCAGCAGGTCAGGCAGCATCTCAGGAGAGAAGGAATGGGTGACGTTTCGGTTCGAGACCCTTCTTATTCAGTCTGAAGAAGGGTCTCGACCCGAAACGTCACCCATTCCTTCTCTTCTGAGATGCTGCCTGACCTGCTGAGTTACTCCAGCACTTTGTGAATAAATACCTTCGAGGAACTACAGATGTGCGAACATTGAGTAAAACACAAAGGGCTGGAGTATCTCAACGTTGCTGGATAGGCAACGTTTCAGACTACGAGGAATGGGCCCAACGGGTCCACTTGGTCTAGTATCACCTAAAAATCGCCTGAATATTCCCTCCAGAGATGCTGCCTGAATCTGAGTTACTTCAGCACTTTGTAGTTCTGCTGCATTCTGCTTTGTTGGAGAAGTGCAATGTTGGAGATTGAGTATGTGCAGGACAGTCACAGGATGTCAGATTGAAGCCTGATGGGCAGTCTGTTGGATCTGTATCCAGATACTTATTGGTAGTGATTGGTATTATTATTGATTTAGTATTGTCATGTGTACTAGATACAGTGAAAAATTTTGTTCAAAGTTTCGTGAAAAATTTCATGAAAATGTTTGAATCACGACTTATTGTGGAGACCATTTTACAGTATTTTTTTTTAAAAATTGAGACTGCCATGTCTTATGCTTAAGATGCTCTGCTACACTGTACGGCTGTGGCACAATGAAGCGCAGATAGATTTTTAATGGTAGACGAGCGTAATGATTTTGACTGATTATATTTTTTATGAGTTTTAATGGAAATACTGGATCATTTATTTTCCATTGATCAACCGCCTTTTTAAAAAAAGGAAACTAGCATTGCTTCACGAATGTTTTTTTACTTTACTAAAATCACATACTCGGGCATGTGCCACTTTACCTCTCAGTTTCCTTGAAGCAGAAATAAAGGGGACAGCAAAACTCACAACATGGTGTGAGAACATTTACTCAGATCATCCATTCTTAATGTCAGCAAGTGGGCCCAGGTAGTCTCCAACAATGGAAAGACTCACAAATCACCTCTCTGTGTAATTAAAACGTGTTTATTGCAATTAAGATGTAAAGCGTGAGAAGATATTAATGCATCTGAAGCATGTGAGCTTAGCAGTTTGATTTACAGCCTGCAATTGATGCGTAGGTGGATGACAAGAAGTCCAGTTAAATAAATTTTAAAGCGCAAGACTTTACTTGTTTAAAGCAGATATTATTTGTACTTTGTCAAGGACTTCGAAGGTAGACACAAAATGCTGGAGTAACCCAGCGGGTCAGGCATCATCTCAGGAGGGAAGGAATGGGTGACGTTTCGTGTTGAGACCCTGATGTCAGGAGAGGGGGGCGGGACAAACGTCACCCATACCTTCTCTTCTGAGATGCTGCCTGACCCGCTGAGTTACTCCAGCATTTTGTGTCTACCTTCGATTTAAACCAGCATCTGCAGTTATTCTGCTACACATCTTGCCAAGGACTTTATATGTTGGTGGGATCTCTTTGGTTTGTGAGTCACAATACCGTCTTTATTGTTTTATCGTGTGCATAATGGAGGTTTGCGCTGTATGAATACGACTTGCTGTAATCTAAATTATTTATGACATAAATTTTAAGAAATTGTGTACACATGGCACTGAAAGCCCATCTTTGGATTTGGTGGTGGAGTTTGGTGGCTCTGTTGTATAGGCCCATACTACTCCCCTCCCTCCCCCAGTGTATGTGGGACAAACCTATACCGAACGCTACTGAAGTCAGAGACAAAATGCTGGAGTAACTCAGCAGGACAGGCAACATCTCTGGAGAGAAGGAATGGGTGACGTTTCGGGTCGATACCCTCGTTCAGACTGTATGTCAGGGGAAAGGGAAACGAGAGATAGAGATAGTGACGTAGAGAGATATAGAACAACTGAATGAAAGATATGCAAAAAGTAATGATGATCAAGGAAAGGTGGAGTCCACAATGATCCATTGTTGGCTGTGGGCTAGGTGATAGTGAGTTATACAGGCAGTGCAACTCAAAACAGGACGACAGTGAAACTAGTACGACTAGGGTGGGGGAGGGACGGAGAGAGAGGAGATGAATGCAAGCTTGAAGTTAGAGAAATCATCAATCATACCATTGGTTTGTAAGCCGCCCAAGCGAAATATGAGGCAGGCAGTGAACTTTGTCCTTAAGCTAATGGCCATGGAGCTTTCAGCAGGAATAGTTATGCCAGTCGATCAAAGCTTGCATGTCTTAGCAGGGAATCAATATTGTGAATGGCTCGGTTGACTTGAAGGCAGCCCACAATCCATGAAACCATCCAATACTGTGCACCATGTCTGCAGTGTGTGGTACTGGAGGTTGCACTGGGGGGCTCCGGTGGAGGGAGTGGAGAGATGTTGGGTCCTCCAACTTTGAGCCTCCTCAAATCTCCCTTAAGGCAGTAGGACCAGGTCCTTGTGTCATTTGAGATATCCCATCCCTCAAGCATCTGGATGCAAAAACCTTAATGATGGAACACACATGTCAGTCTGAAGAAGGGTCTCGACCCGAAATGTCACCCATTCCTTCTCTCCCGAGATGCTGCCTGATCTGCTGAGTTACTCCAGCATTTTGTGAATAAATACCTTCGATTTGTACCAGCATCTGCAGTTATTTTCTTACACACATACTCGAGGTCATGCTCCAGCTACCACTTCCCCTCAGATGTTTTACCAGCCTCGACCCAAAACGGCAGCTATCCATGTTTTCCAGAGATGCTTCCTGGCCTGCTGAGTTACTCTGGCACTTTGTGTATTAATCAGCATCTGCAGTTCTTTGTCGCTGCCATGCAAGTGATTGCATAACACTATGGGGAACCATATCTAGGCCATCCAGTGGTGATGCAGCCTTTGCCCTCTCTAATGTTGTCGTTGTGTCACTACAGAAGGAAGGTTTTCGTGAAGGCACACTTGCTAAAGTGAAAGTGTCTTCCCCACAGTTCTTCAGTAAAATTCAGAGGGAGAATTATTCCTTCAGTTTGAGCACTTTTCTCTCGTTCTTCACCCGGGAGCTAATCCTGCCCTGAAATTCCTTTAATCTTTCCTGACGTCATTGCAACATTCCAAATGATTGCGTGCCGATTTCCTCGTGCCTAGGAACAACGGCTTTTTTCAATTCTTTCATCATAAAGACGTACAGGTATGTAGGTTAATTGACTGGGTAAATGTAAAAATTGTCCCTAGTGTGTGTAGGATAGTGTTAATAGTGTTAGTGTGCGGGGATTGCTGGGCGGCGCGGACTTGGTGGGCCGAAAAGGCCTGTTTCAATACAATAGACAATAGACAATAGACAATAGGTTTCCGCGCTGTATCTGAAATATGAAATAATATGAAATAATATGTCAGTCCCCACCATCTCGGGAATTAACCAGGTGAACCTACGCTGCACTGCCTCAAAAAGCAAGAATTTGACCTGTTTTGAAACAGTTGTCCATTGGACATAAGAATCGGGAAAGAAGTAACCGAGGCTGCTATTCCATTAACACGCCATTTCCTTTATTACGGAGAAATTGAACTCTAATCCATTCAAATCAAACCTTCATATTTAACCAGCACAGAAAGAATTTTCTTTCAAGCATCGTGATTTCTAAAAAAAATCTCTCTTGGAAAAAAACGATTCAAACATCTGTTACAGCAGGACAGCGATTGGAAATGTTCTACCCTGCCCTTTGACTGGTTTGGCATTACTTGGATGTTTCTGTCACTATTACTATTGTATAACTACAAGGAAGAGGGAGCAACTTAGGAATATATGTAACAATTTGCTGTCAGCTGGCCCATGAATGACCCCTGTGTGGTTGGAAAGTGTGAGGCATTTCCTGAGTTTCTTTGAGTCTCCCGAATCTCCAACATGGCAGTAGGAATGCTGCATGATAAGCCACCTGTTTTTATGCAGCCATTGCCTTCCTACACGATGACGAAGGGTGAAACTTTCTCTCGGCTACTCGCTGCCAACTACAAAAGTAACAAACAGTGGTGAGAGATGCAATTAGTACTGTTCCTGTGATCCAATCTTACTCGCTGTCAAGGGGCCAGAGATTGTGTGCTGTACTTAATGATGTCATGCTTTATAGCTGCTGCTTTCGACAAGTTATACTGTCAGATCAGTATGAATGTTCGTTGCCACAGAATATGGGCCACTAATTACACCTACAATGTAATGCTCTGTTGATTTTAAGCATTCATGCTATTAATTGGAATTGTCCTTCTCCCTGGCTTATGTATGCCCTCTTTGAATTGGTGTCATAGAAATTAGAAGCAAATTTCCTTACGTCTGAGTCATGGAAACAGTGCAATGGTTTTCCATTGGTGCTGTTACTAAAATGACCTGTGTTTCAGTTTCAGTTCAGTTTATTGTCACGTGTACCGAGGTACAGTGAAAAGCTTTTGTTGCGTGCTAAGCAGTCAGCGGAAAGACAATACATGATTACAATCGAGCCATCTCCAGTGTATAGATGCATGATAAGGGAATGTCTCTCCAGCCCAATCATTGCGAGCCTGGGATGGAAGGGTAGAGCTTACAGAGTCCCACAATTAACATTCACTTGCAATGTTAATCAGTGACCTGTTGCACAGGTAGAACATAGAACATGGAACTGTACAGCATAGGCCCACCATACCCACGCCAGGTTAAACTCATCTCCTCTGCCTGCACATGTTCCATATCCCTCCATTCCCTGCATACATTCCATGTTGCCTATCTAAAAGTCTCTTAAATGCCACTATCGTACCTGCCTCCACCACCACCCCCTGGCAGCGCGTTCCAGGTCCCCCACCGCTCTCTGTCAAAAAAAACGCCCCGCACATCTCCTTTAAACTTTGCCCCTCTCACCTTCAATCTATGCCCTCTAGTCTTTGACATTCCCGCCCTGGGGAACGGTTTTCTGACTGTCACATAGCACAGGGTACGTTTGTTCTGTATGCAATTCAGTCAGCGAGCGGCAGGGCTGAGTTGCGCTCACACAGCGATATCTGACCAGGAGTGGGAATGGTCCTGCAGGTTAAATAAACCAAGCCAAGACGGCCACCATTTTGGCCCAGTCCATGCCAGCTACCCATTTCCCTTTCTATGATACAAGGCTCAGGAATCTTAAGTTGTGCCCATTACCACCGGCCTGGTGAAAACTAGAGGAGAATTAAGTGCATAATATATTTACTCATCCAAATTGTTCCAGGACTCCCAGCTGCAACTGTCACAAGTTCAGACTATTATTTTGTAAATGTAGGCCGTCTCTGAATATCCTTGCAAGGGACATTCTTCAACACATTAAAAGTCTTTGTCTTGTAATCATTTTATACTGAAGCACATTTTCTCAAAATTATCTCAGCCGCAGCCTTGAGAAGACTGGAAAGTCTTTTATGAATCCGAGGGATTCATCATCATCAGTAATGCGTTGCCAATCACGTTAATGTGGTGCCACTGAAGTTGAAGAAAGAATGATAAATGTTCACAGCATTGCCAGATGCCAGTCAGATGACAGGCTGAATTTTACAGTTTCATTTGCAAGTTCTATTTACTTTGATTTTAGTCCAGGCTGCACTCTGCAAAATCTATTAACCCTTTCTTTACTAAATTAACATTCAGTGGGCAAATTTATAGACGTACTCTTCTCATGTCAATAGACAATAGACAATAGGTGCAGGAGTAGGCCATTCGGCCCTTCGAGCCTGCACCGCCATTCAATGTGATCATGGCTGATCATTCTCAATCAGTACCCCGTTCCTGCCTTCTCCCCATACCCCATGACTCCGCTATCCTTAAGAGCTCTATCTAGCTCTCTCTTGAATGCATTTAGAGAATTGGCCTCCACTGCCTTCGGAGGCAGAGAATTCCACAGATTCACAACTCTCTGACTGAAAAGTTTTTCCTCATCTCCGTTCTAAATGGCCTACCCCTTATTCTTAAACTGTGGCCCCTTGTTCTGGACTCCCCCAACATTGGGAACATGTTTCCTGCCTCTAACGTGTCCAACACCTTAACAATCTTATACGTTTCGATAAGATCCCCTCTCATCCTTCTAAATTCCAGTGTATACAAGCCTAGTCGCTCCAGTCTTTCAACATATGACAGTCCCGCCATTCCGGGATTTACCTGTAAACAATTCAGGTGCATATAATTGTTGGGGGGAGGGTAGGGGACAAAAAGGAGGAGCCGGCGTCCTTTGTAACTTTGTCAGCGCCGTAAGTGGCTGCTATTTGTGCATACATTGTGTCTGCAAGCAAAGACTCTCACTGTGCCTAGTCACATGTGACAATAAAGTATTCCTATTCCTATTATCAATAATATTTCAACAATGCACATTTGTACAATCTGAATTGATCATGTTTATAACCTGCATAATCTGACATATGGAGCAGTGCGGGGAGGGGGAGGGGGGGGGGGGGGGTGGGTGGGAGTGAGTTTAATTATTCAACGCAGGCTCTTCTTTTCACTGTTCATTACAATCCGTTGCATTCATTGTTGACTTGAAGGTTAACGTTTATATATTTCTTTCCCAGTCTGTCCAAGACCATTGGGAAGAGTTGATGTTTCCTCCAACTCAATATCAATTAAAGTTATCTTTTCCGGCACCTCCAAACACCAACACAGATTTGAATCTAACCTTGCCCACCTCTCTGACCTTTCTCAAGGGCTGAATCGAGCATTGATCTTCTCACACAGCCTCCCTGTAGATGGGACATGTTGGTCGGTGTGGACTTTGAGCCGAAGTCCAATACCCACCTGGTATATTGGGCAGGCTACACTCTTCCCTTCCAGACTTTAGCCCCAGCCCCTGCTACTCATTTGTCCCTCAGATAATCCTAATCATTTTATGTGTATGAAGGAACTGCAGATGCTGGTTTAAACCAAAGATAGACACACAATGCTGGAGTAACTCAGCAGGATGCTGCCTGCCCCGCTGAGTTACTCCAGAATTGTGTGTCTAGCTAATAATTGTATGTTCTTTTTGCCAAGCTCTCACTTTAAGTTTCAGAATCCCCAACGAATTCAGAATTTGGGAATAGATGGGATATCCATTGGAAACCCATTGGCAAAACGAGACCTTGTCTTCCAAAGATGTCCTACATTTCATCATTCTTTCCCTGGCAAGTTTATCTAGTTTCCAGAATAATTGTTTCTCTAACTTCCCTCATTTTCTAATGCTTGTTCACCCTCTGAATAATCTTATCCAGTTTATACTTCAGCCCATTATATCCTATTTCTTCCTAGTTCTGCTACAGAATGAAAGGCCGATCACTACATACCTGCTTCCACTTCTCGTTGCTGCCATGGTAACTTTACTCCAACCCCTTTTTTTAGCAGATGACGACAATACACATTGTTAAATTACCTGTAAGTTCATATTAATGTCAAATGGTGGATGTGCACATTTATTTATTAACTCTTTGCACAAGTAGGTGGATGTCTCAGCAGTGCTGGTTCATTGCTCAGAGACCTTGCTCAGTCTGAAAATGGCTAAGAATGGTCCATTGATGACATGACAGGTCAGATATCGGCAAGCACTGTTTGGTTGCTGATGCCAGAAGCAGAGTTTCCACAGTTATGTATTAGCATTTCATCTTCTATTTCACAGGATGCTTTCATAAAGACAAGCTGCCGGAGAAATAAACATTTAGACAGGCACATGGATAGGATAGGTTTAGTGGGAGATGGGCCAAGCGCAGGCAGGTGGGACTAGTATGGATGGGGCATGTTGGTCGGCATGGGCAAGTTGGTCTGAAGGGGCTGTGTGACTCCCTCTATGAATGCATGTGGATCTATTGAGATTTAGTGAATCACCATGAATAAGGATTGTCCATTTCATGGGGCCTGGAAATCAGCGTCCTTTTAAATAAATGTAACAGGGAGCAAGTAAGGGATCTCATGCCAACTTATGAAAATAAAGCAGATGTAAGCAACGAGCATTTCCATGCAGAGGGTGGAACTCAATATCAATTGAAGTTATCTTTTCCGGCACCTCCAAACACCAACACAAATTTGAATCTAACCTTGCCCACCTCTCTGACCTTTCTCAAGGACTGAATCGAGCATTGATCTTCTCAGCACAGCCTCCCTGTAGATGGGACATGTTGGTCGGTGTGGACTTTGGGCCGAAGTCCAATACCCACCTGGTATATTGGGCATTTATTCACAAAATGCTGGAGTTGCTCAGCAGGTCAGGCAGCATCTCAGGAGAGAAGGAATGGGCGATGTTTTGGGTCGAGACCCTGCTTCAGACAGGCAGAGGGTATTGCAAATTGGATGATGATGACCACAATGCAGACTTGGAGACACAAGATACTGCAGATGCTGGAATCTTTGGAGACTTGAGTAGCTCAAACAATAACACGCGCGAATCATCCAAAACACACGGAATGTGAGAAGAACCATCAGTCAGTAAACCGCAGCTCCAGTGGACAGATAGAAAGTTTCAAACACAAACGTTATTCAAGTACAATTAGACCCTCACCGGCCGTTGTTACTGTTGAATGGAGTATGGTCATGTTAAGGTAGTTTCATTGCTTGAAGCTTTAGCATTGGAAGCATAGAAAATAGGTGCAGGAGTAGGCCATTTAGCCCTTCGAGCCAGCACCGCCATTCAATATGATCGTGGCTGATCATCCAAAATCAGCACCCCGTTCCTGCTTTCTCCCCATAACCCTTGATTCCGTTAGCCCGAAGAGCTCTATCTAACTCTCTCTTGAAAGCATCCAGTGAATTGGCCTCCACTGCCTTCTGTGGCAGAGAATTCCACAGATTCACAACTCTCTGGATTAAAAATGTTTTCCTCATCTCAGTCCTAAATGGCCGACCCCTTATTCTTAAAACTGTGTGACCCCTGGTTCTGGACTCCCCCAACATGGGGGACATTTTTCCTGAACCCATGCTGTGCGGAAGGATGCAAGATTGAAATGCAGAATTCGTTTGGTGGTTTGCAGAGAGAGAAACAATCTGTATCTAATAATTTCACAGGGTTGCTTGTCTCTTATTCCTTCCAGCTGGGTACACATCTATTGAACATTAAGACTTAATAGTGAAGGAATTAACTGTACTTCTTGAATTGACGTATTAAAAAAACCTACAGACCTTCCAGTGTTGACTGCATGAGCAAGATAAGACTGTCCATGAATAATTTATGTTTAGGAAAGAACTGCAGATGCTGCTTTAAATCGAAGGTAGACACAAAATGCTGGAGTAACTCAGCGGGTCAGGCAGCATCTCTGGAGAGAAGGAATGGGTGACGTTTCGGGTCGAGACCCTTCTTCAGACTGATGTCAGGGGAGTGGGTGGGACAGAGATAGAACGTACTGTAGTCGGAGACAGAATAATTTAGTTACATTGCAATTGTTAGGAGAAAATATGACTAAAATAATAAGCATTTTAAAAGAGTTAAATTGGAACGGAAAACGGTGCAAAATCGGATGCATCTGTGCAATTTGTAATAACTTCACAGATGAGCAAAAATGCATTTGTGATTGTTGGCGGTCCCATTTAAATGCCATTATTCATCATTCAGCCAAACTCTTGGGATGGTTACTTTGAATTGGTAAATATGCATCCAGTTCATAGGATGGTCACATCATATGCTTGTTCATAAGTGATAGGAGCAGAATTAGGCCAATCGGCCCATCAAGTCTACTCCGTCATTCAATCATGGCTGATCGACCTGTCTCTCTCAACCCCATTCCCTTGTCTTCTCCCCATAACCCCTGACACCCGCATTAATCAAGAATCTATGTATCTCTGCCTTAAACTTATCCATTGACTTGGCCTCCACAATCTCCCGTGGCAATGAATTCCACAGATTCACCACCCTCTCACTGAAGAAATTCCAAACAGACAATGCTACAAATATCAGGCTATTAAAGCCGCTATTTACTGCTATTACTGCTAATACGTAGTGGTCTTGTGGGTCTCCATCTTGAGTCTCCGATGGGGTCTCAATTCATACCCAGTAAATAATTATAAAGCTTGAAATTTTTTCTTATTTACCTTTTATATTAACTGTGATGAAAAAAGGAGCTCAGCCAACATATTTCCACGAGCCGCATAGAACTAGCGTGAACTGGTGAGCAATGGTCGGCATGGTCTTGGTAGGTCAAGGACCTGTTTCCAAGCTGTATCTTTAAACTAAACCAAACTAAAGGGCCTGTGTCACCGAAGTCAGCACCGGCGACAACCTACGTCACCTGGCGACAACCTACGACAGCGCCCACGCCAGGAGACATCAAGCTACGCTCATTGGCGTCAAACCAACAGTCACCAAAATTTTTTAAACAATTCAAAATCTAGCGGCGACCAGAAAAACACTACGACTCTTTGGAGACGACTCACGACCGTACAGGCGACCCCCCGGCGTCCGTGTGGCGACAGCCTAGTCCCCTGTGGTCGCCTAAATAATCGCCTAAGTGGGACAGGGGCTTAAAAATTCGGCAGGTCCCTGCATGGTCATTGAATGCATTCTCGGATTGGCTTCAACAGCCTTAGAAGGATCCGTTTTCCATTTCAGTTTTGTCGAATCCTCCAAGATTACCTTTCATGGAAACAAAACATAAATGACAGATGCTAGAAATCTGATATTAAAGCAAAACATGCAGGAAACACTCAGCAGGTTCGGCAGCATCTGTAGAAAGGGGGTGCCTGGTGGTGCAACAGTAGAGTTGCTACTTACAGCGCTAAAGACCCGGGTTCGATCCTGCTGTCTGTATGGAGTTTGTATGTTCTCCCTGTTTCCTCCCACATTCCAAAGACGTACATGTTTATAGGTTAAGGGACTTCGGTAAAAATTGTAAATTGTCCCTAGTGTGCAGGATAGTGCTTGCATGCAGAGATCACTGGTCGGCGCGGACTCGGTGGTCCGATGGGCACTCTGTATCTCTGAACTAAAACTAAAGAGAAACAGCAATAAGCATTTCATATCTGGAACCTTTCTGATGAAGAATTCTGGGATCCTTCACCAGTTCTTTATGAGAGCTCCAGATGAAAAATATCCTCTGTTTCTCTAACCACAGATACTGCCCAAAATCCTGCTGTGTGTTTCCACCATTTCCTACTTTTATTTCAGATTACCTTTCACATTCACTCCTGGTCAAAAACCAAGTGGAAAACAAAGTCTTAATGATTGTACGGTTGGCCTCATAAAGACAAGGCCTTCAGCTAAAAGTTATATTCCCATAATGTAATCATAGCTGTCTTGGAACGTGTACAGTGCAATGTATCTTCACCAACACTGCTATCTTGCTGCAAATTTATCTTCAAGCACCTTTGTTCTCCAATTCTCCAGACACATTTGAAATGAAATACGGCTCAGTTACATTTTCTAAAAAATGATTAATGTCCATCGCTGATATTTCTGGCCAAGCGATTACTCTTGGTGACAGGACGTTCTTTGTGCTCTGCAGAGCTCAGCCATGGGTTCCTTCCAGGTGGCGGTGTGTTGGACAGCTCGGCAATAGTGAGAGCCTCCGGGGACTGAGATGGTTATCTGCCTTCGCACAATTGATCATGAGTTGATTTTTGCTTCTGCCTTCAGTACGTGGCTCACGAAGGCTGCCTAATTTACACATAACCTTGGAATTTCCTCTGTGATGCACTGAGACCACTGCCAGAGAAAAACAAGTCTGCGGTGGTTCAGGGCAAAGACCTACAAGAATGTTCTGGGCCATTGAATGACAAACCATGTTAAAGCCGAGCAGACATACAGAGCTGTTGGAGATGCTTCCAAATAGTTGTCATGCTGAATCAATGCAACATGAAGTCAGGAATGCATAAGAAGAAACTTCAGATGCTGGTTTTATACCGAAGATAGACACAAAACGCTGGAGTAACTCAACGGGTCAGATAGCATCTCTGGAGAAAAGGAATAGGTGACGTTTCGGGTCGAGACCCTTCGGATCTGAAGAAGGGTCTCGACCTGAAACGTCACCTATTCCTTTTCTCCAGAGATGCTGTCTGACCCGCTGAGTTTCTCCAGCGTTTTGTGTCTGTCAGGAATGCTCCATCGGTTTTATTGGAACAGCCAATTTTTCTGTGGGTTAAGGTAGACTTAAATAATATCAAAATATATGCAGTTTTGTTTCCTCGCCTCAGGATTTGATAATAGGATGTTAGTGCTGACATCTGTTATCACTGCTATTATTTGTATCTTTATAAATGTTATTTATTACTCTGCAATGGTCTTCTCTAATTTATGCCAGTGTTTAACAGAAATATGACAGCCCTAATTTGATTTGAAACAGCAATAATTTCATTTGAGTTACAGGTTTTACAATTTGATTAGGTTCCCTGATGGCTTGCAGCTTTTTTAATTACCCGGACTATGAATGACAGCAGCTGTCTTTACACTTTGGGTTTTTAATGCCATGAATACCTTTGGCAGAGGAGGAAGAGTCAGCAACAGACATGCCAACATACCAAGGGGGTAGAACTCTGCCCTGTATCAGTAAATAACAAAATCAGCATCATTAAATAGTAAGGGACGGCACGGTGGCGCAGCGGTAGAGTTGCTGCCTTACAGCGATTGCAGCGCCGGAGGCCCGGGTTCGATCCCGACTAAGGCGCCGCTGGTAGAGCTATTGGTCCATAGTGCCAGAGACCCTGGTTCGATCCAGATGCTGATGTGTGGAGTTTACATGCTCCCCCTGTGACCACACGGGATTCCTCCGGGTGTTCCCACATCCCAAAGACGTGCGGGTTTGTGGGTTAATTGGCCTTCTGTAAAATTGGCCCCTAGTGTGTAGGGAATGGATGCGAAAGTGGAATAATGTAGAACTAAGTGTGAGCTGGTGATCGATGGTCGGTGTGGCTCAGTGGGCAGAATGGCCTGTTTCAAAGCTGCAACTTTCAACCAATGTCAACTATTTTTATAGAGTACTGTCGATCTCCAGCAAATGACACCATCACGGTTCCACTCAGGATGTAAAAAATTCTCCCAGCAAAATAATGGCACCTCATCCATTTTGTTTTTGCTCAGATCACACTGATTCAGATCTGGAACAATGTATGTAGATCTAATATAACGTCTCGAATCAATGCAAGCCCAACCTCTGGCTTTCTCTCTCTTGTGAGTGGATACTTGGAACCACCATTTTCAGGAACCCATTCCTGGCCTGATTTGAGCCAACGTTTATTGTTCACACAACCAGGATATAATCCTATGTGGCAGCTCGTGCCTGCAGCTCATCAAGCCAATTAGTTACACTGTGAACACTGACGTGGATGCAACTTAATACCTCCTTTTCTCACTTCCGCTATGCTTCCCAATCTGGTCGCAGGATATTTTTGTCTATTTATAGTACTGCTGCTATTTATAACTGTTTGTGTCATAGAGTGATACAGTGCGGAAACAGGCCTTTCGGCCCAACTCGCCCACACCAGCCAACATGTCCCAGCTTCACTAGTTCCACCTGCCTGCGCCTGGTCCACATCCCTCCACACCTGTCCTATCCATGTACCTGTCCAACTGTTTCTTAAACGATGGGATAGTCCCAGCCTCAACTACCTCCTCTGGCAGCTTGTTCCATACACCCACCACTCTTTGTGTGAAAAACAGTCTATTCGCCCCACAGATGTTGCCTGACCCTGCTGAGTTCCTCCAGCAATTGTCTTTTAATTCAAGATTCCAGCATCTGCAGTCTCTTATGTCTGCAATTTCCACCCGATTTTGTAGAAGTCTGTTTACGATACTTAGATTTTACTTCCGGTTAAAGTCATATGTTTGTCTGGAACAGATTTCTCCCCAAGGGCAGTAAAGAGTCAAAACAAAAGGAAACAAAAGGAAACAAAATGCACATACTAGAGATTATTATACCTTATCCTGGTCAAATGCCCAACCCTCTGGCTGTTTACATTCACCGTGCCATCATGAAACTAGGTGCACACTGGCCCACTGCGTTTCACAGAGATTACACATGGTTTGCTCTAATCTAGTGTCCACAGTAACTGCAGATTACATCAATCACCAGTGTTTCAGCCACTTCACTCTGTATCAGGAGGAAGCAATAACTGACTCTGGCAGCAGCTGCCACGTAGGGATACACGCCCTTCTCACAGAACAGATTCCATTCCCACATTGTTTAACAATACTTACAAACACAAATGTTTCAAAGCACCTTCTATTTAAAAAGTTCTGTTAGTTAATCATCTGATAAAAATGTCAAAATCCCACACAAGCAGATTTAAATCAATTATCAAATCTAACAAACTCTCAAATCCTGCAGTAATAAAAAATACCAAAGACAGGTGTGTGGAACTGGTGTTGCAAAACCTGTCAGTTAACGCCAGTTGAGTTAGCCGGCGCTGCCACTCCCACAACCTGGGCAGATCAAGCCCACATCAGAACTACAGCCTCACCAACTGCTGGCCTTGGGGTTTGTGCACCTCCCACACACATAACACAGGCCAAGATCATGAGCGTAGTAGGGACAAACAACCTGACCCTCAGGGAAGTACAGCACACAATCTTCACTATTGCTTTTTACACAATTCCTGTTAACAATACAATATTACCACTTCATTGGTAAAGCCCCAATAATCAGTGGTTTACAGCACAGAAAGAGGCCAGTTGGCCCAACTTATCCATGCCAACCAAAGCTGGTCTTTAGGTTAATGCCACTGCCCAGAACTCAGTTCCTAGTTCCATGTAACTGCTCTTCAAACATCTGGTCATGGTAGTACAGGCTCACCCTCCAGCCTCTAGGACCTCAGGATTAAAGATTCAGCTGACTGCTGAGAGAGACACTTGATTTTGCCAGCGTTTCTCCTCCTCCCTCCATTACATGTAAATGAAACATTGCGGGGTTTATGCCCCAGCACATATCTATTGATCACACACTCTGTCTGCACCCCACACCTGCAGAGAGTAGACCATGGTTTTGTTTTTCTGGAAGAAGGGATTCAGTGTCCAACATGGGAGCTATCTGGCGTGAATTCTTACTTGTACGTCTGGGTTTTGTCCAACCAGATTCCGCAGATAATGGAGCCAACCATTCCAGAGACCACGATGGTGAGCCCGATCCTCCCTGCATTCAGTTCTTCGCCCTGAGAAACAGAGAGGAATCAGCAGCTTCTCCAGCTTACCGCATCAGAACCATTCCCAGCTGGTGGATGGCTCCTTACATTCAGTCCCACACATCCACACACTGGTCTGCACTCACACACAGCACCAAAGGCATCAACATCAACTACACAACAGGGCTCATTCCACAAACAAAAATCACACGATTCACGTTTCTTTCTGTCTTCAGTTACTCCTGCTGAAAGTTAATATCTTCAGATTTCATTTCTCTACGTTAGATCTCTTCAAGATTAATTGGGTTAAGGATTTTCAGAAGAGAAGCATTATCAGACAGCTGCTGGGATGGTTTGCTTGAGGTTGTCTACATTTTCAACATCTCTGGCCATCAACATTCAAACAGCAGCTGAGGGAGCAAAGCTCCTGGCTTGCAACTCACATTGTCATTCTTGTAGTTTGATCAGATAGCACTGTCAAAGTGCTTCCAAAACACTATGAAGTTCACAAATATCTCAAAGACAAACTGTATATGCAGCCCATCAGGTCAATAGATGAAAAAAAGTAAAGAATAAGCAAGCAAAGCACTTGGTATTTTTCCTGGTACATTACACAAGGCCTTATTCAAAACCATATCATCACTTCCTGGTATGTTAAAAAGGGACTCCAGTTCCTTTAGTTGGTCACAGGACATATTAATGTTCTGCCCCCGTGCTCTTATTTTGCTCATTTCTGCCGCATTGCCTTTGCCTTGCCATTGAATTCCGACTAAATTTAAAACGTGCTTTTGCGCAATATTGTAATAAAATGTACAGAGAATGATTATGGGTTTGCAACTTATTCAAGGTTACTCGGGGTGAATGGGCAATACCACAGTCGTAATCTCCTTCCACAATGACTCCAGGATTCATGAAATGACCAGGGTCATTAACTTAAAACTTGTCACCAGGAATGTACGGGGTTAGGGGGAGTATTTTCATGGAGAACCTACTTGGACTGCAATGCCACTCTGAATGATTGAAGCGCAGATGAAAGAAAAAACACCAAAATGAGTGTTTAATGAAAAAAAAAAATCGATATTTGACAGAGATTAGGATTGGGGAGAGTGTAGGATAGTTCCGAATGCTCCAGCTAAGATACCAGAATGCATGATCGGCCAAATATGCTCCTTCTGCACTGTAAACATTTATGATTCTATTATAGTTGAGCTAACTACATTGTGAGGACAGGCACAGAAACCCTCCAACGTTAATATTCACCCATTTGCAGTTTCAGTGTTCCCATGCATACTTATTCTCCCATATCAAGAAGCTAATATTCCGAAGATAGACACAAAATGCTGGAGTAACTCGTTGGGACAGGCAGCATCTCTGGATAGGAATGGGCGAGGTTTCGGGTCGAGACCCTTCTTCAGACTGAGAGTCAGGGGAGAGGGAGACACAGAGATAAGGAAGCGCCAGGTGTGAAAACGAGACATTAAAGAGGGTGGGTAAAATGTAGAATAATCATTGTTAGCGAGGAGAAGTTGACAACGAAGCATACAAAGATAAAATTTAATCGGGGACAGTCGACAGTAGGAGATGTGCGAGACAAGTTTTTTTACACAGAGAATGGTAGGTACCTGGAGCATGCTGCCAGGGAGGTGGTAGAAGCAGGTGTAATAGCAATGTTTAAGAGACATTTAGACGCACAAACAGGCAAGCAATGGAGGTGTACAACTATGTGTGCAGGCAGAGGGGATTAATTAGATTTACATGATGGATCGACACGTACATTGTGGGCTGAAGGGCCTGTTACTGTTCAACGTTCTGTGTAAGGTTTGGTACATTTGAATATTTGCAACATGTTACAAATGATGGATGAAAAATGCCTGATATCAGATGAGGAAAATTAAACATTCCTCTCAGAAATCAGAGTCAGGAAAAGCCTGCAAGTCTGCAGTTATTATGATTGGTCAACTTGAGTTCAATTTGAATATTTACGGGATATGTGTGTCTAAAAATTGGTCTACTACACAAGGAGTCAGAGGGCAGGCCCAAAGGAGGGCAATCAAAGAACTTGCAAATGCCGCCGAACGGAGCAGTCACTGGCTGTGGCTGAAAAGAAAAGATACTGTCTGGGCTGCCACGTGACCATCTAGAGGCTAACCATAAGACACACACCCAGGTCTGATCACCCTGCGATGGGCCTGCCTCGACTGAGGATGTCTTGTGATAAAAGGCCAAAACACCCAGTGACGTTGAGGTACACAACTGAAGATGTGTCTGAATGGTAGCAACATCACCTAGTGGTCACCCCCAAGAACAACACCAGTCAATTGTAGTGCAAACCTTAGGGATTGTAACATCTAGTCCTACTAATCAATCTGCTGTGCTAAATGGGAACTTAATCGAGTGCTGTTGTCCTAAAAAAATTGTACAAAATTGCTTTATTGAAAGTTTCATCCTAATGTACTCCTTTGAGATGTTCAAACTCCACCTGGGTGCTTCACGTACGTTGCTAACTGCTGGGCTGGTCGTAGCAGTGAGAAATGGCTGTTCTACATGAGAGATCTGTGTGCAGGTTCTGTTGAGTGCCTGTTTAGGGTGGTGCAGCGGTAGAGTTGCTGCCTTACAGCGGTAGAGTTGCTGCCTTACAGCGCCAGAGACCTGGGTTCGATCCTGACTACTGGTGCTCTCTGTACAGAGTTTGTATGCTTTCCTCATGACCTTGTGGGTTTTGTCCAGGTGCTCCGGTTTCCTGCCACATTCCAAACATGTACATGTTTGCAGCTTAATTGGCTTTGGTAAAAAATTGGAAATTGTTCGTGGTGTGTGGGATAGTGCTAGTGTACAGGGAGATCGCTGGTCGGAGCGGACTCGGTGGGCCGAGAGGCCTGTTTCCCCGCTGTATCTCTGGGCTAAAGTCAAACAATGGGAAGATCAAAGAGACCACAGCTCAAAAAAGTGGTAAAAATGATTATTAAGATGTTCACAGCTCTCTCTTAAATATCATATCATATCATATCATATATATACAGCCGGAAACAGGCCTTTTCGGCCCTCCAAGTCCGTGCCGCCCAGCGATCCCCGCACATTAACACTATCCTACACCCACTAGGGACAATTTTTACATTTACCCAGCCAATTAACCTACATACCTGTACGTCTTTGGAGTGTGGGAGGAAACCGAAGATCTCGGAGAAAACCCACGCAGGTCACGGGGAGAACGTACAAACTCCTTACAGTGCAGCACCCGTAGTCAGGGTCGAACCTGAGTCTCCGGCGCTGCATTCGCTGTAAAGCAGCAACTCTACCGCTGCGCCACCGTGCCGCCCTAAATATCTCAAAACTTTACGTACAATGAACGACTTTAAGATGAAGCAATTGATGTTGGGTGGTTAATGATAATAGTAATGTTATCTAGAGCAAGATTACATCAGCTATGTAATGAATATATAAAGGATCAGGAAGCAGTAATTGTACTGCAGGGGAAGCCATTTGACTATCTTTCATGCACTGCTTGGGGCTGATTTTTTGATAGTCTAATTTTCTGGTTTCCTTCAATTGTTTCATGTGATTACTGAAATTCTTTATTAACTGTTGTAATTAATCTGGAAATGATCACTATTTGTGACAAAGCTTTCCAGTTTTAAAAGACTATTGATTGTAGGAGGCATGGAAGATTTGGGATGTTAATGTCTTCATCATTTTCGGAGTATTAGATAGAATGGGCTAGAGTGGAATTAAGTTTTGATTTCATCCGTGTCAATGTGCAAGAGCGATAGACCAGAAAGTGAGTCAACATGTTCGTATTAAGGTGCCCTGGCAGCTTGTTCCATTCACCCACCACCCTTTGTGTGAAAAATGTAGCCCTCAGATTTCTATTAAATCTATTTCTCCTTCACCTTGAACCTATGTCCTGTGGTCCTCGATTCCCCAACTCTGGGCAAGTGATTATGTGGATCTAAATTATGACGGACATATAACCGACAATTAGGACTGTGAATAAACACAAAATATTAGAGCAACTCAGCAGGTCAAGCAGCATCTCTACAGCAAAGAAATAGGTGGCGTTTCAGGTCGAGACCCTTCTTCAGACTTTTCGACCCAAAGCCTCACCTATTCCTTTTCTCCGGAGATGCTACTCTAGCATTTTGTGTCTATCTTCGGTGCAAACCGGCATCTGCGGTTCCTTCCTAAACAATCGGGACTTTGATTATGGTGTGGAACTTTGTTTATAACTGAAGCCAAAATTAGCACTGGAAAACAGTTAATTAACGCGGAGGTGGTATTTCAATGCGTTGCAAGTGATTGTTTCCATCAGAGTACTCATGACTTGGAGGAGGCTGATCTGGTGATGGTTGGTCGAGAGTGCTGACCATTATTGTGGATGGGACAGATCCGGGTGGTTTTCCAGATTGTTGAATCGATGCCAGTGTCATAGTTACAGTAGGAACTCTGCGCGGCGGTAGTTCTCATGGAACAGATTCCAGAAGCAGATCTTTTATACCAACGGAGGAAAAGATTCAAGGATGTGAGCCTCCCTGAAGAAGGACAATATCTCCATTGACTCCTGGAAAACCTGGCTCTTGTTCATCAACGTGGAGAAGGAACCTGTAAGAATCTCATGGAAGGAAGCAGAGGGTGATGGTGGAAGGTTGTTTTTCAGACTGGAGGCCTGTGACTAGTGGTGTGCCTCAGGGATCGGTGCTGGGCCCATTGCGCTTTGTGGTTTATATCAACGATTTGGATGAGAATGCACAAGGCGTGATTAGTAAGTTTACAGATGACACTAAGGTGGGCAGTATCCTCGATAGCAAAGATGATTATCAAAAGTACCACAGGATCTTGATCACTTGAGCTGAGGAATGGTTAATGGAGTTTAAAGCAGTTAAGTATGAGATGTTGCATTTCAGGAAGTCAAGCCACGGCTGGACTTTCACTGTGAATGGAAGGGACTGTTACAGAGCAGCGGGATCTCATCATATCATATCATATCATATATATACAGCCGGAAACAGGCCTTTTCGGCCCACCAAGTCCGTGCCGCCCAGCGATCCCCGTACATTAACACTATCCTACACCCACTAGGGACAATTTTTTAATTTTTTTTTACATTTTACCCAGCCAATTAACCTACATAGGTACATCGTGTAGGTACATAGTTCTATGTGGACTTACAGGGAGATAGAGTGGTCAAAAAGTGTTTTCAGTTCATTGGCCTTATCAGTTAGGGTGTTGAGTATAGAATTTGGAATGTGATGTTACGGTTATTAAATCAGGTGGTATGGTGTTTACCAAAATGCTTCTCATGTGATTGAAGTTTGCCCTTTTAAAACGAGATGAGAGACTTAAAGTCCTGTCCCACTTAGGCGATTTTAAGACTAGGCTGTGGCCAACAGTTCGCCGAGGTGTCGCGGGCATGATCATGAGGAGTCTTCCAAGAATCATAGTGGATCTCAGCGGGTCGCTGAGAAATCAACCGGAGTGAAATTTCTCGGCGACAGCTGGCTTGTCGCCAGGTATCGTTGCTTATTGCGGGCGAAGTCGCATGCTGTCCCCAGGTTTGCTAGGCGTTTAGAAGCACATAATATTAAATTAAGTAAAGTTATTTGAAGAAACTATAAAATACTTGTGTTTAACCAATTTATTTACCGTCAGGACATTTGACAGGTAGATTGGAGGCGACAGTTTGACGGTCAGGTAAGCATGGGAATTTTTGCGATGTTTATGGCCATCAGCCATTACATTTAACGTAGGCTCCCAACCCAGATATGCAACCCAGTAACAAGATATGCATCTCCCGTACATTTTCAAAGAATGCCCACACTCCGCACAAAAATCCATTTAACCACTTTTAAAATTAAATTTCTTAATGCTGCTATTAGTAAACTGGAAGTCAATCAAGTTTATGCCTTGTTACCGTGAAGCTTGGTTTTCAAGTAACCCGGGAAAGATGTTATATTTCAAAACTCTCAAGTACTTACCAACTTATCAGTGATTTCAGCGAAAATTAGGACACCGGAGAAGCATTGACAGCGTGGGAATTTCGCGATGTTTCCGAAGACGCTGTAATCTCGACCTGACTCGGCATTGTTGTGGTCATTGTTGTCGGGTAAAAGAAAATTTCGGCGATCTGCTACGACTTTGGCAGTCGCCTAAAATATCGCCTAAGTGGGACAGGCCCTTAGGTTTAGTTTAGTTTAGAGGTACAGCGCCCACCGAGTCCGCGCCGACCAGCGATCCCCCGCACATTAACACTATCCTACACACTAGGGACAATTTTTACATTTACCAAGCCAATTTACCTACATACCTGTACGTCTTTGGAGGGTGGGAGGAAACCAAAGATCTCGGAGAAAACCCAATCAGGTCATGGGGGGAACGTACAAACTCTGTACAGACAGTGGCCGTAGTCGGGATCGAACCCGGGTCTCCGTCATTGCAAGCGCTGTAAGGCAGCAACCCTACCGCTGCGCCACCGTGCCGCCGTGCTGTCTTTGGATTTAGTCTGTAAGGTAGCATTGGTATAGGTGAGGGCAACTAAAACCACCGAAGCATCAATAACACTGCCACTTACGTTCACCCCTCGGTTAGTTTCAACAGGTATCACTGTGTCGGTTATCTGAGTCATTCTCATGTCACCTTTGTGGAACCTTGCTCTGTACTATGTGGCAGGGTCTTCCGTAGATTTTCACTGGCTGCCCTTCAAAGGCACTTTATTGGCTGCACAATTCTGTGAGGTATTGTGAGGAAGGAAATTTGCTTTATAAATCCAAGACATCTTTTTTGTTCAGAAAATAGTTTGCAGATATAGAATGCCGATAAAATAAAACTTTTTTTTTTTGGGGGGGGGGGGGGTTTGATTTAGAGGAGATAAGTTGTGTCATGCAGTGTGGTCTGAAGATCTGTTAAGCAGTAAACATCCAAGTAAATCAAATGCACAGTGCTTGGTCAACGATGACTGATGCAAAACGACACCACGGATGCTTTGAGCATAAACAAATCCTGTTTGATTGAACAAAATTTGGAAGGAAAAGCTGAGAACGGCCTCAGGCCCCATTCCATTAATTTTCCCATGAAGAATGAAACATTTAACAAATGTTCAGGAGCATCTGTAGGCAATCCATTGACTTACTGTTCACCCAGCCTGCTGCTTCCAAACCAAATGTTCGGCAAGCAACTCATTTCTACGATCAGGCAAACGCCTCCGCTGTCACGCTGCGAAAACGGAGAGGATGAGACGGAGCTTCTTCCCACAGGCCATCAGGACTATCAACTTTTATAACCCCAGAGACTAAATTTTTGTCGACACTAATAGTAACTTATTAACTTTATTTATATGCTGTAACTGTAATTCTTTTTTGTGCACAACCCGCAGGCATTGCCACTTTCATTTCACTGCACATCGTGTATGTGTATGTGACAAATAAATTTGACTAGACTTGACTTGACTTAAAAAGGCAGGCCTCTCAGACCCAGTGTATGCTATGATGAAGATGTGTTATTTTCAGGGAACATTATCATGGACCTCCTGAGTTCAAGTTAATTCTTTTGCTCTCTGGGGTGCTATAACGAAGGATATATTATGAGTAATAAAGGTATTTGGGGCCATTTGGTCGCCCATCTTAGTCCCATTATTAACATTGCTGCCAGACCTTTGATGCTATAAAATAGGCTAACATCAAAGATCAACAGACTAGAACTTAAAAACAATTAGCACAGGTAGCACATGTGCACGAATCCTCTGTCCCTCTCTTCCCCTCCCCCTTCCCAGTTCTCCCTCTATCTTCCTGTCTCCACCTATATCCTTCCTTTGTCCCGCCCCCCGACATTAGTCTGAAGAAGGGTCTCGACCCGAAACGTCACCCATTCCTTCTCTCCTGAGATGCTGCCTGACCTGCTGAGTTACTCCAGCATTTTGTGAATAAATACCTCATGAATCTAATGCGACGCAGAAATGTTACCTGCACACATCTCCATTGCTTCTCTGGAAAATGCATCCTCAATCATTTTACACTGAGGAAGGCGGCCCCGTGGTGCAGTTGGTAGAGCTGCCATCTCACAGCGCCAGAGACTGACCTGACCTTGGGTGCTGCCGGTGTAGAGTTTTGACGTTCTTCCCTGGGACCGCTTGGGTTTCCTCCGGGGGCTCAGGTTTCCCCCCAAATCGAAAGACGCTCAGGTTTGTAAGTTAATTGGCTTCTGTAAATTGCCCCCCGTGTGGAGGGAGCAGATGCAAAAGTAGGAGAACATCGACAGAGTGTGTGAATGGGTGATCGATGGTCGGCGTGGACCCCGTGGGCTGAACGGCCTGTTTGCCTGCTGTATCTCTGAATCTGTTCTTCTGAGTACCTCTCAATTCCCAGTCCTCTGTTTGGACCATCACAACACCAAGGGTGGTGAAGTCCCCGCTTTCTGACACTGCTTCGTTGAAGATAGATTTGGTCTTTCAAACCATTTGGTTATTCGGGACCTCGCTGATGCCATGCCCGGAGACTGTGTGCGGTTTTGCTTTTTACCTAAAATAGGCTATTTTTGCCATTGAAGAGGTGTGACCAGACTCGTCAGCAGGCTTGCGTTATGAGACGAGGTTGATAAGGCTTGACCTCCAAGTACTCTAAAGTTTAAAAGAATGAGCGCTGATCGTTTTTTGCAACTTAGAAAATTCATACAAGACAGGGTAGAAGCAGGGAGAATGCTTCTCTTGAACAAGGAGTCCAGAATCAGAGGTCACAGTCTCAAAGTGAGGGCTGGGCCATTTGGGACAGAGATAAAGAGACGTTTCTTTACCCAGTAAGTAATGAATGTTTCGATTTTTCGCTCCCTTGGGACTGTGGGATCATTCATGACAGGGTTCAAGAGATTTTGGGTTAAAAAGGAAATCAAAGGCGAAAAGGACATTGCAGGGAAATGGTGCTGAGGTAAAAGAACATCCCTGATCTCGATGAATATCACAGCAAGCTCGAAGGGTCACAATGCCCTGTTCCTATTCCTAATTCTTAAATTATCAAACCATCAGCCCAACCCATGTTGATGAAACCTGCAGTCATCCTTTTTAACACTCCCGAAGAGGATATGACTCTAAGAATGGTCTCAATCCTAAACTTCACCCATTCCTTTTCTCCAGAGATGCCTCCTGTCCCTCTGAGTTACTCCAGCATCTTGTGTCTATCTTTTTTAATCTATTCTTCCTTGAGAGGAGATCTTATTGAAATGTATGATTATTAAGGGGTTTGGCACGTTAGAGGCAGGAAACATGCCCCCAATAGCAAGAATATCCTCCCTCAAATTTGGAGACCAAAACTGCACACAGTACTCCAGGTGTGGTCTCACTAGGGCCCTGTACAACTGCAGGAGGACCTCTTTGCTCTTATACTCAACTCCTCTTGTATTCCATTGGCTTTCTTCACTGCCTGCTGTACCTGCATGCTTCCTTTCAGTGACTGATGCACTAGGACACCCAGATCTCGTGGTACGTCCCCTTTTCCTAACTTGACACCATTCAGATAATACTCTGCCTTCCTATTCTTACCACCAAAGTGGATAACCTCACACTTATCCACATTAAACTGCATCTGCCATGCATCTGCCCACTCACACAACCTGTCCAAGTCACACTGCAACCTCATAGCATCGTCCTCACAGTTCACACTACCACCCAGCTTTGTATCATCTGCAAATTTGCTAATGTTACTTTTAATC